>NC_136266.1:100389163-100482924 GCF_964187855.1 Myxine glutinosa | reverse complement strand
GGCCATTGGGCCTTCATGGTGTAATTTGTGCGAGGCTTTTGTCCGAGTGAGCTTGAGTCGAGAGGGCGAATGTACAGGTTGGGAATGTACAGGTCTCCCTTCCCCCGCCCGGCAACGCCGGTACTGGAGGGCGTCACAGGATCGGTGAGTCTCCAAAATCCGCTTCGTGCTGTTGCGAAGATGCAGGACGATGTCGCGATTGTTGTGCTGCTCTCCGACCATGAGAACTGCAACGTCATTGTTGACTGGCCCTTCCCTTCCCTCCCCATTCCCCCTCCCTCCTCTCCTCCCCCTCCCTTTTCCCCATACCCCTTCCCCCTCCCCCCCCTCTCCCCTCCCATCCCTCCCCCTCTTCTCCCATCCCCTCCCCCCCACCCTCCCCCCTCTTCTCCCATTCCCCTCCCCCCACCCTCCCCCTCTTCTCCCATCCCCCTCCACCTCCCCCCCACCCTCCCCCTCCCCCCCCACCCTCCCCCTCCCCCCTCTTCTCCCCTCCCCCCCTCTCCTCCCCTCCGTTCCCCTCCCCCTCCTCCCCGTTCCCCTCCCCCTCCTCCCCGTTCCCCTCCCCCCTCCCCCCCGTTCCCCTCCCCCTCCTCCCCATTCCCCTCCCCCCTCTCCCCTCCCCCCTCCTCCCACTCCCCCCCTCCCCCTCCCCCTCCTCCCCTCCCTCCTCGTCTCCCCTCCCCTCCCTTTCCCCCTCCCCTCCCTTTCCCCCTCCCCTTCCCCTCCCCTCCCCCGCCCGGCAATGCCGGGTACTTCTGCTCGTATACATACATATATAAACAGAAATCGGGCGCTACTTCTGACTCACCCTGTATATATATACTGTATATATACATACATACATACACACATAGTGCCAGCATAGTGGTTCCAACATACTAAACAAAATATATATTTTCCGCCTCCACTGTTCACTCAACTCCCTCATCCTTGCTGTTGAAGATTTTGTCGAATTAATCTCTGAGGGTCTTCATGGTTTGGTTCAATATCAATTACGAATCTGGCGGATAGCTTTGTCTGGTTTTAGGCAACTAGTGTACCCACTCCGTACAGGAGAAACCCGAAGGGGTTGTTATTATCCTCTCTGGGGTATATAGATTACAATAGATGTAGGCTCGGGCCTCAAAAACATTTGGGTGTGTTCAGTTACCAAGTTTCTTATCAAGCACTCGCCAAGTGGCCTAAGCATTCAAGCAAGCACTCCATTTGAAACTGTTTATAACGAATGGCTGGCTTGGCAAGCGCTAGCTAGCTGATTGGTAACTAAGCTCACAGCGTGGTGATCTTCATCCTGATGAAGCAGCACTTACTCGGAAGGAAGGAAGATGAGATTCATTGCGATTCCAACAGGGGATTTATTTTATATCTGTTAACTCAGGTGTTGGCTTAGCGGTTAGGGTGCCGGCTTGGGATCTTAGGATCCTGAGTTCGAATCCCGGTCGATCGCTGAATTAACGCCAGGGGGTTGACTCAGCCCGTCATCCTTCCGAGGTCGGCAAATTGAGTACCAGCTTGCTAGGATGAATGATCTCGGTGTGTACCGTGATTCAGAATAGGTACACCGTATCCCTAGTAAGAGGCGACTAAGGGTTGGCGTCCGGAAAAGCATCCGGCCGTAAAACCATTGTCTCAAACAGGGAACCATGAGGTCATGGGGCCCGCAAGGCTAACCCCCACTATAGCGGGGAAAAATGGCCTTAAAACGATCATTCATTCATTCATTCATTCATGTTAACTCAGTTTTGTCGTGTGCGTGTGTCTGTTTCTGACAGACATTTAACAAGCATATGGCACCTTTCAAAAATTCCTTCAACACTATCTTTTTAGGGAGGCGCATACCCTTTAGGGATGGCTTCAATAAGCCCAATTAAGAATGTAAGGCTATGATTTTTATTATTTTTATATGCACTTGTAAGTTTTATGTAATATTGTTATTGTAAACTCGACAAATTTCAGTCTTCGGACTGCCTTGTCCAGTGTTTGACGAGTTCAATAAACGAAATGAATGAATGAATGAATATCATATCGTCTCGGCAACTTGGTGGGTGGAGTCAAACCACAGATGTGGGTGTGGTCCAGAGGCTGTTCGACCAATGGGTGCACATAAAAATAAAAAAAAACATTGACCCCCAACAAGAACCGCAACAACCAACAACAACAACAGCAACACGAAGCTCTTGTAGAACGGCAACATGTCGCAGGTAAGCAAGAGAAAAATGACCACAGTGTGGTCACCAGCTGCGACGTGTAGAATCATGAGGATATCCGTTGCAATATGCGCTACCAAATTCGACCAGTCATTAAATTATACGCATGCACGAGCGTCTTTTTGTCTTTCAGTTCTGGTCTTGTCCTTTGTTTTGCGAGGCAGCATGCTTCATCAACTGATTACATATAATGTACGGACGCGAATGTTATTTCTGTTAATGTTAATGTTAATTCATTAATGTTATTTATTAATGTTAATTCTGGGTGGCAGAGGGATAATTTGAAACGGGCTTTGTCGGTAGGGGATTTGAAAGTGGGTGTGGTTCTGTGAAAACAGTGGTGTGGTTCTGTGGTTCTGTTTGGTGTGGTGTGGTGAAAGTGATTTGAAAATAAAAAAGTTCTGTGAAACGAGTTTGATATGAAAACATTCATGTTGTCTTTGTTGCTAAATTTATTCTGGTTTCTTCAAACAAATCGCGATTTTAGTCCGCGATGTTCTTACCTCATACTAACGCACGTCCGAGTGTATGCGCATGCGCTATTCAATAATTACACCTAATTACACCTTTTCGAAGAAGAAGAGCTCGGAGTTGGACTGGACACGAGGCGGAACGGACGCCATTTGGAAGAGCTGAGAGGACTCAGTCGTGATAGAGTGAGCCTGAGTGAGTATATCAAGACAAGAACAAGATCTAGAAGGAGGTATGTACGGTGCGATTCATATAATATATTGTTTAGTTATCGTCGATGAGGAATTTGGGGTCGGAATGGGTGATCGGCCTGGGTGACTTGGTCTCGACTAGATGCTAGGCCGCACCTCATTTTGTCCAATAAAGTGGTTTTAAAATATTTTTTGATGGTTCTTATGCTTATCATTAGATGCATAACGTTCGTAGGGAGGTATAGATATATGGATTGACATCGGATGGCATGGGATTCGGGATTTAAGAGCTTCGAAGTTTTTTCATTAGGAATATATGCGATTTGTTTTGGGGGGCCCTCAGAGCTAACGGAGGCTCGGATTTTAATTCTGATTCCAGATTTCGCAGTCGCTAGTACGTCTTAACACTCGACAGAAACTGGCCCTGCGAAATTTCCAGGATTTTCGGTAAAATTACTTCAGGGTAAAGTTACATAGGAAAGCCCCATGTTAAATCTTCGTTGCCGAAGGACTTTATTTTTTGCGAAATTCATCCTGACTTCGCCTCTAGGAGGATACAGGGGTATTTGTGGATAACGGGAACCTTTATTTGGCGAAATTCGGACTGATATTGACCGAGTTATTCAAAATATTAACTTATATCAAATAAATCTTTTGTGATTTTGTATTTTGCGCACCTGTATCGTTGGAGGTATTGACTTATATAGGGTTGGTTTTCTAAAGCTTATATCAGAATATTAACTTATATCAAATGGGTCTTTTGAGGGGAAAGTGTGATGACGTCACCACGTCACGCGGCACGAATGCGCGCCTGTGTCGTTGGAGATACTGACTTCTATAGGGAGGCCCCATCACCCTCCCATCACCCTGCCATCACCCTCCCATCACCCTGCCATCACCCTCCCATCACCCTGCCATCACCCTCCCATCACCCTGCCATCACCCTCCCATCACCCTCCCACCACCCTCCCACCACCCTCCCATCACCCTGCCATCACCCTCCCATCACCCTTTATTGGACCATTTGACTTCTGTAGGGTTGGTTTTCTAAGGTTTATATCAAAATATCAAATACATCTTTTAAGGTGAAAGCGCGATGACGTCACCACGTCACGCGGTACGAATGCGCACCTGTGTCATTGGAGGTATTGACTTATTTAGGGTTGCTTTTCTAAGGCTGTAGGCCGCACCTCATTTTGTCAAATAAAGTGGTATTCGGGTGGTTCCGGTATTTGGGACCGCAGGGACGGAAAGTGCAGGTACGGGGTGCTTGGCACTCCCCAGCCGGCCCGCTCTGAAGGTTCGGATCGGGACACCGGGATTCATTCCGGTCGCCCGGTCGGCCCGGAGGTGGGGGTGCGGGGCCTGTCACGGAACGTCAAAACAAACTCCTCCCTCCCATCCCATCACCCTCCCATCACCCTGCCCCATCACCCTGCCCCATCACCCTCCCCCATCACCCTCCCATCACCCTCCCCCATCGCCCTCCCATCACCCTGCCATCACCCTGCCAGCACCCTCCCCCATCACCCTCTGCCATCACCCTCTGCCATCACCCTCCCATCACCCTGCCATCACCCTCCCATCACCCTCCCATCACCCTTTATTGGACCATTTGACTTCTGTAGGGTTGGTTTTCTAAGGCTTATATCAAAATATCAATTTATATCAAATAAATCTTTTAAAGTGAAAGCGCGATGACGTCACCACGTCACGCGGCACGAATGCGCGCCTGTGTCGTTGGAGGTATTGACTTATATAGGGTTGGTTTTCTAAGGCTGTAGGCCGCACCTCATTTTGTCGAATAAAGTGGTATGCGGGTGGTTCCGGTATTTGGGACCGCATGGACGGAAAGTGCAGCCGGCCCGCTCTGAAGGTTCGGATCGGGACACCGGGATTCATTCCGGTCGCCCGGTCGGCCCTGAGGTGGGGGTGCGGGGCCTGTCACGGAACGTCAAAACAAAAGGCCTGCCGGGGCCGCCCAAAAGTCGGGCGTGAGGGGCGCGTCCACTAATGGAACGCCTCTCGCTTCCCAGATCGAGGGCCACGTGGTCAGGAGAACCTCGTCCCTTCTGGTTGCCCTGCCGTCCCACCGGGAGCGCTGGCAGGGTGTACTTCAAACTAAGCTTAAGTGTCAAGTGTTAAGTTCCTCCTTGCCCTCGCAAGGGAAAGGCTAGGGTCAAGCTCTTCCAAATTTCCAAACACTAGAAATCGGACGTCTCAAATTAATTAATTATTGGTTAATACATCTCAGTCGCCCGCGACCTCTCTAGCTCGGGCGTCGAACCAGTTCATTTTCCGGGCGACCGGGCCGAATATCGGCCCGGCCGTGGCCGAAGCCGTTGATTCCGCCGTAGCACGCTAACGCGTAGGCTCGCGCGCCCCTGGTCCGCCGGGGCTCCGCGGGTGTCCTACCGTGCCCACGTCGCCATGCTCTCTGAATAAGACAGTCAGACGTGGTGCCCGGGGACGGACTTTCGCTGTCTAAACATGGTAGCGCTAGGCCAGTGGGACCGCCGGGACCCACGTGCACTCACAAGTTGTTCTGCGCGTGGGCGGCAGTATCAGACTGGGGCGCCCAAACGCTCCCCGGCTAAAGTTCATCCTGAAAGCGCCCACATTGTGCGGACAAACCAAGTCAAGGGCCACGTGGTCAGGAGAACCTCGTCCCTTCCGGTCACACTGTGCCTATCGGCCGGCCTCGAAGACCGAAATTGTGACGGTTGTGACGGAAACGAGATTGATATGAAAACATTCATGTTGTCTTTGTTGCTAAATTTATTCTGGTTTCTTCAAAGAAATCGCGATTTTAGTCCGCGATGTTCTTACCTCATACCAATGCACGTCCGAGTGTATGCGCATGCGCTATTCAAAAATTACACCTAATTTGTGTCAAGTTCTGTGAAACGAGATCGATATGAAAACATTCATGTTGTCTTTGTTGCTAAATTTATTCTGGTTTCTTCAAACAAATCGCGATTTTAGTCCGCGATGTTCTTACCTCATACCAACGCACGTCCGAGTGTATGCACATGCGCTATTCAATAATTACACCTAATTTGTGTCAAGTTCTGTGAAACGAGATTGATATGAAAACATTCAAGTTGTCTTTGTTGCTAAATTTATTCTGGTTTCTTCAAACAAATCGCGTTTTTAGTCCGCGATGTTCTTACCTCATACCAACGCACGTCCGAGTGTATGCGCATGCGCTATTCAAAAAGGCACCCCAACAACAAGAACAACAACACGGTCCTCTCATGGAGCTGCTCGTCGCAGCTAAAAACACAATTAAGAATTACAGTCATACCCCATTTTACGCCATTTCGACCTACGTCAAATCCGACTTTACGCCACTCTTCTGGAGTAAATTTCAGTTCAGCGAACATCATTATGTGCGACTTTACGTCACTCCTACGGATGTGAAAAAAATTAATTTTTCCTTAGAAATATATTTAAAATAAATAAAATAGTACATAAATTAACAATAAAATAAGCTAAAAAACAATTTAAAATACAATAAAAAGCACATTAAAAATATATTTAAAATGTACGTACAGTCTTCTGTGCATACGCGTAGTTGCTGGTTCTCATTCAAAACAGAGGCGTCGTACAGTATTCCTGTGTCTGTGTTAGCCATGGGTCCTAAGAAGGATAGTGCTAGTGTTTCCAAGCGTAATGTGGTTACGATGGAAGATAAGTTAAATCTGATTAAAAGGTATGAAAAAGGTGAAAAAGTGTCGGTGATAGCGCATAGACCTTATTGTGAATCGGAACCGCAATGCGTCATGGGATCGGAAAGGGGCAATAGCGCCGCCGGCAGTCGCTGTCACTTTGACAGACTGCTTGTTTACATTGACACACGACGTGATCCTTACCACTTTAAACTACTTTTAGGACTTTTTTACTGTGACAAATTAACAAATTAACTGTGAACTGTGATCAGCTCATGAGCCAAGTATTTGCAAGCCAAGGACACCATCGCAAAACTGAAAGCCGCCATTGCAGTATGTAACAAGAAGCTTACTGTTTCGGACATAGCAAACTGTGATGAACTTGTGAAACTTTATTCAGGTTTACCTAGTTATGACCTGTTTAAGTGGTTATTAGCAGAAGTATCCCCTCATGCACAGAACCTTCATTATTATAAGGGGGAATTATCAATGGAAGACAAGACCCGGCAAATAAACAACACTACAAAACTCGGAGTTAAGCGATCTCAATCTTTAGAGGATCAACTACTCATGACACTCATGACGCTTCGGCTTAATCTTCGCGGCGAGGTCCGCATTTCGCTTTGGATTAGGACAAAGCACCGTCTCCCAAGTTTTGTTCGCAAGTGTACAGCCAATATAAGTCAAGACCTACTCTCAAGTGCCTTGTTGCTATTACACCTAGCGGAACAATTTCATACATTTCCAAACCTACAGGAGGAAACACGTCGGACAAAAAAAATTGTAAAGATGAACATTGCAGACAAGTTCCAGCCCGGCGATATTTGTATGGCCGATCGAGGTTTCAACATTCAGGAAATGTTCTTGCATAAGCAGGTTGTTTCTCTTCTCCAATGGGAACCCCCCTTTCCCTCAAATATTTCTTTAAATCGCTGGATTTTAATGCCAAAAAACGCTGAATTTCTTTCACATTAGCCATCTTCCTTTCCGTAAACACAGCGTCGATCGTAGACAGACGCTTCCTCTTCTGGGTTCGTGTTTACGTTTGCCCCCTTTTCGATCCCATCATGCTTTGCGGTGGAGCGCCCTCTGTTGATATTTACCGATTCGCGATAAGGTCTATGCCTTAGGGCTGCCACGGTCGACGGTATCGACCATCATTCATGATAGGGAACGTATTCTCGCATACGTCACTGAAAAAGCGCCGCCGGATAAGACTGCTAAAATGTGTGTTTGTGTTCAGAAGAGACACCATGTTTAAGGTGAATAACATAATCTTATTAATTTTATTTATTATTCTTTACAAATTCAAAACCTGGTGTTGGCTTAGCGGTTAGGGTGCCGGCTTGGGATCCTAGGGTCCTGGGTTTGAATCCTGGTCAATTGCTGAATTAATGCCAGGGGGGTTGACTCAGCCTGTCATCCCTCCAAGGTCGGCAAATTGAGTACCAGTTCACTGGTAATTCCCTGTGTGTTGCAAGAGGCGACCAACAGGGTTGGTGGCAGGAAGGGCATCCGGCCATAAAACATTGCTTCAAAAAGGGGACCAAGGTGCCCAAAAAAGGCCAACCCCTGCTCTGTGGGGAAAAATGGCCTCTAAAGGTGGTTCTTTCTTTTATTCTTTACAAATTCATACATTAATTGTGTTCATTACTCATTAAAAAATATGACTGAAATGTGTTTTTAGTGTTCTTTAAGGTTTAGCGATAGTTATATACTTTCGCGAGTTGTTTACTCTAGTTTTACGGCGTTTGTCTTCATTTTAAGGCATTTTAAAGGCATTACGCCCGGTTTACGTCAAAAACCGAGTTACGTCACGGCTTATGGAACCAATTAATGACGTAGGCCGGGGTATTACTGTATATGACAAATTGAGATTATAATATCTGATATCTAGCACAGGGAAGGTTAAAAAATGACCCACAGGTCATCAGAAATGAGCCTGCTCTTTAATGGAGAAATATTTTCAAAAGTTCAGTTGTCATTGTCAAGTACCATGCCCTCAATAGAGCTTCCGTACTGCCAAAGCGGTTTCTTGGCTAGGGTTACAATTGTGGATGGGCCACCACTTCGCCAACAATAGGTCCAGTGGTGGTGCCAAATAAAGAACTACAAAATTGAAGACATCAGTCACTTGGCATTAATGCAATAAATATGATGCACCATTAGAAATAATAATAAAAACCTCCATTATTAAGAATTTAGGCTTTGAGATTACACTGTTTACTAACAGCAAAGATGAGAATGTCATACAGACATACATCATATGTTTTAGCACATCTTCGAAGGAGCATACCTCTGCCAGGCTGAACAGTTTATGTTTTGTATCCCAATGATAGGCTGGATCTGGATTTGGACCTGAACCAAAATATAATCGGCTTGTTCTTGTCACCAAACGAATTCATCCACCAGGTTTTGCCATAATCTATCCACAACTATTTGAGATATCGTGCTATATCAGTATATTGTAAATCGTTTTTAGCCCCATCTCTCAATGATGAAGAATCACTAAAAATTATGGTATCCTGGATCCGGATCTTCACCAAAATCTAATCAATTTGTATTTGTCACACACCCAACCTATCTACCACGTTTCATCCGAATCCATCCATAACTTTTTAAGATATCCTGCTCACAAACAGACAAACAAGCAAAATGTTGTGCATAGCACGATACTTGTGAGATCCAAATAAACAATATGCTTCTATGTTTTCATTGGTGAACTAATAAGGTGACCCAATATGCAAATTCTATTCAAACTAGCACAGTTTCCCAGCTTCCAGGTGGTTGGGGGTTACACATTACTTGCTGAAAAAGTATAGTCTGTGTATTGTAAGAAGACTATATAGCATAGATGTTTTGTGGTGTATGTCAAAAGGGGTCTAAAGGGTCCATGTGTCTAAGGGGTGGAAAGGTCTCAAGGGTCTAAGTGTTTCAAAGGGTCTAATGGGCTCTATGAAGGCCTTAAGGCGTCTAAAGATATAAAGGCTATTTTGCAATAGTAGTTGGGGTTTAAAGGGTCTAGGAGTCTAAAAGGTCTAAGATTCCAGGGGTCTAAAGGTAATGGTCTTTAGGAGTCTAAGGTGTCTTAAAAGGTCAAAATGGTCTGAAGGGATCTAAAAGGTCTAAAGGGCATGTTCCAGCAGTAGATTTAGGTCTAAAGGGTATAAACAACCCTCTGAAAGGGTGCAAGGGATGTAAAGATCTTCTTCTATTAAAGATAATGATCTCTTCTATCCCCGTTAATTCACCCCAGATCCACTTTTTTTGAAATAACGACTTCTTTCTTTCCTGGAAGTTCTAGCACAGTGTCCATGTGTTTTATACCTGTCCCACCAGCCCCCCCCCCCTCTGCCTTCCCATGCCTCCTCCCCCCAAGCCCTCTCCCTCCCACAGATCTTCCGATGTCCCTGTTCTCTGCTGTTGTACTTATGTGGTTCCCTCTCTCTCCCCATCTTGTTTCCCGCTCCCTTTATTGTACGTTTTGTGTGTCCATTCTTTTTTTTTTTGTGATTGATGTTGGCTCTTACACAAGCCTCGATCTTGTATACAACAAACAAAAAACAACATGCATTTTAAGGCCATTTTCCCTGCTAGAGCATGGGTTAGCCTTGCGGTCCCCATGACAATCTTCTCTATTTTGCCCTATTTTCTGCATCTCTCCTCTTTCTGCATCATCTTTTTTCATTCTTTCTTTCTGCTTTTCTTTCTTCTTCTTTTTCTTTCTTCTTTTTTTTTTTTCTTGCTGCATCATCATTTTTTTTTTTCATCATCATCTTTCTGTATCTTTCTGCATCTCTCCATATGCAAAAAATCTTGTATACAAAAAAGAAAGAAAAAAAAAGAGGGTTTAAAGAGGGTCTAATTGTATAAAAGGTCTCAAGGTCAAGGGGGTCTAAGCAGTCTAAAGTGTGTAAAGGTCTTTGCGAGTCTAAGGAATCTAAGGGGTCTTAAAAGGAGCAATAGGGTTTAAACCTAGCTGTCTCAAGGGTCAAAGCGGTCAAGAGGGTGTAAATATCTAAATAGTCGAAATAGAACAAGGGGTGTAAAGGGTCATAAAAGGTTCAAAGGGTCTAAAGTGGTCTAAAGGGTATGTTCCAATAGTCCATAATTAATACACGTAGTCATGGTCCAATAATACGTAATTAATAGACGCACTCACGTTCAAACAGTATGTAATTAATAGACATACTTACATCGGTTGACCGTGGCTTCACCTCCACGAAGCCTCACCATCCACCCATGTTTTTTGGTTTTATATTCAGTATATAAATATTGTTACAGACACGACTTTGATGTTAAAGTGGGCCGAGCGGAATGGCCGTCGTGTCCGCACAAATTACCCGACTATACTCGACGTTGACGAAGTCGCGCTATGCTGGCTCAATAAGAAAAAGAAGACACCCGGCTGGATTACAATAACACAATACGACACCAAGGGTTCAGTTCTCAAGACCTCCGGAGGAGATTATATTCGTACGGAAAGGTCAGATTACAGGGGCTAGAGTTATAATCACAGAAAGACAGGCACTTAGACACACTCTTATATTAACCCCGGACAGACGACAGACAAACGGGACAAGGCTGACTCACACGGGGGTTGATGAAAAGGACAGCGGGTATCGATGGCTCAAGGTGCACTCTTGGCTCAAAGCAGGGTCCAGTACGGTCCGGTCCGGTCCAAAGATGCGGGGAGGTATCGTCGCGCTGGGGGTGGCGGTGGCTTCTCTCTCCAAGCTGAGGCGCATCTCACGTCACATCCGGCGCGGGGCCGCGTATATCCGGCGGGGAGTGACACGCCCTCGGCTCGTTAGCTCCGCCTCGTGGAATCGGCACGTTGCTTCTCATTGGGTGCGTGCGGGGGGTTTACCAGGCTCCGCCCTTGACGAGGAGCTGACAAGGAGCCCCTTCGTGGTAACCCCGTGGAGCGCATGGTCTATGGCGCTAATCGAGCCAGTGTGAGGACGCATCCTCCCCCGCTCCGCCGCCATCTCCTCTGTTGTTGTTGTAATTGTTGGGGAAGAAGATGGAAGGAGGTATGGGAAAGGTCCTAAACTCACTACTGATGCCATATAATCACATTCTGGTGCAACGAAGAGTCATAATTAATGGAGACGAGGCCTTAACTGACATAGAATAAGAATAACTAGGAAGATGTCCGAAAGTTGTCTACGTGTGGTGCGGTGGACCTGGGCACGACATTTAATGGGGGAATAAGGGGAAGGTCGGCTCTACTGATTGTTATTTACATGCAATGGGACTAGGGAATGGGGGATCGGGGAAAGTTGGGGAGTATTGGAGAAAATAGGGGAATATTTACAAGCGGATATGGAGGCCAAATTCCATATTCGCAACAATATATATCAAGTGAATAGAATGAAAATTGCCGATTTATGTGACTTTGTCCTTTGTCCTTAACAAACAATATGTTTCTTGCTTGGGACTACCTCTACCAGGTGGATACATTTTGTGAAGATCAGAGTAAAAATGTGACCTGTATGGGATTGACATACAGACAAACCAACTGACTGACAGACAGAATAACAGAGCAGACCAACCAATATACCTGTGAACCTTCAATTTTGCAAGTAACAAACAGACAAACAGGGGTGAATAAATAAGGAGGGAGAAAGATGAGGGTTAAGAGGGGAAGGGGGTTGAAGGGAAGAGGTGGAGGGGGGAGTGGTAGGGGTTGGGAGGTGAGAGGGGATGGGAGAGATATATTGTATATACAGTGTCTAAAGAAAGTCTACACACCATTTCAAATTTTCACCTTTTGTTGCCTTATAGTCTGGAATTAAAATGCATTAATCAGAATTTTTCCACCATTATTTACACATCGTAAACCACAATTTCCAAGTGAAAAACAAATTCTACGAATTTCAGAAAATTTATTAAAATTACAAAACTAGATTATCTTGGTTCTAGAGAACTTGGTTCTTGGTATCTTGGTTCTAGGGACTAAGTGTCCACCCCCCTTGAGTTAATACTCGGTGGAAGCAACTTTAACAGCAATTACAGCTGTGAGTCTGTTGGGATAGGTCTCTCCCAACCTTGCACACCTTGATTGGGCAATATTTGCCCATTTTTCTGTACAAAACTGTTCAAGCACAGTCCAGTTGTGTGGGGAATGTTTATGGACGGCAATCTTCAAGTCATGCCACAGATTTTCAATTGGATTTAGTTCGGGGCTCTGACTGGGCCACTCAAGGAAATTTATATTTTTCTTCCTTAGCCACTTCAGTGTAGCTTTGGCTGTGTGCTTTGGGTCATTGCCATGCTGAAAGGTGAACTTCCGTCTCAATATCAGCTTTCTTACAGAGGGCAGCAGGTTTTCCACTGGGATTTTTCTGTATTTTGCTCCATCCATTTGCCCTTCTATTGTGACAAGTTCCCCAGTCCCTGCTGATGAGAAACATCCCCATAACATGATGCTGCTACCCCCATGCTTCACAGGAGAGAGGGGATGCCATATCCATGGGACCATATGGCCTCTCCGAGCTATCTCATCCCCAATAATATTCAACCTCGTGTGTATATACACAGATTACACTCACAGGATGTGACACCTTGCCTTTACGTCCAACACACATGCACAAAATTTACATATGGGGTTCCTAAGCTCTGTTGGGGATGGAACATTTTGTGTTATCCAATAAGGGCATTTTGCCAATCGAAGAGCTTTCAGGAACAGACAGACGAAGGGACAGAAACATGAACATCCAACCTAAACAACAGCATTCGGTGATTGTTTTGCACAGGAACCTCAAATTATCTGGTGATTGCAACTATATCTTACCATACTTCCCAGCAGACAGCCAGCCAGTGATGGCTATTGTGAGGTGCAGCGTGCTGCCAGGTGTGAGTGGAATGAACTCAAATTCTTCAATTTTACCAATCCTTTTCTTCATCTTGTATCCTGCACAACAGTTAATTGTTACCTATGGAAGGCATTGCAATAAAAACGACAATATCACAAAGAACCAGATGCAAAAGAGCAAGATGCCAGTGAAATAAAGATGAATTTGCAAAATGTCACACCTGGTAAAGATGTCAATTGTTTCAGACTGCATGAGATTTGAAGACAAAGAAGAAACATCCGAAAGAAGAAAGAAAGAAAGAAAGAAAGCAACAGGATGCTGGAAGGAGGAAGAAGACAGAAGCAAAGCAGAGTAAAAGAGTGGAGGAGGAATTGGGACAAGAAAAAGGAAGTAGTCATAATTGGGAATCAAAACAGGCAAGAAAAGAAATCATAATAGCCAATATCTAAAAGGAAGAGATGAAGATTCAGGAGCAGTAACTAATCCTGGCCTGGCAGATATTTCTTAGATAAATGTTTTCATATTGTCCAGTAATGGGCAAAATTTTTAATTTTTAATTTGGAGGTTTGACAAAAGGCAAGCATAGCAAAGGCCAGAAAACATTTTAGATATACCAAGCTCAGGCACGCCATTTTAAAACGGAAATGTCAGTTTGGTGAGATATGACAGTTTAAAACACGTGAATAAGAGCATATAACAATAACTCTCGTCTGCAGAGGAAGAACGGCACAAAAAGGCAACACAATTTAGACTGATGCAGAGCTGATCATATGTATGCTACAAACCTGCCAGTCCTGCCCCTGCAGCTCCAAACAGTGAGGTCATGATGGCAATGCCAGCCACAGAACCAAGTGCTGCCGCACCAGCACTACCAATCACAGCACTTGCCCCAACTGCCACCAAGGGAGCGGCAAGGCCTCCCGTGAGTCCTGTGTGACCCATTGATTAAAACAGAGACCAATTATTCTGGCATCAACAGGTTTGAGTTCAATAATAAAAGCTTTGGATTCAAAGCAGGCCATAACACATTGGCCGTATAAAAATTGGCTTACCAATCACAGTTCCACCAACAGCAGTAGCTAAGCCAATGAGGAAATATCGCTGAAACTTTTTCTTCTTCTCATCTCGGAGACGTGACGTTCTATCAGCCCTACGGTGAATGTTGAGCATTGTGAGCCAATGTATTCAAATGGAAAACATTGAGGGAAATTTTTAAATAAAGCAGCATTTTAGCCTTCTTCGATGCAACAAAGTGGCGGAGTGAAGGGTGTCGGAGTGAATTCCATTCAATGTCCAATGTGCGCTGAGTGGGCTCATCAAAAATGTAGTGGTTTGAGAGGGTCATTAACCAGTGTGGCAGCTACATTCAAGTGTAAGGTGTGCACAGAGGGAGCTGCAGATGGAGGAAATGATGAGTTGGATCTTGGAGACGGCGTGAAGCTGAAAGGTGTGAAAACATTTTGTTACCTAGGAGACATGCTGAATGGAGAAGGTGGATCAGATTCGGCAACGGTTGCTGGAGTGAGATGTGCATGGAAGAAGTTTCGGGAACTGAGTGGCGTGCTGATGAGGAGGGGAGTGTCGTTGAAGCTGAAGGGAAAGGTGTATGCTGCATGTGTGAGAAGTGTTATGATTTATGGGAGCGAGACATGGGTAATGAACGTAGAGCAGCAACGAAGGCTGGAAAGGGTGGAAATGCGAATGGTTCGACGGATGTGCGGAGTATCGTTGAGAGAGAGGAAGACAAATGATGAATTGCGAAAGATGATGGGAATAGAGCCTGTGATGGATGCTGTGAAGAGAAACAGGTTGAGATGGTTTGGTCATGTGTTGAGGAAGGATGAAAGTGACTGGTTGAGAAGAGTGATGGAAATGAATGCAGAAGGAAGTAGAGGACGGGGAAGACTGAGAAAGAGTTGGCTAAAGATGGTGGAAGAAGAAGAAATGCGGGCAGAGGGGTTCGCAAGGGGAGATGCAGAAAATAGGGCAAAATGGAGAAGATTGCCATGGGGACCGCAAGGCTAACCCCCGCTCTTGCAGGGAAAATTGCCTTAAAATGCCTGTTGTTGTTGTTTGATGCAACAAAGGAATAAAAAGCAAAAATTGATAAAAGTTTTGTTTCAACTGGTTATAGTTAGATGATACATTGTAATTGACAAAAAAGCACCTTATATAGAACTCGTGGGAGGAGGATAATCGAAGGAAGGTTCAAACAAACCAGCCAAAGAAGGTCCACTTACTTTCAGGAGTCGCTCCGCTCCTTGTGTGGCATT
This sequence comes from Myxine glutinosa, assembly GCF_964187855.1. Classification (NCBI taxonomy): domain Eukaryota; kingdom Metazoa; phylum Chordata; class Myxini; order Myxiniformes; family Myxinidae; genus Myxine; species Myxine glutinosa. Next base: position 100,467,287 of record NC_136266.1, on the reverse strand, counting down.
AAAAAGGAGGAAAGAGTTTTTTAAATAAACGTGTTATAATAGGTAGAGGTACAGTGTAAGCATCCCAAGAACCAGCTGAGCTTTCATCTGCAACTACCTTCATGCCTTTCCATGTCTGTAGCGATGTTCATATGCAGGCCTATGCAATGAATCATAATCTGGCTGTTGTGGCATATATTACATAATGCTTACTCACAAAGAAACCACGTTCCATAAATACCATTATTACTCGCGTTTAATACGCGGGGAATTTTTCAGATCAAATGCTCATGAAATACCAGTTTCTACGAATGACACGCACCCCAAAAACTTCAGGTTTCCAGCAATGATCTTCAGCCTTCTGTGGCAGGCTCGAACATTACTCTCATCTCGATCAAACTGGCGAACGGCTGCTCTGTCAGCATTCTAACTTGTATGAAGCACAATATGATGAACGAGTGCAATGCTGAATGCACCAAACAACTCTTACTGAGTGATATGTGACATCCATCAGATTAGCAGATTAGCTCGTTAGTAACAAGTCTTTAGCGAGTCATTCGCTTACTGTAATTCTCAACAAGTCAATTGTGCTGCAATTTACGTGTTTGCTGTTCTGGCTGTGTTTATTATTAAAAGTTCAGATCAAAGTCGGGTCAGTCTTTTGGGACTGCCACTGGTAACATGCCAAACAGTTCAATCTTCGTTTCATCAGACCACAGAATCTTGTTTCTCACAGTCTGAGAGTCCTTTAGGTGCTTTTTTGCAAACTCCAAGCGGACTTTCATGTGTCTTTCACTGAGGAGAGGCTTCCGTCTGGCCACTCTGCCATAAAGCCCAGATCGGTGGAGTGTTGCAGTGATGGTTGTCCTTCTGGAAATTTCTCTCATATCCACACAGGATCTCTGGAGGTCAGCCAGTGACCACCGGGTTCTTGGGAACCTTTAATGCAGAGATTTTTTTTTGTAGGCTTCCCCAGATCTGTGCCTCGACACCATCCTGTCTCTGAGCTCTGCAGGCAGTTCCTTCGACCTCATGGCTTGGTTTTTGCTCTGATATGCATCGTCAGCTGTGAGACCTTATATAGACAGGTGTGTGCCTTTCCAAATCATGTCCAATCAATTGAATTTACCACAGGTGGACTCCAATCAAGGTGTGGAAGCATCTCAAAGATGATCAAGAGAAATGGGAGGCACCTGCGATAAATTTCAAGTGTCATAGCAAAGGGTCTGAATACTTATGTAAATGTGATATTTCAGTTTTTTCTTTTTAATAAATTTGCAAAACTTTCTAAAATCCTGTTTTCTCTTTGTCATTATGCGGTATTGAGTGTAGATTGATGAGGGAAAAAATGAATATAAACGATTTCAGCATAAGGCTGCAACATAACAAAATGTGAAAAAAGGGAAGGGGTCTGAATACTTTCTGAATGCACTGTATACAAAATAAAAAGACATGGAGACATTAAAAACCTTTTATTTTTAATTGAACCTGCATTATAGCTGTGGTAATAAAATGAGGAATAAAAATAATTATTGGACATCCTGAATTTTGCACTTATGACTTTTCTAAAACGTCACTACAAAATTGGCATCAATCAGTCTTCCTGTAGAGGGTTTGGGAATGATGAAACTCACTCGTTTTCAGGCAATGCAGCACACAAGCTCTGCACAAGTTGCTCTTCCACCGAATCGACTTCAGCGTTTGAAACATGTAAGAGTTGTGCCACATGTCGTATTAAAACCCGTGCACGTGCATCGTAGCAGCCTACAAAACAACACACACAACCCCATGCCCCCAACAAAAGATTATCCGCCAAGTGTACTTGTTTGTGTGTACCAAGTGATTATCCGCCTTCAGGACACAAGTGTACTTCATGAGACAAGACCATTTGTTCTCAGGTGGAAACCAGTTGCAGTTAGTGAGTGGGAGCCATTGTTAATAAGTGAGGAATGATGGGCATCCAGCTTATAAAAGCACGCTGTACGTCAGAGCAGAAATCATAATGTTCTTTGTGGCATGATTCATATTTCTTCCTTACAAGCCAAATAATGGCCTTTCGGGATAACTATTTATATGATGAATGAGGGAATTATTACAAACTAGCAAATAGCACCCGTCGCTTCGCTGATGGGAATGCTAAAGGAGGGGGAGAGAGAAAAACGGAGGAGAAAGAGAAAGAGAGAGGGAGAGCGAGAAAGGGGGGGAGCGAATAAGGGGGAGAGAGTGAGGAAAGGGAGAGGGGAGTGACGCCTCACCGCATGTTGCTATACACCCTGGGAGGAAGGGGTGCAAGGAGGGGAGAGGGAGTGAAAGGAAGAGAGGGAAGGGGCAAAAGAGAGAGGGGATAATGTTATGGGGATGTTTTTTTATCAGCAGGGACTTGGGCACTTGCCAGGATAGAAGGGAAAATGGATGGAACAAAATACAGAAAAATCCTAGAGGAAAACCTGCTGCCCTCTGCAAGAAAGCTAAATTGGGACGGAAGTTCACCTTTCAGCATGACAACGACCCAAAGCACACAGCCAAAGCTACACTGAAGTGGCTAAGGAACAAAAAGATAAATGTCCTTGAGTGGCCCAGTCAGAGCCCCGCCATAAATCCAATTGAAAATCCGTGTCATGACTTGAAGATTGCTGTCCATCAACATCCCCATGCAACTTGACTGAGCTTGAACAGTTTTGTACAGAAAAATGGGCAAATATTGCCCAATCAAGGTGTGCAAGATTGGTAGAGACCTTTCCCAACAGTCTTACAGCTGTAATTGCTGTCAAAGGTGCTTCCACCAAGTATTAACTCAGGGGGGGTGGACACTTATCCAACCAAAATATTCTAGTTTTGTAATTTTAATAAATTTTCTGAAACTTATCGAATTTGTTTTTCACTTGGAAGTTGTGGGTTACGATGTGTAAATAAAGGTGGGAAAAGTCTGATTTAATGCATTTAAATTCTAGGCTACAAGGCAACAAAAGGTGAAAATTTTGAAAGGGGGTGATGACTTTCTGTGGGCACTGTATAGTACACACATTATTCCGAATCCAAAAATGCAATGTTCTCAAAGTGGAGTTTTTAAGTTGACTGTTGATTCTGTGGCTACAAGTAACTCAAAATAATAAAACAAAACTTACCATCTCTTAAGGCAAATGACAACAAGTCCTGGAAAACAAGAAGGCATATAAATAAATAAATGAATAAAAAAAAGAAGTGAAATCCAACGTTATCATAATCATCAGGTGCCATCTTTGAATCGGAGGCTCGCAATTATTAAATGCTATTCCAATCAATATTCAATCGCTACAAAAAGCTAATTCTTTGTCTTCCTCGTCTTATCTGTCCACTTTTGTATTTGCCTTCCTCTTACTCTTCTTCCACCAATGTTATCAGTTTGTCGGATCAAATGTCAGCTGTGCTGTGTATTTGCGATACTGTTACATCCTTTTACACAAAAAGACACTTGGTCGTTGTATTTTATTCCGTCCCATCCAACTCTCATCATTATTTTTAGCATCCACAATTTAAAAGCTTTTAAACACGTATTTTGCCTTTTAAACACTTTTAAACACGATCAATTTAAACACGTATTTTGACATGTGTTGTAATAGTCCAGGTTTACATCCCATACAACAGTATTGACCACATAGAGCACTCTACAATTCTGAATTAAGTTGTTACCTCCACCACCAAAGGTGGGTGGAGTTTATGTTTTCACCTCTATCTGTTTGTTACTTGCAAAATCGAAGATTTTTCAAGTATATTGGTCGGTTGCGTTCGTGGTTCTGTCTGTCTGTTTGTCAATTGCCGGAAAAGATTCCGGCAAGTATGTTGTTTGGTTGGTTTGTCTTTCTGTCTGTCTGTCTGTCTGTTTGTCTGTCTGTGCGCAGTACTACCTCTGCACCGTTGCACATAGAATCGCCATACTTTACACACATATTTGTCTTGCCCTGGAATAGACTGTGCCCAATTTTTAACTCTCTCGGCCCAAGGCCTCCATTATGACATGATAATTCGATAATTCGCAAGTACAAAACTTCATCCAATCAAGATGCAATTTCTTGAGCACCATGTCGGCATAAACTGGCGGAGAAAAAAATAATAATGATGACGTCATCGGTCACGTGGTTCGGCCGCCATCTTGGGAAAAAGGAAAAACTTTGCACCTCTATATCTCCAAAAGTGCTTCATAGAAAAAATTGAGACATGGCTCATTGTAAAGAACTCTCCATGGGGAATAAAATATGTTAATGATGATGTCACTGGTGCCTCCATTATGACGTCATAATTCGACATGTACAAAACTTTATCCAATCAAGATGAAATTTCTTGAGCATCATCTAGGAATAAATTAGTTTAGAAAACAAATAAAGATGACGTCAACGGTCACGTGGTTCGGCCGCCATATTTGTCCAAAATGGCCGATAAAAATAAAGTACATTCCGGCAAGTCCTCGGTCTCTGACTGATTTTTCATTTGTTTGTCTATTTGTCACCGGCCTACAGGTCACAATTCTAAACCGATCATCACAAAACGGCACCAAGCTGTATAGGTCGTCCCAATTGAGAAGCCTATTGATTTTGAGGTCAAAGGTCATCTGGAAATAAAATTTCTAAAATCGCCATTTTAAATCCGATTTTTTTTTTTTTTTTGTATACAGAGTCGAAGCTCGTGAAAGAGCTAACATTTATCAAACAAACAAATCAAACAAACAAGCAAACAAAGTATATAAAAAGGGGAGCGGTCGATAAGATGGGGAGAGAAGGGGAGGAAGCACACAAACACAACATTTGAGAGCAGGGACATCGGGAGATGTGTGGGAGGGAGAGGGCCTGGGGGGAGGCAGGATAGGTATAAAACGCAAGGACACCAAGGACTTCCAGGAAAGAAGACAAAAGTCACCTCAAAAAAGTGGATTTTGGGTGAAATTAGCGGGGGTAGAAAAGATCAAGGTTTTGGATTGGGGAAGATAAGAGATGGTGGTGAACAACCGTTTTAAAGACCTGGAGGGAGGAGTGGGATTGAAGAGAGTGAGGGAGTTTGTTCCAGAGGCGGGAGAAAAGAGGAATGAAGGAGTGAAGGTGAGCAGAGAGTCTTGATTTTGGCAGTTTAACCATAAGAGGGTTGCAGGCAGATCTTGTGCGACCTGCAGGAATATTTGGGGGACAGAGCCCAGAGAGAGGTGGGGGAGCAAGGCCGGTCGAGGCAGAAGGAGAGAGTGTGGTTGTAGTAGTCAGTGAGGTCAGAAGGGGTGTGAAGGTCAACAAAGGGGGAAGTGGACATTTTTTCAGAGAGGGTGGATGAGAATGAGGTAGGTGAATGAGGTAGGTGAAATGAGGTAGGTGACTTAAAAATGAAATAGCATTTGTATATTGAGTCACTAAATTAGGAAATTAACTATTTTTAAGGTCAAAAGGTCAAAGGTCAACTCAAGGTCAAACTTCTAAAATCATCATATTTCATCTGAAAAAGTCACTTTTCATCCTGTTGACCCGAGCTTTGATCAAGATCGTCAATTTTAATCCTCATTAAATGGACAATTTGCTGTATCAATGGAAAACGTTTGAGGGAGGGGGGTGGTGGATTTTGCAAGTATCGTGCTCCGCATGACGTCTTCTTGTTTGTCTGTCTGTCTGTGAACAAGATATCTCAAAATGTTGTGAATGGATTTGGACGAAATTTTGCGGAGAGGTTGGGTATGTGACAAGAACGAAATGATTAGATTTTGGGGAAGATCTGGATCCGGATCCAGCTACTAGACTTTTAAAAGTGATTCTTCACCATTGGGAGATAGGGCCAAAAACGATACATAGCAGGATATCTCAAAATTATGTGGACTGATTTGGACTAAACTTGGTGGCTAGATTGGGTGTGTGACAAGGACTAATCGATTCGATTTTGGTGAAGATCTGAATATGGATTCGGATGTGAGGATCATTTAATCTTTGAAGTGATTCTTCACCATTGAGTGACAGGGCCAAAAACGACATACAACATAGATAAAAAAGTTGTGGACGAGTTATGACAAAACTTGGTGGACGAGTTGGTAATGTGACAAGAACAAGCCGATTCGATTTTGGTTCAGGTCCAAATAAGATCGGCCTATCAGTGGGATAGAAACCATAAACTGTTCAGTCTGGCAGAAGTATGCGCTCTACCGAGTGCCGTTCTCGTGATGCTCTTTTTTTTTTATATTGCTTAAAACTCCTTTAATGTTGTTAAACTCTGAAATGTTTATGTTGCTGATCTGGACATCTCAATTTTCCTCTCAACTTCTGTATCACATCTTCCATCAACAGCAAAAAGATGCTCAGTGTAGATAAAAGATGCATCATCAGTATTAAGATGCCAAAGGTAGACAAAATATTTCACCTGTTTGACCGTTTACTCTTAATACTTATGCTCAATAGTGAGAGGCACATCTTTTTCTTTACTAATCGACATCACTTTAGTTTTATCGAAATTGCGACTAAATGCAAAGTTTTCAGTTATTTCGTTGATTGTTTTTTTTTTGTTTTTTTTTTTGTATACTGAATCGAGGCTCGTGAAAGAGCTAACATTTATTTCACAAACAAATCAACCAGACAAACAAAATATATAAAAAGAGGGAGCGGAAGACAAGATGGGGAGAGAAGGGGAAGCACACAAACACAACATTTGAGAGCAGGGAGAAGTGTGGGAGGGAGAGGGCTTGGGGGGAGGAGGCGTGGGAAGAGGGGGGGGGGGAGGGGGAGAGGTATAAAACACACAAGGGGACCGAAATTAGCGGGGGTAGAAAAGATCAAGGTTTTGGATGGGGGAAGATAAGAGATGGTGGTGAACAGCTGTTTTAAAGACCTGGAGGGTGGAGTGGGATTGAAGAGAGTGAGGGAGTTTGTTCCAGAGGTGGGAGAAAAGAGGAATGAAGGAGTGAAGGTGAGCAGAAAGTCTTGATTTTGGCAGTTTAACCATAAGAGGGTTGCAGGCAGATCTTGTGCGACCTGTAGGAATATTTGGGGGACAGAGCTCAGAGAGAGCTGGGGGGGCAAGGCCAGAGAGGAGTCAGTAGAAGACGGAAAGACCATCAACCTGCCTGCGGTGAGTGAGTGAAAGGCCCTTGGAGTTAGCTTCATCGCGGGAGATTCCAATGATTCTGAACGCTTTGGTTTCAACAGCGTGAAGACGAGCTAGGTGTGAGGCAGGAGCACCAGACCAGAGGGGAGAGCAGTATTCCATAGAGCTGCGGATGAAAGCCTTGTAAGTGGTGAGGAGCTCAGGTGTGCCAAGGAAGAACTTCACACGACGGAGGATGCCCAGTCGGCGACTGGCTTTGGAGGCCAGATTTGAAATGTGGTTTTCCCAGGAAAGATCATGGCAGATAGTGAGACCCAAAAGATTGAGTGACAGAACTTCTTGGAGAGGATTATTCAGAAAGTGGATGGGAGGGTTGTCCAGTTGGTCTTTTCGGAGAGACATCGTAAGAGTGTGAGATTTGTCAGGATTGAAAGACATGTTCCATTTGTTTGCCCAGTCTGTGATTTTGTCCAGGTCTGCAGAGAGTGAGGAGGCTGCAGACTGCCGATCTGAGGGATGAGGAATGGAGCGACAGAGAGTGGAGTCGTCAGCAAAGAGATAGAGAGGATTTTCAAGAGAGTCAGAGAGATCATTGATGAAGACCAGAAAAAGAACAGGGCCCAGAACACTGCCTTGGGGAACTCCAGCCTGAACAGGAAGAGGAGATGAGAGAAACCCATTCAGGGCCACACGTTGACTACGACCAGAGAGGAGGTCCGCCAGCCATGCGTGGAGATTTCCATGGATACCAAAGGAGGAGAGTTTGGTGAGCAGAGCGGGGTGCCAGACCGTATCGAAGGCACGTGAAATGTCAAGGGAGACAGCTCTAATTTCCTGTTTGGCGTTGAGGACCTCCATCCATTGTTGAGAAAGCAGAAGCAGCATGTCCAGAGTAGAGTGACCAGGTCTGAAACCAAATTGATGGTCAGAGATCAAGCCATTGGAGAAGAAGAAAGATTTCATATCTGAAGCAATGATGGATTCCATGATGGTGTTGATAATATTATGTGTGCGGGGTAAAGGGTAGTTATTAAAATGTAAGGCCTAAGCATGAGCCGTGTGCTTGTGGAGGATAGATAATTTCTACCTATATGGAGGACTTCAGGTTTAGGTTAAATTGTCCTGTTTTTCTATGCAGTTGGAAGGCAGTGTTGTTTGTGATAGAGAGGTTATTTAGGTTGACGACATCACGTGAGCTGGCCTTCCTGTCGAACCGGCAGGGGGCAAGGTAAGATGACCTCCGAGAGGGTCAATAATATGACGTCACCCCAGCGTGCAACACGACGTCACTCCCTTCTCCCCCCTCAATCGCCGAGGCCTATCGTCACAAGGCCCATGACGTCTTGCCTGACTCCACCCACAATTTAAACCTGATGAAAAAAATCATATGGCCCCCATGTTGGTGCTTACTGCTATGCGAAGCCAAATACCTCTTCGGAGCTGTCATATTCACAATGGCCATTCCCTCCCGATAAGTTTTCCTTTCGGTAGAACGACCAAAGTGACAGTCAAAAGGACAAATTTTGAGACCCGTTACAATGCACTTCTCTCGACTTGTGCTGTCTATCAGCTGCTTCTATTTCTTCACAACTTTCATTACAACATGCCTATTTTGCTTTGTTACATTCATGCTGTATCATATTCTTCATCACCGAATACATCCGATGCAATAACAACAGTTTATACTTGTGAAGCATCTATAAAGGTCACAATCATACAATGGACAGGAAGTCCAACTTCTCTAATATCTCATATTGATAACTTTGACTCCTCGATAATCATTGTAGTGAAATCGTATTAATGCTGAACCCAGGTGATGCTCGCTGCTCGCTGACACCGCTAGGGGCGCGCGGCTATAAGACCCGATGCGGCCGCTGCTCGAGGCGACTTCTCCTGTGACATGTTACATTGACTAGTAGACTCGTTAACGGTACGTACCGCATAGAATATTACGCTTGCTTTCATTGAACTATATTGTGGATTGACCTATGTGAAGCCAAACCTTATTTCTATTGCATTCCTGTATTTGCAGAATGATGTCAAAGGTCTTAATGGAATTAAACCAACAGATGGACTAAAGTTGTGGTCTTGAATGATTTCCACAACACTTAATTCCATTAAAATCTACGGACATGGCGGGAAACAAGATGCTGGTGGTTTCGCAATTCTGCGCTGACCCGCAAGCCCCGGATGCTGGTTTGAAACTGACTCACTGGTTGAAAACTTTGGAGAACCAGTTCGCTGACCAGGACGCCGAGCTGACAGCTGCCGCGAAGCTAGCAGCGCTCCAGTCCAAAGTCGACTACAAGGTGTACAACAGTATTGCACGATGTGCGACGTACGACCTTGCTGTTGCGGAGCTCAAGCGATTGTACATAAAGAAAAAGAGCGTGGTGTATGCTCGCCGTTTGCTGTCATCTAGCCCAGCAGATATGTGAAAAAATTGTGCTTTTGGTGATACAAGCATGAAATTTTGAACACTGATAGAGCATACTACTAGGAAGATTTTTGGATATAGGGGCATTCAAATCTTTTCCTAGGGACAAAATGGCGGCCATTTTAAAAATGGCCGTTTACGGATAATAAGATACACAGTACCGATGTCTATAAAACTAGATTTACTTATTGCTCAAGCACACCTATGATGTTTTTTTCACGTAAACAGGTTGTAAGATCATAATTAAATGTCAACAAACTCACATAACATTTATTTGGTCCTTATTCTTTACAAAAATAATTACTTTTTGAGCTATTTTGAGCAAACTCCAGAAACACAATGGAAATGAAGTGAAAATGCCACATTAACGCTGTGGAAGTGACTTTCACTATAAAACAGTCTACAAAACAGTCTTCCACATGTTTGTGTATATGTAACAGGTGTGTTATTCCTCCTGTATACTATCGTGTGCACTCCCCTGCACAGTGACACAGAGCTGAGCACTGGAGTGCGGCCTTAACACACTTGCACTGTTTCCTGCAACCCTTCTTGCATCCACATCTAATCAATTGTCGGCATGCCTCAGTTGCCTCTGTGAGGGTTGTCCAATATATCCCCCAGCCGTTATTACTCTGTTTCCAACCCCATTCACTTGGCGATGGGAGCTCAGGTGCGCAAATCATCATCTGGCCCCAACAAAAGCCGGCTTGGTAGGCAGCTCTCTTGATGTGTTGTCTGAGGGCTTCTTGCGTTGGTGGGATAGCCTCTATTGATCTACCAGTCTGGGTGAAGAGATGCTTGCGGGCATCGTTAACATGTTCCTGGCTGCTTGTTCGATCGTAGAGCAGAACAACAAAACGCTCCAGTGGATCCATGTTGTCATTTGCAGTTGAAATGGTTGGTGTGGCAGCCAGTGCGCAGAAAGCTGAGGTGACCTCATCATAGGCTTTCCATGTTTCCCATGCTGTTTTCTTCCCCCTTCCGCCGAAGCAGGACACGGTGTCACACCCAGTGAAGGCGTGGAAGAATGGCAACCCTCGGCACTTGTTTGGTCCCAGTGCCACAGCCATCTCGTGAGCTGCCAAGTGCCTGAAATTCTTCCCTGTGCCAAAAGCAACCCAGAGTTCATCGATGTCAAGATATCCAGTTGCTGCCACTGCAAGGATCAAAACATCTGTGTCCACTGTGCGGATTGACACCTTGGTATAGCCCTGTCTGACTGCATCTTGGACATGGAGTAGTATCCTTGTATCTGCCTCCTCGTGACTACACGGGGAAAGACCAGTAACATCTCGTGGCTCTGTACAAAAAACTTCTTTGTGGTTTGTGGTGACGATTTGCTTGTCAGTCTCAATGTTTGCTATCCTCGTTGCTAGAAAGTCAAACAACTTCACCTTGTTCTCGTCTATGCGAAGGAAGGCCTGCCAGTTTCGAGGGATGGAACTAGATGGCTCAACTCGTCTCCTGGTGCCTTTACCCCTCGTCTTCCTGGTGTCGGCTTTCAAACTGTCTGGGAAATATTCATCCCAGATAATATCAACCCTGCTCTTATTTTGTATCTGAGATGTGATGTATGGCAAGAATACTAGTGATGCATACTCAGAGAAGGTCTTCGCATTACGAGGTGCCAGCATGTTCACGATGGCTGCTCCATCCAGGATCATGACTTCAACAGGGGGGCTTACATCATCATTTTCCCGTGAGGTGATCAGATCTTCTAAGCACCCAACCAGATCAGACTTGGTTCCAAGCCGGATTTTGCCCATTTGTGACAATGCAGGGGGACAAGCTTGGTTTTCATGTGCAAAGAATTCATCAAGATCTCCATTCCGTGTCTGGGATGCAATAAACAGCCTGGAGAACAGAACGCAGTCATTCTTCAGAGATACCACCTTCAACTCTGTTCTTGACTTCTCTCTGACTGGGGGTCGGCTGAAGAGAGGGAGATTGTTTCTTTTTATTGGGTCAGTGATAGGCTTTGTCTGATGTACAAGCCTCTCGTTCACATATGTGTCATACTGTTCTTTTCCCAGCTTCTCGATCTGGTAAAGGGTGTTGATGACTGCTGGGTCTGCCAGGTCTCTGCTGTCTAGCACCAAGAGATCTTTGCTGTCGTCACAGAATGGGTTCCCCATCTCTCCTATGACACGGGTGAGTGCTCTCACATCTCGAGCAAAGGCTACCTGCGTGTGCTTTGTCTGTTCATGGTGTTTTAGTTCAGTTTTCCTAATTCTTTTTTCTGTTGTGGCCTCGAACTTATAGATCAGTTTGGCCATCTCTAGACCAGACACCATCCATCGGCGCAAAGCTGCAGCATTCTCCGTAAGACCTACAGCCCCTCCATCACCTTTCACCAATGCATTATTTTGCTCGTGTGCCTGGTCTAAGGCTATGGCAGAGAATGCACGTGTAGTTTTCTTCATGGTGAAGTTTCCTGCCAGAAACTGTGCGTATACAGTTGGATGCTTTGTTGCAAGTGTCACCATGTCGCGCAAGTGAACTGGGATCCACCTGGCATAGTTTGTATGTCCCAAGGCGAAGAACCATGGTACAAGCTTGGTCAGAGCATCAGTGTACAGTTGGAAGTCGCACCTCATCGGTGACCTCCTGACATAACACACACTTCTCCCAATCTGTCAGATAAGGCATGTTTGTTCCAGATGTACTAGGGCTTTGGGGGTCTAATAGCTTGAAATTTTTGTTGGCCATTGTCAATTAAGCATTATCCACCACCACCATCCAATCAATATACAAATTGGGAACCAAATCTAGGTAGCTACTACAGTCAATGAGCGAAGGTGCAGTGCAGTCGAGTTATCATCTGAAAAAGAAATACATACATTAATTATCATAAATATAGTAATTCGCTTTCGTAACTTTTCACTAGCCTTGCATTGTTCCTTATAGTCACCTAGTCTATGATAGGAAAGTTCATAAAGCTACATCAAAGTTGTTCATATAAAGGTATTGAACCAAAATTACACCCAGGAGAAATCAGATAGTCATGCAAAGTTAAATAATTAAACCGCTAGACCAGTCCTGTCTATTGCAATGGTAAACCATTTGTTCTGCCCCTTATAGGCCACCGTAGATTCCAATTTTGAACCCAGTATGAAGGTATTGCATAGCATGTACATGACAATTTATAATATGCTCATTACATTGTGTTTCAATAGCAGCACAAATGACAAGTCTGAAATAATAGGTAAATATGTCCTTCTTAGCCGCCATTTTGTAAAATGGCCGCCATTTTGGGCCAAGGAGAAATCTGGAATGCCCCTACATCCAAATTTCACTGTAAGGGTATGCCCTAACTGTGTGCCAAGTTTCATGCTTGTATCATCAAAGGCACAATTCTACCACAATTCTTCACATATCTGCCGGACTAATCACGACGCCAGCAACCAAACGAGTCGATGGATCACTATGCCCAGGAGCTCCGGCAACTCCTGCTAGACAGCACCCAGGAGCCACGGACTCACGAGCAGGTTCAAGATGACCTTCTCCTAGACGCTTTCGTCTACGGAGTCTCCTCTCAGGACCTCAGGCTCAAGCTCTTGGAGAAGACCGACCTGACCTTCACGGCGGCTCTAGAACAAGGAAAAGTATATACCGAAGCGTGGCTGCAGTCGAACGACTATGATCGCACGCGCCTCTTGGCGGGGACCTCGCTACACGCACGGCCGGAGAGCGCTACCGCCGAAGAACCGGGAGCGGACCCGCTCGCGGAACTCCAGGTTGCCCCGGCGGAGGATCCGGGGATCCTGACGGCTGCCGCTACGGCCAGACCCAAGGCCTTACGCGGAGCCGCATGCTACTTCTGTGGGGGTCAACGACATCCCCGGTCAGTGTGTCCGGCTCGGGACACAATATGCCATATGTGCTCGCAAAAGGGGCACTATGCAAAAGTGTGCCGGAAAACCGCACGCGGTTCGTGGCCGCGCGCGACCTTGAATGGGCTTATTGCAGAGCCTATGGGCCGAGCACGGAACACGGCGCCTTACCCGGCTTTGATGGGCAGTGCCCCTCCTTGCGGGCCCCTGGTCGCCCAATCGACCTTGGCAAGAGACACCGAACAGCCACAACAGTCTCATCCTCAATCGGACATGGAACGAGCGTCCTTGACTAGACTCCGGGCAACGCGAGGGACTTTGGGGCCTCGCCAAACCCCAGCGGTACGTACACGCTACGTCTCTTAAGAGCGTACAGCGTCCTCTGGCGGCGACACGTGTTCAATGGCAAGACTACGGAGGCCCATACTCGTCAAACGGCGATTTTGAATGGCAAGACAACGGACCGCATGGGGGTGCTCTCTGACAGCTTTAACGAATGCCCCATGAACAACGAATACTCCGGCAACGACCGCAACACTGCTGATTGCATGGGAACGCTCCCTGTCAACTTATACGAAACTCCACGGGCACCCTCTGATGCCAGGAAAACTGCGGCTGGCATAGGACCCACCCGCGAGGCGCGACCGACTCACTCGGGAGGTTCGGTCCCACTCCCAGCAGGCTCGTCCGGCCTGGCTCAAGCCATTATTCCCCTCATGGTCGAGGGCCATTGTGTGCGTGCCTTGGTGGATACAGGGTCTACGGATAGTTTTATCGATCAACGACTAGTGCACAGGCATGGTTGGCAGGTCTTGGGGACTACGAGACGGATCTTCATGGCTTCCCAGGGACTTCGGCTCAGCACGAAGGGGGAATGTCGATTGAAACTCGTGATAAAGGGACGGGTTTTCCCAGATGTACACCTCATGGTCTTACCTGCTTTATGTGCTGACATTCTGTTAGGACACGATTTCCTTAAGCGACATGGACGACTGGAAATGGAGTTTGGTGGGCCAGACACGCTTGCTGTTGGTGGGACTGACACGCTTGCTGTGTGTGCCCTAGCGAAAATGGAAATCCAGCCACTTTCGCTGTTCCCCAATTTAACCTCCGACTGTACACCTGTAGCGGTAAAATCACGGCGCTACTCTCGAGCAGACATGCAATTCATTGCGGGAGACGGCTCAGCTCTTGAAAGTCGGCATCATAGAACCCAGCCGGTCGCCGTGGCGGGCCCAGGTCTTAGTGGTGCGAAGCGAAGCACACCGCAGACGCATGGTAATCGACTATTCCCAAACGATTAACCGTTTTACACAGCTGGATGCCTACCCCCTTCCGGGGATGGACGCGCTGGTGCGACAGGTGGCCCAATACTCGGTCTACAGCACTCTCGATCTCCGTAGTGCGTATCATCAGATCCCTATCTCTAGGGCAGATCGTATCTATACCGATTTTGAGTCGGGGCAACGGTTGTACTAGTTTACTCGATTGCTTTTGGGGTGACGAACGGGGTCCCCTGTTTCCAGAAAGCCATGGATGACCTCATTGCGAGGGAGAACTTGACCGATGTTTTCGTCTATCTAGACAATCTTACGGTTTGTGGGTATGACCAAGGGCACCATGATGCTAATCTGAAGCGCTTCCTCGAGGTCGCGCAGAGGTATCGCTTAACCATGAACGAGGCTAAGTGTCAATACTCCCTACGCAAGATAGATCTTCTGGGGTACACCGTGACCCATGGCTCTGTCGCTCCGGATAAGGAGCGTCTGCGACATCTGCTCGACATGGCCCCTCCCAGCGATCGGGCGTCCCTGAAGCGCGCTCTCGGGCTATTCGCCCATTACTCTAAGTGGGTCCAAAATTTCTCCGCGAAACTTCGCCCCCTCGTGGCCTGCGACACATTCCCTCTGCGTCCGGCCGCTTTGGCGGCCTTTGGAGGCCTTCAGGCCGACATCGCCAGTGCCGCTGTGGCGACGATCGACGAGAGCGGATCTTTCGTCCTAGAAAGTGATGCCTCGGATCATGCCATAGCAGCGACCCTCTCCCAAGGTGGGCGCCCGGTGGCTTTCTTTTCACGGACTCTTACCTCCGCTGAGCGGAGACATTCGTCTGTCGAAAAGGAAGCGTACGCGATCATCGAGTCGATTCGGCGATGGCGCCCGTACTTACTCGGACGATGCTTTCAAATCATCACGGACCAACAAAGTGTTGCGTTCATGTACGACACCTTACACGCCCAGCGCATTAAGAATGAGGAAATCACTCGCTGGCGTATAGAGCTTGCCGACTTCTGCTACACTATCAAATACCGCCCTGGGAAGGATAACCAGGTCGCCGACGCCTTATCAAGACCGGTTACGTGCGCGGGTATCGTCACTCTGGAGGGCCTACGCGCTTTGCACGAAACTGCAGGGCATCCGGGCATGACGCGTTTCGCTCATTTTGTGCGACGTGGCAATCTACCGTACTCGATTGACGATATCCGCCATATCTGTCGCGACTGCGCTATATGCGCAGAAATCAAACCACGTTTCTATAACCCTCCCATGGGGATGCTGGTTAGGGCTACGAGGCCGTGGGAAAGATTGGCGATGGATTTCAAGGGCCCGTTGCCGGTGTCGAGTAACTCTCGCTATCTGCTCACTATCGTCGATGAGTACTCGCGGTTTCCTTTTGCTTATACGT
The DNA here is from genome assembly GCF_964187855.1 of Myxine glutinosa. Classification (NCBI taxonomy): domain Eukaryota; kingdom Metazoa; phylum Chordata; class Myxini; order Myxiniformes; family Myxinidae; genus Myxine; species Myxine glutinosa. The sequence continues at coordinate 100,451,312 of NC_136266.1, read as the reverse complement.
GCGTGGATATGACGGCTGCCACGGTAATGCGATGCCTGCAGAATTTGTTCTCTATGTTTGGGTACCCGGCCTACGTGCATACTGATCGGGGTGCGGTCTTTTTGTCTCAGGAAGTGCGAGGCTACTTGCTCCAAAATAACGTCGCTTCTAGTTATACCACGCCGTACAGACCCCAAGCGAATGGGCAGATCGAACGCTTCAACGGGATTATATGGAGGGCCGTCGTGCTCAACCTCCGGACCCTTGGCCGGGGCCTCAATAAATGGGCTTGGTCGCTACCTGCGGCGCTGAACTCGATTAGGGCTCTCCTATGTACGGCCACCAACCAGACTCCCCACGAGACTTTTCCACCACCCGAGGAGCTCGGGGTGTATCCGGTCATTACCCAGTTGGCTCGATGAGCCGGGGCCGGCCTATCTCAAACGGGCGGTCCGCACGAGCAAGTACGACCCCTTAGTGGACAAAGTGCAGGTACTCCAGGCTAATCCCGAGCATGCGCGTGTGATGACGGCAGATGGGCGTGAGTCCACTGTCTCCGTACGCCATCTTGCCCCCTGCGGGGTCACCGACCCTTATAAGGAATCGGACGAGCCAATCTATGAGACTATGGACTCTTCCGTCACTTCCGTCACTGAACGTCTGCCAACCCTCCCTTCGCCACATCCACCCTTGCCTGAAGGCTTGGCGGTACCCCCTTCGTCGCCCGACTCCACTCCGACGCCACTCCGACAACAGCCACTCCGACGCCGGAGTCTCTGGGTTACGTGATGCCGTACCCGGGGAATTTCGGACACGTGCTGGCAGGAAAATTCGCCGTCCGGACCGGTACGGTTGGGCCGACTGATACCATAATTCCGCACCCTGTTAATGCTGACGCCTCGCTCGATTCTAGCCACTCGGCAGTGTAATTCTAACGGTGGGGAGAATGCAGTGAAATCGTATTAATGCTGAACCCAGGTGATGCTCGCTGCTCGCTGACACCGCTAGGGGGGCGCGGCTATAAGACCCGATGCAGCCGCTGCTCTAGGCGACTTCTCCTGTGACATGTTACATTGACTAGTAGACTCGTTAACGGTACGTACCGCATAGAATATTACGCTTGCTTTCATTGAACTATATTGTGGATTGACCTATGTGAAGCCAAACCTTATTTCTATTGCATTCCTGTATTTGCAGAATGATGTCAAAGGTCTTAATGGAATTAAACCAACAGATGGACTAAAGTTGTGGTCTTGAATGATTTCCACAACAATCATCCTTTATATTTTCTAAAGCATTGGCCTAAATGGGGAAGTCTACTCCTAAACAAGCCATGTACATGAGTGATAACATTATACAACTACATGAGCCTTGTACATGAGCACATGACTGACAATAATTGTTAAAAAAAAAAAAAACACAACCTCACTTGACACAATTGTATTGATCCAATCTCCAGGGCCGGATCTGAGCAGATCTGCTCCACAAAGGATGCTATACCCTCGCTCCCATGGCCTGTTGCAAAAGACTCCATGATGGGTTGTACATGATCAGGCAGAGCAAGCTCAGTGACCAATGAATTGGTGAATGAACAGCAGAAAGTCCTGTAATAGAGTAATACCATGTCATTCAAACTGTCTTCATGTCATGGGAGTTCCACGTATGCAGAGAAAATACATATTTAAAAAACATGGTCAGAATGTTATCGATGCATAGCAATATTTGGAAGTCTCTGAATATAAATAATGGAGAAACACATGTAATATATATTGTTACGGTCCGCGGATTAGATGTTATTTACCGAGCGGAGGTACCGCGGCCGAACAGGTTTTCCCCGACTCACCCGATTCACCCAGACGTTGGCCGTATCGCGCCACAGCTATTCAATAGGGAAAAGACTAAGACGACGAATGCAAAGAGGAAGAAGAAGATGTACAGAAGAGTAACGGGGTTTATTATTTACACACACACAAGCAAAAAGAGCAGTCACGATTATTTACAGGGGACATGAAAAAGCAGGTAACACAGTGAAAATTACTAGCTTATACAGACTTAGTTTACTACCCAAGACAGCACAAACAGAACAAACTCACGTACACGAATGGGGAACTTGCAGGCAGGAATGGCTGGAAAGGAGAGGAAGGTCCGGAGCTGGCAGCACGATCGGCGCGTTCGGCAGCCACCGTCCCTTTGCGGCCCTGCTCAAAACCGCCGTCCTGGCCCCAAATGGCTGTCGAGTCTTGTTGCTGATGTAGACGCTGCTGCTGGCGAGCAAGGTGACGAATAGCAGGCTTTTTCGCTTCCCCGGATGATCTCTGCTTTTGGACCTCACAACTCAGCTCTTGTCATTGCTCATCTCAGATCTCTAAAAGCTCATCTCAGATCTCCTGCTCATCTCTTGGACCCTTCCTTTGTCGTGTACCTCTCCACGCAGCTCAGCTCCTCTCTGGACCTTTTTGCACTCTCACCACGCAGCTTAGCTCAGCCTTGGACCTTTTTGCAACTCTCCTTGGGGAACGTCCCGTCGCGGGTTATATAGGCCCCGCCCCTCAACCTTCGCGAACCTCCTTGATGTTTCTTTCCACACCCTCTCCAAGTCCAACCCCTTGTTCGTGGTTGGTTGAGTGGGGCTGACTCACTCCTCCCCTCTATGACGAGGCGGGGACCCGCCTTTCTTCCCCAACCCTGCCTCGTGGTCAATGGCGGCTTTGGAGGGGATGTAATTGCCAATCGACGAAAGGGGAAATGGAGGTTTTTGGGAATGGGAATGAAGGGAATCTATCTTTTTCACTTGGTACAATGGAGTGTCATTCTAATGGAAGACAAGGCCTTACTCTAAAACACATAATAAAGATATAAGCTACTGAACAAGGGTCTTATAGTGTCCTGCAATGTGGTGTTTCATGGAATTAACTACCGGGACGCTCTTTTTACCTTTACACAACTCTGGAGGCAGGAGGGGCCATAATCAACAATGTTACACAGCAATTTACCACAATACAATACACACAATAAAAAAATACAATCCTCATATCCGCAACACTATATATATATATAGATAGATAGATAGATAGATAGATAGATATATATATATATATATATATATATATATATATATATATATATATATATATATATATATATATATATAGTTGCAGATCTCTGCGCCGGCCTTTTCCCCTTACCAAGGGGGGATTAGTCCCCTTGTCTTTGACTGAGCGACGGGACCCGGGACCGATGACGTCCTTCCCGGACAGCACGAAGTAGGGTTTTAGGACTAAGAATTCGCTATTACCTAATTACTCGCGCTGCTCAGAAACGAGGAAATAAGACCCGCCCGAATCACGGGTGTTGGTGGATACGCCGAGCGGTAGCGAACCCGTGACCCGAGCCGTTATCAATTACTAGACCCCGATCCAAGCGGTTCTTATTCGTGCCACACTTACCCAATGATGGAAATCACAGAAACGGTCGAATTGGAAGAAAAGGAATAACAAGATTTATTTACACGATGTACAATGATCAGAAGAAGAAGACACAGTGCAGCCTTAATCACAGTCTTAACTTATTCCCTGGACAAACGGGCCCGTCTCACACACAGACACTCACACGGGGATTGCAGATGAACAGGTCAGCACGTCCAGGGATGGCATCCAGGCAGCTCTCCCTCCGGTCCCCAGCTCGCACCGCGAAGTAGATGAAACAAACGGCAGGAGCTCTCCGCGTGTCGTTGGTGCACACGGGATAATTACGGGGCAAACGGTAGGGCTGGGCTCTGGCGGTTACACTGGCGGCTATGGCCGCGTTCACTCGCGTGGTTGCGTACGTAATAGTTCAATACAATGCAACTCCTTCCAGTCCTCTGGATACAGTCTTGTTCACATGAGTCCTCTCCCATCTCATAACTCCTGTGCCGACAAGTCCCTCTCTCGCGAGTCCTGTTCATGAGCTTTGTGCGAAGGCTTATATAGCCCTGCCCAGCGAACTCTCTGGAACTTTCCAGACGCGCCCTTACCACGCCCTGTCCTCAGAGCCCTGGTTGGCTGGTGGCCCTTACCCTCATCGCCTCTGACGTGCCCCTCGACGCCGCCCCTCCTCGACCCCCGCGCTCCTCCCTATTCTTAGGCCTACCTCGTGTTACTGGGCTAGTTTAGAGCGAACAAAGGGCAGCGAATGCTGCTGGCAGCCAAAGCGTAACTCACACGGAGGGATCAGCCAAAATGGGGCGCGGGATCGAGTTTGCCCATAGGCGAAATTGAAGGGTGGCCGCAAAATGAAAGGACCTAAGCTCATTTCTTTACACAACGCAGATATTACTAGGGAAATGGCCTACTCTTACACATACTAGGACATAACTAATACTCTAAGTGGGCCTACGTGTTGCTTGTGGACTAACTATGGGGGGGCAAACCTTTAACCTTTAATGATGTCATATGTACAAATCTCAGAACCGTAGCAATATATATATATATATATATATATATATATATATATATATATATATATATATATATAAAAATATATATATATATATATATATATACTCAAAGGCAAAAGTTATTGTGACACACAAACAACAAACAGAATCAGTGTTAAACTTTTACTGCCGCGAATGAAATGTTATTACATGGAAAGACAAATGTTTCAAGGTATGGTAACGATCAACAGTCCATAAGAACAGTGCACCTGGCATATGCAAATGAGCCACAACACAAGAGGGGGTTCACAAGCAAGTTCACACAGTCAGTAGCGAGTGTGTCCACCTTGTGCATTGATGCAGGCCTGGCACCTTCGCCTCATTGAGGCCACTAAACGTCGATGAAAGTCCTTGGGAAGATCATTCCATATCCGAGGAAGGATTTGGTGGAGTTCCTGCAGCGTTTTTGGAGGATTCGGATGACGTTGTAAACGTCGCTCCATTTCATCCCAGACGTGTTCAATGGGTGACAAATCAGGGGATCTTGCAGGCCAGGGTAACACATTAACATTGTTCTGATTAAGATACTGCTGTACAACTCGAGCAATGTGTGGTCTGGCATTATCGTGTTGAAACGTCACTCCAGGGCCGTTCTGTTGAAAAACGGTAAAGCGGCCATTTGCAAAATCTCGTCTCGGTACCTCACAGCATTCAAGTTCCCCTCAATCACAATCATTGGCGTTCTTGCTGCAGCTGTTATCCCACCCCAGATCATAATGCCCCCACCTCCAAAATGATCCCCTTCCAGAACACATGGCCTGATGTAACGTTCACCTGTGCACCTGTAGACATGTGTCCTACCGTCAGCTCGGTGAAGCTGTGCCAAATGGTGTTTCTATGGATGTTGAATCGACGAGCAACATCACGCTGCGAGGTACCAGACTGAAGCATACCTATAGCTCTCCATCTGTCATTTTCCCCGAGGCGTGGTATGTCGAACTTGTTCCAGAACGATGAATAGAGGTGTTTTTCTGACTTCTGCACTTCTTAAGACTGCATTGAGTGGAAATGATAAGCGTCTGGTTGTCTGGCCTTTTAAAGTGAACATTGCTGGCCATTTTTCTCGAATATGTCATGCTTCTTGCAAATTTCGTGCAATTCGAACAACAACTGCTTGGTTGCGTTTCTTCGACCATTTTAACACACTCTTTCTCTGGTTCAAATCCAAAAATTCATTCACAAGATTACCAATGAAAAAATTCCATGTCACAATAACTTTTGCCTCTGAGTATATATATATATATATATATATATATATATATATATATATTGTTACGGCCCGCGGATAAGGATGTTGGTTTGCCAAGCGGATGGCACCGCGGCCTAACAGTTACCCCGACTAACCCGATTCCCGAACGTTGGCCGGATCGCGCCACAGATATTCAATATGGAAAAGACAAAAGCGACACGGATGTGAAGAAGAAGAAGAAGAAGACGAAAAAAAGGTTGAAAATACTACTAAATTTATTCCTACTATATACAGGCTCAAAATAACCAAGGAAGAAGGAAAGATAATAAAATAATATACAGAAGAATTAGAGACACAGTGCAAATTCCTTATACAAGCTTAATTAAATCCCCAGGGACAAAACAAACAGAACAAACTCACGTACACAAAAAGGATGGACAGGCAGGAGGTGGATGGCTGGAGGGAGAGGAAGGTCCAATGATGCTGCAGCACGATCGGCGCGTTTAGCAGCCGCCGTTCCTTCGCGGCCCTGCTCAAAACCGCCGTTCAGGCCCCACGCTGCTGTTGTTGCTGCTGTTGCTGCGGCTGTGGACGTCGCGTGCTTTGCCAGGACTCGTCTGCCTCGTCTGGTCCAAACCCTCAACTCAACAACACTCTTGCACGTCTCCCTGTCCAACCACTCTTTCTCTCTTGGTCCAACCACTCTTTCTCTTTCTTGCTCCAACCACTCTTTCTCTTTCTCTTGGTCCAATCACTCCTCACCACCGACAACTACCTTGCTTCTTGCGCGCGCGCCTTTATAGCGCCTCCGGCGATCAAGCCGCCGGCCTTCAGGACACGCCCATCGGTGTGCTCACCTCGGCCCTGGTTGGTCGCGCGACCCTCTGGCTCCGCCCTTGATGACGACGGGCGGGCACGCCCCTCTTCCCCGACCCGAGCACATGTTCAATGGCGGTTTTGGAGGGGATGTAATTGGCAATCGAGGCTTGGCAATGATGAAAGGGGAAAGTGAAAGGAATCTACTCTATTTCACTTGGTGCAATGGAGTGTCATCTTAATGGAAGACAAGGCCTTACCCTAATACACATAATAAAGATATAACTATCAACCAGGGGGAAATCTATGATTGGCTAACGTGTATGCTTTATGGACTAATTATGGGACGCCCTTTGACCTTTACACAACACTGGAGGCAGGAGGGTCCAGACTGAAGCAATAATTCACAACAATTTACTACAATACAACACAATAAAAAAAACACAATCCTCATATCCGCAACAATATATATATACACAAGTTCAAAACAACCCTGGGCACAAGTGTGCCGCACTGACCGGGTCCTCAGTCGAGGTCCTCAGCATCATCCCGTTTCGGCCCTTCAACCTCGATACGGTCAGCTAAGGTGGGCCAGCAGGGGCACATACACATCCACATGCAGCAAATGCACCTGGATGCATACATACCCCCACCCCCAGCCAGTGCGAACAACAACAAAAACACCTCCACATCCAGAATCCACAGCACCAAACAAACATGGTGGAACACTCAAACACCCCCCTTTATACCCTTCACCACTCACCAACAAAACACACCAGATCATTCATACACACACATACACACCCATACACACACATCACCAACCAACCAACCACCTACCCTTACATCATACACCACTCAACACACAAAAACACACTCATGCAAAAATTAATTCATGCAAAAACACACCCTCACCCACTCACTCATATACACAAAATAAGAAATAATAATGGTAACAAAAAAAAAAAAAAAAAAAAAAAATACACACAACCAACCTACACCGTTCGACGTGCCTCCATAAACTTCCTCCATATCCAAAATGAGCCTTTCAAGGCAACCTGGGCCACCTTGTCACACATCCTCCTTCTTTCTGTCCCACACACTCCCAGCCTAGCAAGAAATACAGAAAAGGAATTGCCAATATACCCTCTACAGTCTACACCCCACCTCAAATGGCTGACACGAAACTCACCAACCCTTCTCCCGGCATTCTGCCTCCAGCTCACTGTACTTTCCTCTCTTCCTCTCGTGCACCTCCTCCATGTTCTCTTCCCAAGGTACCGACAACTCCCCTAAGATGACCTGTCTTGCTGCACTTGACCAAATGACAATGTCAGGCCACAACCTTGTCCAACAGATCTCCTCTGGGAATACCAATTGTGGCTTTAGGTCTGTCACCACCTGCCAATCACAAGCATCTGACAGCCCTCTTGCTTTCCACCTCCTCCTCTTTCCACCTCTTACCACTTGGCCCTCTTTGACAAACCACACCTCTCCCCCATCAGTCTCCTTCTCCACTCTTCTCTCTCTCGATCTCAGCACCCCTTGTTGCACCATCTGCACCACCACCGCCAGCACCTGATCATGTCGCCACCTGTATCTTCCTGCTGCCAATGCTACTGAGCATGCACTCAGTGCATGCTGCACCGTTCCCACACCTCCACACAAATAACATCTCTCCTCCTGCAACAACCCCCACAATCTCAAGTTTACTGGTGACGGAAGCACATCATACGTTGCCCGCAACAGGAAATTCAACAATATTGGCTCCATCCTCCAAATCTCTTGCCACTTCAATATCCTCACCCGCACACCTTCCCACTTAGTCCAAGCACCTTGCTGTGCCTGACCGACTGCTTTCACATATCTCCCCTCCTCTTCCTTTCTTCTCACCTCCCTCTCAACCATCTTCTGCCTCTCTTTCACACATGCCTTTCCCCATCACTCATGCTTCATCCACCCCAAGCCATGCTTCCCGTGCTGTACCATCCCCATGACCTCCTCCTGTTGCAACCGCTCCTCCATCTCGTCCACCTCTGCTCTTGCATTCCACTTCCGACTTCCCTTCTTCTCTGGGAGAGCATTCTTTACCACTGCATCACTTGAATCCTGCAACATCATGAACTCCCGCACCCTCACCACCTTAAACTCCTCGGTTAATGATGTCAAGGGAAACTGGAGTTTTCCACCCTGACCATAAAAGGCAATGTTCGTCAAACAGCGTGGCACTCCCAACCACCTCCTCACAAACCCGCTCACCACAACCTCCATCCTCTCTACATGCCCAATTGCAATATCATACATCATCAATGACCACAATACTCGTGGCATCAACCCAAACTTCAAACACCATACCTTCAACTTACCTGGCAAACCACATCCATCAATCCTCTTCAAACCTCTCAAAAGCTTGTTTCTGACCTCCTCCACTCTTCCCACATCATTCAACTCCACTGTATACCATCTTCCCAAAATCTTCACAGGGGCCTCTACCAATGATGGAACCACCTCCCCTCCCAGCTCAAACCTGTGCATGTTATCCACCACTCCTCGTCTCACTACCACACTCCTCGACGTTCTTGCTTTATATATACATATACAGTGCATTATATTTATATATATACAGTGCTTTATATATATACATTTATATATATACAGTGTATATATATATATATATATATATATATATATATATATATATATATATATATATATATATATATATATATATATATATATATATATATATACAGACTTGGCATTTAATATGGAATATTTTTTTTGGGGGGTGAACTTACTTTTCAAGATGACTTAGAACCAAAAGTTCATTGGAATTATGTTGAAATTATTCTAGATTTTGTTAATGTGACCTTTAAAAGAAACAAAAACCACATTTGACATTTCGAAACAAATAAATTGATCCTTGAAAGTGATGTAAACTGATATCTAACTCAATTCACGGACAGTACTGTGTTAAACTTCTGTACGTTTTCCAGAAGTATCTCCATATTTTGCACATTAGCCAAAATTTTTTTTAACAAAAACAAAAGTTAAATTACGACTGGGATTACGGATAGTAAAATTACAGTTCAGTACTTTGTGTAACCCCCACGAGCATTCAGGAGAGCACGTACACGTTGAGGCATGCTGTTCACGAGATTTGCCAAGGTTTGGACAGGAATCGCTTGCCATGTAGTGACAATAGCCTGTTGCAATTCACGCACAGCGGTCGGCTGCTGGTCCAAGTGGTCGATTAGACGCGTTAATTCTGCCCACAGGTTCTCTATCGGATTCATATCCGGGGACATGGCAGGCCACTCCATATGCTCTACACCACGGTCAGCAAGAAAGTGTTGGATCATGGGAGCACGATGAGGCCGTGCATTGTCATCTTGGAAGACGATGTTTCCTCGAAAGGCTGCACGAGCAAATGGAAGCAATGTTTCTTCCAGAATGGCCCTGTACTTGAACTGGTTCAGGTTTCCATTCCGAACAACCAGGTCAGTTTTGCCCCCTGCATGAACAGCAGCCCAAACGGTCACCCCACCACCTCCAGCTTGGACTCTTGGCACTATACAATCTTTGTTATAGGCTTCATGCACTTGTCTGCACACTCGGACGCGGCCATCTTGACGATAGACCAGAGATCTAGACTCGTCACTGAAGATCACGTGATTCCAGTGTCCTGGCTGCCATTGACGGTGCTCTCTGGCCCACTGCAATCGGCGCTGGCGGTGTTGTCTGGTCAGGCGTGGCTTTCTCAGGGGACGCCTGGCATGATAGCCTGCTTGAACCAGTCGTTGGTTGACTTGCCTTCTGGATACAGGCACATTTGTCAGTTGCTGCCACTCAGACCTAAGCCGATTAGCTGACTTGGTACGGCCATTGCGGACCAACCGGTGCAGCTGGCGATCATCCCTCCTTGTGGTTCTGCGGGGAAGTCCTGGCCTCGGTATTGGAGTAGGGACACCACTCTGAGCATTTCGTTTCAGGATCTTTGACACCTGACCTTGAGTGATGCCATACTGCCGAGCAATAGCACGCTGTGTCATGCCGTAATTTCGTAAAGCCACCACTCCATGACAAACAGCATTGTCGAGTTGACGGACCATCTCCAGAGGAAGCGGCAATAACTTTTGGAGACGTGCAGCTTGCAGCAGTTGTTTTCCACTAATACAGAACGCAAAAACCCTTGTATACCCGACTGTGAAGACAATCATCAAATGCACCTGTCCGTACATTTTGCCACGCCACCTGTGATATAATCCTGTTGTTGACTTCTTGCTGCGACAGACAATCAGTGACATGGTTCTTTTAACAAATAAATCACCAAAGCGTAAAAGAAACGCACCAGATTGATATACTGAGTTAAGAAAGTAAACCCAAGTCAGGAAAAAAAATATATTCCATATTAAATGCCAAATCTGTATATATTGTTACAGACGTGGCTTGGATGTTATTTACCGAGCGGTTTTATGGTATGACCACGTCTGCACAAGTTACCCGATTGTGCCCGAACGTTGACTAGTCGCGCGATGCTGGCTCAATAAGAAAAAGAAGACACCCGGCTGGATTACAATAACACAATACGACACCAGGGGTTCAGTTCTCAAGACCTCCGGAGGAGGTTATATTAAGGCGGAAGGTTAGATTACAACTACAAGAGGGACAGCATAGAAAGACAAGCACTTAGACACACTCTTATATTAACCCCAACAGACGACAGATAAACGGGACAAAAGGCTGACTCACACGGGGGTTGATGAAAAGGACAGCGGGTATCGATGGCTCAAGGTGCACTCTTGGCTCAAGGCAGAATCGACTCGGTCCGGTCCAGAGATGCAGGGAGGTCACAGCGCTCGGAAGGCGACGTTCTTTCTCCAAGCTGAGGCGCATCTTACGTCACATCCGGCGCGGGGCCACGTATATCCGGCGGGGAGTGACACGCCCTCGGCTCGTTAGCTCCACCCCAGATGGAATCGGCACGTTGCTTCTCATTGGGTGCGTGGGGGGGTTACTGGCTCCGCCCCTGACGAGGAGCTGACAGCCAGCCCCTTCGGGGTAACGCCGTGGAGCGCATGGTCATGGCGGGTAACCGAGCCGGTGTGAGGACGCACACTCCCCGCCCCTCTGTTGTTGTAGTCGTAGTTGTAGTTGTAATTGTTGTTGTAGTTGTTGTTATTGTTGTTGTTTGGGGAAGAAGATGGGAGGAGGTATGGGAAAGGTCCTAAACTCACTACTGATGCCATATAATCACATTCTGGTGCAACGAAGAGTCATAATTAATGGAAACGAGGCCTTAACTGACATAGATTAAGAATAACTAGGAAGATGTCCGAAAGTTGTCTACGTGTGGTGCGGTGGACCTGGGCACGACATTTAATGGGGGAATAAGGGGAAGGTCGGCTCTACTGATTGTTGTTTACATGCAATGGGACTAGGGAATGGGGGATTGGGGAAAGTTGGGGAGTATTGGAGAAAATAGGGGAATATTTACAAGCGGATATGGAGGCCAAATTCCATATTCGCAACATTGCACCCTTCTCTACCCTCGGGGCGTCCCGACCCGATTAATTTTTACCTACTTTAGTGTGGCACGCAATGTAGTTCCCTCTACTATTAACTCTACCCTGAGTGCGACAGTTTTACAGATATTCACAAATGAGTAAATATATCCCCCTGCGACGTTGCACCCTTCTCCTCACAGAAACACACCCACAGGATAACCGAATCCGGAAAGAATCCTCAAACTAAACATACAGCCGGTAGGGAGCATTATTTACAAGATTACGCTGATATCTACACTACGATCCAGGACCTGTCTTTGGAGGAACACATGCAGATGTTATGCATAGAGAGAGCGCGCTTGCCAGCATCGATACACCAACCCACGAGTGCTCTGTGGCCGACGGCCTTTAATAACGTGCAGAGCACCCTTCCCGAGCATCAACAGCACCACCCCACCACCAATCGGTGCAGTCACCATTGTTCATTGGAATAAAAATAAATTCGACAACCCCTAACCCTGCAGGTGTCTCTTGCTCTTCTTGTGGTGCACTTGGTGTTAATTAACAGTGGTTCACCTTTATGGCATAGGTGCCACGTTGACCCATAGGTCCATCCCCGGGTGGTGCTTGGCCGCAAACGAACTGCGGTCCATTGTGGGTGGCCACAAACATTGCGGTCCATATGGTGTATCGATCCCGGCAGCAAACAGCGAAAGTGCAGGCCCACAACTGCGCAGCCAGCACCTCTCTCTCCTCTCTCTCTACCCCAAAGCCAGATCCTCGGAGGTGGGAGACAAAAGAAGCAGACAAGTGAGTAAGGTGGTAAGGGCGCAAAAGTGCACGCAATGTAAGGTGATGCACACTGGGGGCACATGGGAACCAGGTGAGACAGGTACGTTCCTATCGTACGCCCCCCCCACCAGGTAACCTACATGGCCCCTCCCTTACCCCTTACTGCATCCACAAAACACAACACTACCCATAAACATCTACTTTACCAATCAACAAACATCCCTACTGTCTTCCCCGTTCCTCCCATATACCAAATTCGTCTTCTCTCCCTCCTAACCAATCAAATTTGCCATTTTCAACTCTCATCAAAATTTGCCATCTCCAACTCAACATCAAAATTTGCCATCACCAATTCATCATCAGTCCCTCCTAGGGAGGGAGAGATGGAATCACCCCAATGTCTCATCCACGTCGTGATGCGTCTCACAAATCCAACAGCAATTCTCATTTCTGCAACACAAAACAAAGGAAACACAGGTGTGGAGTCATCATCATCACCTCAGGTAAGTGGCTGCGTATGGTGCGACAGGTTCTTCAATCCTAACTATTTCCTAAATGACTTTAACAACTTTACACTACCCGGGGTCTTTCTCCGGCCAAACCATTGGCCCCCTTACACTATGGGTTCTAAAAACCAATTCCCATTGGCCAAACTGTGGTGCTCTTCAATTTGGGGTCTCACTCCCCCGATTCATCTCCCGGTGCCCTCGTACAATTTCTGGGCTGTGGCGTGTACCTCTCCCAGTGGGTCTACCCACCTGCACCCCTCCACCACTGCAGTTGCCTCCGAGCTTACCTAGCTCCTCACCCTAACCTAACTAACTGGGGCAGGCCCTCTGGCACTCTCCCCACTCGGTGCCCTCTCTGGCACTGGGCTACCCGGGTCCATCCTCCGGATCCTCGGGCCCCATCCACAACTCTACCGGCTCCCAGAGCCCACCTGCGGCCTCACCTGGCCGACATCCTCACAGTGGTGGAGTGCCCAACCAACTACACGCACTAACAGGCTACACGCCCAGCCATTTCCACAACACTAATGCACCCATTCACAACACCATTCTTCAACCGCACCACAAATGCCAATATCCAACCACAATTTACCTGTACCCTCTACCTAACACTTACACTACCCGCCCCGGGTACTCGTGAAAGGGGGTCCACTTTTCCCCCATCCACACCTTCGCACCATGCACACCACTCCGTCCCACTCACTCCAACTCTCTCCACACACCTGTACTTGCACACCTGTGCTCTCACACCTGGTGCCACCTGCACCCTTCTCTCCCCAAGCGCATTCGCGCTGATCCACAACACTCACTACTCACACACTGCTCCACACACCTGTCCAGTTGCACACCTGTGCAATCACACCTGTTCAATTCTCACACACACAGCATCATCTCAGCTAACTACTCCCTTCTGAAACTTGCGCTTCCCAGTCGTCCCTTTAAACTATTGCGCTCCCACGTCATTATCATCCACACTAATCTACCTGCGTCCCTACTACAGGTATCAGTCACTAACTAAACTTAACGTCACCTAAGGTCATCTTCTCTAGATCCCTATCAATATAACCTAACCCACCCGGGCTAGTTTTCACTGCCATACACCCCATAAACTATTGCTCCTTTGCCCCCCGCATGGGAAGGGTGGCAGATTTGCCATCCCACCCCATCGGGGGTCTCTCACTACCAATTTTGCACATCAAATTTCAACAAATCAAAAATTTGCCAATCACTACCCATCATCTGCCAATCACTACTGCCAATCCCTTGCCAATCATCAAATTTTGTTTTTCTCTAATTTTGGGTCCAAAACACTAACCTCATCACCCAGTCTACTCACTAATACCTCTCGGTGCGCCAATCCCTGTCCAAAGCCCGGTTTCGTAAAGCCAAGCAATGGATGCTGGTTGTTTTGTGCCAGCGGCTGGATGCGTCCAGCACTCGGTGCAGGGAAGGAGGTTTACCCGGGCCGAGATCCCACGCACCATCTCGGCACGGAGCCATCCAATGTCCCGATCTCGACCTGCCGGCACGTCTCAACAAAACGTGGTCGCCATAACGACCCTTCCTATCGGGCTGCCAGCTCCGCCTAGTGGAGCCTGGACGCGGCCGTTCAAAGCGAGGCCCGGCACGCACCGAGGGCCCGACTCGGCTATAAGTCGTTCTAAACTCTACCCCGTCTAACGTCGATGCTTCACCTGGACGCTTACACCCCGCAGCCCGTTCCTTGCTCACACATCCAGCCGTGCCCATGCTCCTCGTACCTTTCCTTACACACCCAGGTACACCCATTCCACTCACAGCCTTGGTCACACACCTGACCACCGAACACTTTGGCACACATTCGTTGGTCGCACACCTCACCAAAACACCGCTTCGCGCCCCCTCCTCTGTCACCTCCTCTGTGACAATCACAGGTGTGCTCTCATTCGCACACCCAACCACGTGCCTCACCACCAACTCCAGCGTGCATTCCCACTCACGCTCTACCATTCCAGGTGTGCATCCTTCCATCCCAGGTGTACATCCTCGCTCACCTGTCACAACTAACTCACGCTCCATGTCACTCTCACTACTTCCACCTCCATTCCTGACAGCGCACTCACCCTTACTCTTGACAGCACACTCTTTCCCCATGCACCTGTCCGTCACACACCTTTCTCGCGCACACTCTCCCGTTACACCCTCTGTAACACTCACCACAGGTGGACACTCTTCCTTACTTCTGACAGCGCACTCTTTCCTCATGCACCTGTCCGTCACACACCTTTCTCGCGCACACTCTCCCGTTACACCCTCTGTAACACTCACCACACCGCGCTTCCATGTGCTCCCTCGCACACACGCTACGACCGACTCACTCTCGCCAGCACCCTCACTCCTTGGCACGCACTTTTTCCTCACACACCCCAGAGTCGGACTTTCTCGCACACCTCCTCTTTCGCTCACCAGACCTGTCGCACACTTCACCAGTGGCCTTTCACGAACACCCGGGTCCAAACCAATCCCCAAGCTTCTTAAATCCCCTGGCGCATCATACGCACGACCATATTGGTCACCACTTACACCGGGTCCTCTTCCTCTTCGCTTCTCCTCCATCACCTGCGAATCCCTCATCCGGTTAATGAGCACATCACGATCCAAACACAGACTTTGGACCAATTCTTTTATCTCCTCTTTTATCTCTTTCTTATCCCCTCTCCGTCGCTTCTTAATTTCGCTCATCCCTTCTTCCACTTCTTCTAATTTGTGCTTCACCTCTTTTATTCCCCGGTACGTCTCCTCAAGCTCATCCTCTAAGGCTACCTTGACCGTTTCCAGGTGCGTCCTCACCTGCCGGTCCTTCGTCTCCATTACCTCTATCACCTCGTCCAACCTCGTTGTCAGTCCCTCACGTACCATCTGACATTCCCTCTTTGTCGCTATCAAGTCGTTTTTTATGTCGTTTTGTGTCGCTTTTAATCCTCCTAATACCGCAGTGTTCCTTTGAACCTGCTCCACTAACTCCGTTTGTCCCACCGTCAGCTGCTCCACCTCCTGCGTCAGGTCCTCTATGCCCCCTTGTAACTTTACAGTCCCCTTTCTCACCTCCTTCTCCATGTGCTCCTTACAGTGCCTCACCTCCTCACGCACTCCTCCGACCTCCTCACTCACTCCTCTTCTGATCTGCTCTCCCATCACTTGCATCTCCTGCCCAGATGCCACCCTCATCTGCTCCATTTCCTCCCTGTGAGCATCCAGTTTGGTTTCTACCCCCATTCTGACCCCCTCTATCTGCTGCTCCATTTGTTTAACTTCCCTTTCCGCTTGGTCCCTCATGTCCCTCAATTTGCCTTCCATACTGTTTTCTAACCCCTCTAACCCATTTTTCACTCCCTCTATCTGATTCTCCTGGGCAGCCATTCTATTTTCTACCCCCATTAACCCATTTTTCACTTCTTTTATCCCGTTGTCTAACCCCTCAAAATTATTGTCTAACTTCCCAAATTTCTTGTCTAACTCCTCAAAATTATTGTCTAACCCCTCACTGGTACCCCTCGCTTCGTCCCTCATTACCCCCATTTGGTTTCCCATTACCCCCATTTGGCCCTCTAATCGCTCACTATTAACCCTCATTTGCTCACTCTGAGCATCCATCCGGTTCCCCATTTGTTCCCTATCAGCCCTCATTCCCATCATTATTCTGCTTTCCATTTCTTCATTATTCTTGTCCATAAGGGCCTTCATTTGCATAAAAAACAAGTTCAAATCCACCGGGGGCGCTGCCACGGTCGCTGGCGCGGTGATGAGCGAGGCGCCATTTTGCGCGCCCGCTTCTTCGTGCGTGACGGCGCTATTTTGCGAACCTGCCGCCCTCACTGCTTCGCTCTCCTCCTGTCCCTCATTTTGGTCCTGGATCGACCCTACCTCTCTCTCCTCTACCGGACCCCAGCTGTCTTGATCCGCCATAGCGCGACTTTCAAAATTCGGTTTTTATTTTTTATTTTCGTAAAACAAATTCAAATTTCGCCGTTATAATTTCGCGCGGGAAACGCGCTCCAAATCGATTCTAACTGTTACAAATTTGGGCCTAATAAATTTAGTCCCGGGTTCGAATTCCACTCCTCGACACCAATTGTTACAGACGTGGCTTGGATGTTATTTACCGAGCGGTTTTATGGTATGACCACGTCTGCACAAGTTACCCGATTGTGCCCGAACGTTGACTAGTCGCGCGATGCTGGCTCAATAAGAAAAAGAAGACACCCGGCTGGATTACAATAACACAATACGACACCAGGGGTTCAGTTCTCAAGACCTCCGGAGGAGGTTATATTAAGGCGGAAGGTTAGATTACAACTACAAGAGGGACAGCATAGAAAGACAAGCACTTAGACACACTCTTATATTAACCCCAACAGACGACAGATAAACGGGACAAAAGGCTGACTCACACGGGGGTTGATGAAAAGGACAGCGGGTATCGATGGCTCAAGGTGCACTCTTGGTTCAAGGCAGAATCGACTCGGTCCGGTCCAGAGATGCAGGGAGGTCACAGCGCTCGGAAGGCGACGTTCTTTCTCCAAGCTGAGGCGCATCTTACGTCACATCCGGCGCGGGGCCACGTATATCCGGCGGGGAGTGACACGCCCTCGGCTCGTTAGCTCCGCCCCAGATGGAATCGGCACGTTGCTTCTCATTGGGTGCGTGGGGGGGTTACTGGCTCCGCCCCTGACGAGGAGCTGACAGCCAGCCCCTTCGGGGTAACGCCGTGGAGCGCATGGTCATGGCGGGTAACCGAGCCGGTGTGAGGACGCACACTCCCCGCCCCTCTGTTGTTGTAGTCGTAGTTGTAGTTGTAATTGTTGTTGTAGTTGTTGTTATTGTTGTTGTTTGGGGAAGAAGATGGGAGGAGGTATGGGAAAGGTCCTAAACTCACTACTGATGCCATATAATCACATTCTGGTGCAACGAAGAGTCATAATTAATGGAAACGAGGCCTTAACTGACATAGATTAAGAATAACTAGGAAGATGTCCGAAAGTTGTCTACGTGTGGTGCGGTGGACCTGGGCACGACATTTAATGGGGGAATCAGGGGAAGGTCGGCTCTACTGATTGTTGTTTACATGCAATGGGACTAGGGAATGGGGGATTGGGGAAAGTTGGGGAGTATTGGAGAAAATAGGGGAATATTTACAAGCGGATATGGAGGCCAAATTCCATATTCGCAACAATATATATATATATATATATATATATATATATATATATATATATATATATATATATATATATATATATATTGTTACGGACGTGGTTTAGATGTTATTTTTGACCGAGCGATGGTGTATTACCGCGACCTAACAGTTATTCCCCGACTAGACCCCGATTCCACCCAGACGTTGACCAAATCGCGCTATGCTAAATCAATGATGGAAAGGACACAACGACTGGGAAAGAGGAAACGACGCAAGGGGATACAGTTCTCAAGACCTCCGGAGGAGGGTGTAATTACAGTGGTGGAGAAAAGGGGTAGATTACAAGGTAGTGAGGTAAAGACACAGAAGAGATAGGCACTTAATTACAGTCTTATCTTATCCCAGACAGACCACAGACAAACGGAACAAGGCTGACTTACACAGGGATTGATGGCAGGGAAGGACAGGTAGTTCGATAGCACAAGGTGCACCTTGGCTCGGGGACAGGATCAAGCACGGTCCAAGAGATGCAGGGAGGCCTCACAGCGCTCGGAGGGTACGTCTTGCTTGCTCCAAGCTCAGCGCGCATCTGACGTCACCTCCCTCTTCCTGCGCATGCTCAGCGGGGAGTGACACGCCCTCGGCTGGTTGGCTCCGCCCCAGATGGGACCGGTCCGCCGCTTCCATTGGGTGCGGGGGTTACCGGGCTCCGCCCTTGACGAGGAGCTGACAGGGAGCCCCTATTTGGTAACCCCGTCGAGCACATGTTCGATGGCGGCTCGTTGGGAAGGCCTCATGCCCTCCCAACACCCCCTACCAACCAAGCCGGAGTGAGGACGCGCACTCCCTGTGCACGCCACCGCCGTTGCTGTTGTTGTTGTTGTTGTTGCTGAACCGTGAGGAAGAGCTGCGGGGAGGTATTGGGAGGTCCGAAACTTCCTAACGGTGCCATACAATCACATTCTGGTGCAACGAAGGGTCAGAATTAATGGAAACGAGTCCTTAACTGACATAGACTAAGAATAACTAGCAAGATGTCCTATAGTTGTCTTACATGAGATGCGGTGAACCTGGGCACGACATTTAATGGGGGAAATAGGGGGAGGTCGGGTCTACCGAGTGTTGTTTACAGAAAATGGGACTAGGGAATGGGGGATTGGGGATAGTTGGGAAGTATTGAGGAAATAGGGGAATATTTACAAGCGGATATGGATGGATGCAAATCCCATAACCGCAACATTGCACCCTTCTCTACCTCGGGGCGGCCCGACCCGATAAATGTTTACCTACTTTCGTGTGGCACTCAGATGTAGTTCCCTCTACTATTAACTCAACCCTGAGTGCGACAGTTTTACAGATGTTCACAAATGAGTAAATATGTCCCCCTGCGACGTTGCACCCTTCTCCTAACAGAAACACACCCACAGGATAACCGAATCGCGGAAAGCATCCTCAAACTAAACATACAGCCGGTAGGGAGCATCATTTATACAAGACTACACTGATATTTACACTACGATCCAGGACCTGTTCTTTGAGGAACACATGCAGATGTTATGCATAGGGAGAGCACGCATGCCAGCATCGATACACCAACCCACGAGTGCCCTGTGGCCCTACGGCCTTTAATAATGTGCAGAGCACCCCGTCCAAGCACCAAAAGCACCACCCCATTACGCACAGTCAGCACCATCCGGTGCACCAATAAAGTGTTCATAGTCACCGGTGGTGTCGCAGCCGGCCGATGTTCTGCCGCTGGTCTTGCCTTCATGGAGTGCACTTGGCCTTCTGGCTTCTTTAGAAATAAAGAAAGGCGCCAACCGCGTCCATTTCTGAATTGTGGCCGTCAGGGGGGCCAACTAAAAGTGGTTCACCTGTATGGCATAGGTGCCACGTTGACCCAGAGGTCCATCAACGGGTGGTGCTTGCCCGCAAAAGAACTGCGGTCCATGGTGGGCGGCCACAAAAATTGCGGTCCATATGGTGTATCGATCCAGGCAGCAAGCAGCGGAAGTACAGGCCCACAACTGCAGAGCCAACACCTCTCTCTCCCCTCTCTCTGCCCCAAAGCCAGATCCTCGGAGGTGGGAGACAAAATAAGACAAGTGAGTAAGGTGGTAAGGGCGCAAAAGTGCACGCAATTCAAGGTAATGCACACTGGGGGCACATGGGAACCAGGTGAGACAGGTACGTTCCTACCGTACGCCCCCCCCCCCCACCAGGTAACCTACATTGCCCCTCCCTTACCCCTTACTGTATCCACAAAACACAACACTACCCATAAACATCTACTTTACACATCAACAAACGTCCCTACTGTCTTCCCCGTTCCTCCCATAAACCAAATTCGTCTTCTCTCCCTCCTAACCAATCAAATTTGCCATTTCCAACTCTCATCAAAATCTGCCATCACCAATTCAACATCAAAATCTGCCATCACCAATTCATCATCAGTCCCTCCTAAGGAGGGAGAGATGGAATCACCCCAATGTCTCATCCACGTCGTGATGCGTCTCACAAATCCACACAGCAATTCTCCTTTCCTGCAACACAGAACAAAGGAACACAGGTGTGGAGTCATCATCACCACCTCACGTAAGTGGCTGCCTATGGTGCGACAGGTTCATCAATCCTAACTATTTCCTAAATGACTTTAACAACTTTACATTACCCGGGGTCTTTCTCCTGCCAAACCATTGGCCCTCATTACTCTATGTGGTTCGAAGAACCAAAATCCCATTGACCATCTGTGGTGCACACCATCAATTTGGGTCTCACTCCCCGATTCAACACTCGGTGCCCCCGCACAATTTCGGTGGCTGGGTCGTGTGACGCTCCCAGCTGGTCCGCCCACCTGCACACCTCCACCACTGTTGTTGCCTACCGAGCTCACCTGCTCCTCACCCTAACCTAACTAACTGGGGAAGGCCCTCTCGCACTCTCACCCCCTCAGTGCCCTCTCTGGCACGGGCTGCCCGATCCACACCCGGGATCCTCAGGCACCCACTGACACTAACGGCTCCCAGAGCCCACCTGCGGCCTCACCTGGCCGACATCCTCACAGTGGTGGAGTGCCCAAACCAACTACACACACTAACAGGCTACACGCCCAGCCATTTCCACAACACTAATGCACCCATTCAATCACCATTCTTCCACCCGCACCACAGATGCCAATATCCAACCACAATTTACCTATACCCTCTACCTAACACTTACACTACCCGCCCCGGGTATCCGTGATGGGGGTCCACTCTTCCCCCATCCACACCTTCGCACCACGCACACCACTCCGTCCCACTTACTCCAACTCTCTCCACACCACTCATTCTCTGCTCCATATATTCCACACACCTGTACTTGCACACCTGTGCTCTCATACTTGGTGCCGCCTGCACCCTTCTCTCCCCCAAGCGCATTCGCGCTGATCCACAACACTCACTACTCATACACTGCTCCACACACCTGTCCAGTTCTCACACAGCATCATCTCATCTAACTACTCCCCTCTGAAACTTGCGCTTCCCAGTCGTCCCTTTAAACTATTGCGCTCCCTCGTCATTATCATCCACTCTAATCTACCTGCGTCCCCTCTACAGGTATCCTTGTCACTAACTAACCTTAACGTTACCTAATGTCATCTTCGCTAGATCCCTACACACAATATCCTAACCCACCCGGGCTAGTTTTCACTGCCATACACCCCATAATCTATAGCGCATCTGCCCCCCTCTGTGAGGGATGGTGGATTGCCCATCCCACCACATCGGGGAGGTCCCACTATCAATTTTGCACACCGAATCCAACAAATCAAAAATTTGCCATTTACTGCTAATCACCGTACCAATCATCAAATTTTGCCTTTTTCTAATTTTGGGTCCAAAACACTAACCTCATCACCCGTCTACTTATTAGATCCTCTCGGTGCGCCAATTCCCTTCTAAAGCTCGGCTTCGTACAGCCGAGCAATGAATGCGGGTTGTTTTGTGCCAGCGGCTGGATACGTCCCGCATTCGGGGCAGGGACGGGGGCTTACCCGGGCCGAGATCCCACGCACCACCTCGGCGTGGAGCCATCCAATGTCCCGATCTCGATCTGCCGGCACGTCTCAACAAAAAGTGGTCGCCATGACGACCCTTCCTATCGAGCTGCCCGCTCCGCCTAGTTGAGCACGGACGCGGCCGTTCCAAGCGAGGCCCAGCGTGGATCGCGTACGGCGGTCCTTTCGAACCCGCCGTGGCTCAGATCCCCGCTGGTTCTCGCGGCACGCGAAGCCCGGCACGCACCGAGGGCCCGATTCGGCTAAAAGTCGCTCTAACCGCTAACCCGGTTACCGTCGATGCCTCACCTGCATGCTCACACGCATACGCTACCCCTTTCTTGCCCATACATCCAGCTGTTCCCATGCTCCTCGTCGTACCTTCTCTAACACACCCAGGTACACTCATTCCACTCACAGCCTTGGTCACACACCTGACCACCGAACACTTTGGCACACATTCGTTGGTCGCACACCTCACCAACACACCTCTTCGCGCCCCTTCCTCGGTCACCTCCTCTGTGACAATCACAGGTGTGCTTTCACTCGCACACCCAACCACGTGCCTCACGACC
The DNA here is from genome assembly GCF_964187855.1 of Myxine glutinosa. Taxonomy (NCBI): domain Eukaryota; kingdom Metazoa; phylum Chordata; class Myxini; order Myxiniformes; family Myxinidae; genus Myxine; species Myxine glutinosa. The sequence goes on along the minus strand of NC_136266.1, from coordinate 100,428,253 downwards.
AACTCAAGTGTGCATTCCCACACACGCTCTACCATTCCAGGTGTGCATCCTTCCATTCCAGGTGTACATCCTCGCTCACCTGTCACAACCAACTCACGCTCCGTGTCACTCTTACTACTCTCACCTCCACTCTTGACAGCGCACTCACCCTTACTCTCGACAGCGCGCTCTTTCCTCATGCACCTGTCCGTTACACACCTTTCTCGCGCACACTCTTGCGCACACTCTCCCGTTACACCCTCTGTAACACTCACCACAGGCGTGCATTCCCCCTTACTCTTGACAGCGCACTCTTTCCCCATGCACCTGTCCGTTACACACCTTTCTCGCGCATCCTCTTGCGCACACTCTTTCGTTACTTCCTCCGTAACACTTACCACACCGCGCTTCCATGTACCCCCTCGCACACGCGTTACGACCGACTCACTCTCGACGGCACACTCACTCCTCGGCGTGCACTTTTTCCTCACACACCCCATGGTCGGACATTCTCGCACACCTCGTTTTTCACACACCAGACCTGTCGCACACTTCACCAACGGCCTCTCACGAACACCCGGGTCCATCTCGACCCCCAAGCTTATTAAATCACCTGGCGCATCATACGCACGACCATATTGGTCACCACTTACACCGGGTCCTCCTTCTCTTCGCTTCTCCTCCATCACCTGCGAATCCCTCATCCGGTTAATGAGCACATCATCACGATCCGAACACAGACTTTGGACCAATTCTTTTACTTCCTCTTTGATCTCTTTCTTATCCCCTCTCCGTCGCTTCTTAATTTCGCTCACCCCTTCTTCCACTTCTTCTAATTTCTGCTTCACCTCCTTCATCTCCTCGTGCGCCCCCTTAAGTTCTTCCTCTAACTCCACCTTATTTTTTTCTATGTGCTCCCGCACCTCCCGCTCTTTAACCTCCATCACCTCTACCACCTTGTTCATTTTCCTCGTCAGGTCCTCATGTACCGTCTGACACTCTTTTTTAATTACCCCTACGTCCTTTTTCATCTCCTTCTGTGTCGATTTTAAACCCTCTATTACCGCTGTGTTCTTCTTTACCTGGTCCCCCAACTCCTTTTGTCCCACTGTCAGTTGTTCTACTCCCAGCGTCAACTCCTCTATACCACCTTGCAATTTTACAGTCCCCTTTCTCACCTCCTTCTCCATGCGCTCCTTACAGTGCCTCACCTCCTCACGCACTCCTCCGACCGCCTCACTCACACCTCTTCTGATCTCCTCTCCCATCACTTGCATCTCCTGCCCAGATGCCACCCTCATCTGCTCCATTTCCTCCCTGTGAGCATCCAATTTAGTTTCTACCCCCATTCTGACCCCCTCTATCTGCTGCCCCATTTTTTAAACTTCCCTTTCCGCTTGGTCCCTCATGTCCCTCAATTTGCCTTCCATACTGTTTTCTAACCCCTCTAACCTCTTTTTCATCCCTTCCATTTGATTCTCTTGAGCGGCCATTCTGTTTTCTACCCCCGTTAACCCCTCCTGTATTTCCCCTAATCTATTGTCCAATCCCTCTATTCTACTCCCTAACCCTCCGATCTGGGCCCCCATGTCATCCCTCAATTTCTCGCTATTGGACCCCATCCTTTGTTCTAACCGTTCCCTCATTTCTCCCATTTTGCCCCCCATTCTGCCCCCCAATCGCTCACTATCAGCCCTCATTTGCTCACTCTGAGCATCCATCCGGTTCCCCATTACCCTCATCATTCTGCTTTCCATTTCTTCGCTATTCTTGTCCATAAGGGCCTTTATTTATATAAAAAAAAGGTTCAAATCCCCCAACGGCGCTGCTACGGTCGCGGGCGCGGTCGCCGTAGCCATGTGCGAGGCGCCATTTTGCGCGCCCGTAACCTCGTGCGCGAGGACGCCATTTTGCGAACCTGCCGCCCTCACTGCTTCGCTCTCCTCATGTCCCTCAATTTGGTCCTGGATCGACCCTGCCTCACTCTCCTCTACCGGAACCCAGCCGTCTTGATCTCCCATAGCGCGACTTTCAAAATTCGGGTTTTTTTTGTAAAACAAAATCAAATTTCGATGTCTTTATAATTTTGACCAAATTATTTCCTAGATGTTTTTTAAAAAATTTGGTTCGGGCCTCGAATCTCACTCCTCGACACCAATTGTTACGGACGCGGTTTAGATGTTATTTTTGACCGAGCGGTGGTGTATTACCGCGACCTAACAGTTATTCCCCGACTAGACCCCGATTCCACCCAGACCTTGACCAAATCGCGCTATGCTAAATCAATGATGGAAAGGACACAACGACTGGGAAAGAGGAAACGACGCAAGGGGGTACAGTTCTCAAGACCTCCGGAGGAGGGTGTAATTACAGTGGTGGAGAAAAGGGGTAGATTACAAGGTAGTGAGGTAAAGACACAGAAGAGATAGGCACTTAATTACAGTCTTATCTTATCCCAGACAGACCACAGACAAATGGAACAAGGCTGACTTACACAGGGATTGATGGCAGGGAAGGACAGGTAGTTCGATAGCACAAGGTGCACCTTGGCTCGGGGACAGGATCAAGCACGGTCCAAGAGATGCAGGGAGGCCTCACAGCGCTCGGAGGGTACGTCTTGCTTGCTCCAAGCTCAGCGCGCATCTGACGTCACCTCCCTCTTCCTGCGCATGCTCAGCGGGGAGTGACACGCCCTCGGCTGGTTGGCTCCGCCCCAGATGGGACCGGTCCGCCGCTTCCATTGGGTGCGGGGGTTACCGGGCTCCGCCCTTGATGAGGAGCTGACAGGGAGCCCCTATTTGGTAACCCCGTCGAGCACATGTTCGATGGCGGCTCGTTGGGAAGGCCTCATGCCCTCCCAACACCCCCTACCAACCAAGCCGGAGTGAGGATGCGCACTCCCTGTGCACGCCGCCGCCGTTGCTGTTGTTGTTGTTGTTGCTGTTGCTGAACCGTGAGGAAGAGCTGCGGGGAGGTATTGGGAGGTCCTAAACTTCCTAACGGTGCCATACAATCACATTCTGGTGCAACGAAGGGTCAGAATTAATGGAAACGAGTCCTTAACTGACATAGACTAAGAATAACTAGCAAGATGTCCTATAGTTGTCTTACATGAGATGCGGTGAACCTGGGCACGACATTTAATGGGGGAAATAGGGGGAGGTCGGGTCTACCGAGTGTTGTTTACAGAAAATGGGACTAGGGAATGGGGGATTGGGGATAGTTGGGAAGTATTGAGGAAATAGGGGAATATTTACAAGTGGATATGGATGGATGCAAATCCCATATCCGCAACAATATATATATATATATATATATACAGTGCATTCAGAAAGTATTCAGACCCCTTCACTTTTTTCACATTTTGTTATGTTGCAGCCTTATGCTGAAATCGTTTCAATTCATTTTTTCCCTCATCAATCTACACTCAATACCTCATAATGACAAAGAGAAAACAGGATTTGAGAAAGTTTTGCAAATTTATTAAAAATAAAAAACTGAAATATCACATTGACATTAGTATTCATACTTATGCTATGACACATGAAATTTAACTCAGGTGCCTCCCATTTCTCTTGATCATCTTTGAGATGTTTCTACACCTTGATTGGAGTGCACCTGCAGTAAATTCAATTGATTGGACATGATTTCGAAAGGCACACACCTGTCTATATAAGGTCTCACAGCTGACAATGCATATCAGAGCAAAAACCAAACCATGAGGTCAAAGGGAACTGCCTGCAGAGCTCAGAGACAGGATTGTGTCGTGGCACAGATTTGGGGAAGCCAAGAAAAACATTTCTGCTGCATTGAAGGTTCCCAAGAGCACAGTGGCCTCCATAATTCTTAAATGGAAGAAGTTTGGAACAACCAGGACTCTTCCTAGGGCTGGCCACCCGGCCAAACTGAGCAATCGGGGGAGAAGGGCCTTGGTAAGAGAGGTGACCAAGAACCCGATGGTCACTCTGGCTGAGCTCCAGAGATCCTGTGTGGAGATGTGAGAAACTTCCAGAAGGACAACCATCACTGCAACACTCCACCGATCTGGGCTTTATGGAAGAGTGGCCAGACGGAAGCCAAACAGTTAAATCTTGGTTTCATCAGACCACAGAATCTTGTTTCTCACAGTCTGAAAGTCCTTTAGGTGCTTTTTGCAAACTCCAAGTGGGCTTTCATGTGTCTTTAACTGAGGAGAGGCTTCCGTCTGTAGCAATTATATAAAAGCAATGAAGAGTAGAAAAGCGGGAGGGCCGACGGGAGTTGTGGGAGATATGTTGAAGGCAGCGGGAAATTGGGGTGTGAAGAGAATGACAGAGATCTGCAATCTGGTGGTGAAAGAAGGCCGCATTCCAGTGGATTGGGAACTGAGTACCCTCATCCCTCTATACAAGGGGAAAGGACCCTCTGGACTGTGGCTCGTATCGAGCGATAAAGTTATTGGAGCATGGAATGAAGGTATTGGAAAGGGTGTTGGAGAGGAGGATAAGGAAGAAAGTGAAGATTGAAGAAATGCAGTTTGGATTTATGCCAGGAAGAGGAACGACAGACGCGCTTTTTATTGTGAGGCAGTTGCAGGAGAAGTACATGGAGAAGAGGAATAAGTTGTTTCTTGGGTTTGTTGATCTGCATTTGCATTTGATAGGGTTCCACGTGGAGTAGTGACATGGGCATTGAGGAGGTTAGGAGTGGAGGAATGGTTGATCAGAGTAGTGATGGCAATGTACAAAAGAGCGCACACAGCTGTAAGGACGAAGGACGGGAACAGTGGTGAGTTTGAGGTGAAGGTGGGAGTGCATCAGGGGTCGGTACTAAGTCCACTACTATTTGTAGCTGTGATGGAGGTGCTGGCTCAGAACGTAAAGGAGGGTTTACCGTGGGAGTTGTTGTATGCAGATGATCTGGTGTTGATTGCGGAAAGTATGGATGGACTGAAGGAAAAGATGAACAAGTGGAAGGAATGTATGGAGACAAAAGGTCTGAAGGTGAATATCGTAAAGACGAAGATGATGGCAAGTGGTAAAGCATGTGGTGAGGTGGAAAGAACTGGGAAGTGGCCCTGTGCTGTGTGCAGGAAGGGTGTCGGAGTGAACTCCATTCAATGTACTGTACAATGTGCGCTGAGTGGGTTCATCAAAAATGTAGTGGTCTGAGAAGGTCATTAACCAGTGTGGCAGCTACATTCAAATGTAAGGTGTGCACAGAGGGAGGTGCAGATGGAGGAAATGTTGAGTTGGATCTTGGAGACGGCATGAAGCTGGAAGGTGTGAAAACATTTTGCTACCTCAGAGACATGCTGAATGGAGAAGGTGGATCAGACTCGGCAACAGTTGCTCGAGTGAGATGTGCATGGAAGAAGTTTCGGGAACTGAGTGGCCTGCTGATGAGGAGGAGTGTGTCGCTGAAGCTGAAGGGAAAGGTGTATGCTGCATGTGTGAGAAGTGTTATGATTTATGGGAGCGAGACATGGGTAATGAACATAGAGCAGCAACGAAGGTTGGAAAGGGTGGAAATGCGAATGGTTCAATGGATGTGCGGAGTATCGTTGAGAGAGAGGAAGACAAATGATGAATTGCGAAAAATGATGGGAATAGAGCCTGTGATTGATGCTGTGAAGAGGAACAGGTTGAGATGGTTTGGTCATGTGTTGAGGAAGGATGAAAGTGACTGGTTGAGAAGAGTGATGGAAATGAATGTAGAAGGAAGTAGAGGACGGGGAAGACCGAGAAAGACTTGGCTAAAGATGGTGGAAGAAGAAATGCGGGCAAGGGGGTTAACAAGGAGAGATGCAGAAAATAGGGCAAGATGGAGAAGATTGTCATGGGGACCGCAAGGCTAACCCCTGCTCTGGCAGGGAAAATGGCCTTAAAATGCATGTTGTTGTTGTTGAGGTGTTTTTAAATGACGTGGTGGTGGTGTTTTTAAATGACATGGTAGTGAGGTGTTTTGAATTACGTGGTGGTGAGGTGTTTTGAATTACGTGGTGGTGAGGTGTTTTGAATTATGTGGTGGTGAGGTGTTTTGAATTACGTGGTGGTGAGGTGTTTATAATTACGTGGTGGTGAGGTGTTTTTAATTATGTGGTGGTGAGGTGTTTTGAATTACTTGGTGGTGAGGTGTTTTTAAATGACGTGGGGGTGAGGTGTTTTTAAATGACGTGGGGGTGAGGTGTTTTGAATTATGTGGTGGTGAGGTGTTTTTAAATGACGTGGGGGTGAGGTGTTTTTAAATGACGTGGGGGTGAGGTGTTTTTAATTTCGTGGCTGTGAGGTGTTTTTATTACGTGTTTTATGGCTGTGAGGTGTTTTGAATTACTTGGTGGTGAGGTGTTTTGAATTACTTGGTGGTGAGGTGTTTTGAATTACTTGGTGGTGAGGTGTTTTGAATTACTTGGTGGTGAGGTGTTTTGAATTACTTGGTGGTGAGGTGTTTTGAATTACTTGGTGGTGAGGTGTTTTGAATTACTTGGTGGTGAGGTGTTTTGAATTACTTGGTGGTGAGGTGTTTTGAATTACTCGGTGGTGAGGTGTTTTGAATTACTTGGTGGTGAGGTGTTTTGAATTACTTGGTGGTGAGGTGTTTTGAATTACTTGGTGGTGAGGTGTTTTGAATTACTTGGTGGTGAGGTGTTTTGAATTACTCGGTGGTGAGGTGTTTTGAATTACTTGGTGGTGAGGTGTTTTGAATTACTTGGTGGTGAGGTGTTTTGAATTACTTGGTGGTGAGGTGTTTTGAATTACTTGGTGGTGAGGTGTTTTGAATTACTTGGTGGTGAGGTGTTTTGAATTACTTGGTGGTGAGGTGTTTTGAATTACTTGGTGGTGAGGTGTTTTGAATTACTTGGTGGTGAGGTGTTTTGAATTACTTGGTGGTGAGGTGTTTTGAATTACTTGGTGGTGAGGTGTTTTGAATTACTTGGTGGTGAGGTGTTTTGAATTACTTGGTGGTGAGGTGTTTTAAATTACTTGGTGGTGAGGTGTTTTGAATTACTTGGTGGTGAGGTGTTTTGAATTACTTGGTGGTGAGGTGTTTTGAATTACTTGGTGGTGAGGTGTTTTGAATTACTTGGTGGTGAGGTGTTTTGAATTACTCGGTGGTGAGGTGTTTTGAATTACTTGGTGGTGAGGTGTTTTGAATTACTTGGTGGTGAGGTGTTTTGAATTACTTGGTGGTGAGGTGTTTTGAATTACTCGGTGGTGAGGTGTTTTGAATTACTTGGTGGTGAGGTGTTTTGAATTACTTGGTGGTGAGGTGTTTTGAATTACTTGGTGGTGAGGTGTTTTGAATTACTTGGTGGTGAGGTGTTTTGAATTACTTGGTGGTGAGGTGTTTTGAATTACTTGGTGGTGAGGTGTTTTGAATTACTTGGTGGTGAGGTGTTTTGAATTACTTGGTGGTGAGGTGTTTTGAATTACTTGGTGGTGAGGTGTTTTGAATTACTTGGTGGTGAGGTGTTTTAAATTATGTGGTGGTGAGGTGTTTTGAATTATGTGGTGGTGAGGTGTAATCGTCCCAAATTTCCAGTCTGCACCTACCCCTCCCCTCGGTATGTGCTGAGGGGTTCTTTCTTGAAAAAAAAATTCAACCTAAATCTTCAACCTAAGTTGCTTATAAAAATGTAATATCACAACACAACAAATACATGTGTGCAAAATAATTGTTTGTATTATGATTGGTGTAAATCATGATAACACAGCAAACCAGGTACAGTCATTATCCTCAGCTAAAATAAGCCCGTCCCTCAGTAACGCCGCTTGGTGAGGCGAGCGTAGCGAGCCGAGCCAAGCTGGTATATATATGTATAATATACTGTATATATATATCTGGGCTACTGTTGATCAACCACAGCCTTATTAATAAACCAACACTAAATCAGTCTCATATAATCACTACAAATATAGTGGCACAAACACTCCACCAAGGTGCTTCATGGATTGTTTGACAATACCATGGGTGCATTTGGAGGTACGACCGACGGGGATCAATTTGTGCAGTCTGTATAAAGGTGTGTGTTGTTACCTATTGCCAGGTTCCGGGTACAGGTGGCCCATGCAGGTGGCACAAACTGCAGCGCAGCAGAACCTGCTTGGCTCGCTCAACCTCCCGATCAAACTCCGGTCCCTCTGGCCAGGCTTCCAGGATTCCCTGTCGTGGCTGTTTGTGTCCATGGCAAAGAGCTACAAAGCTGGGAAATGACAAGAGAGAAAAAAAAAAGTTAAAAGTTTAAAAAAAGTTTCCTAACTCGCGTGAAGTAAAAAAAACTTTACTTGTTTCAGGCCGAACCGTCAACTCCAGGCTGCTTGGAATTGAGAGGGTAAAGGTCAAGGCTGTTTTGGATAGATACGGATTATTTATATAACACCAATAAGGTAACGACGAGCTGTTACAAATAAACGATTTTACAATCGATATTTGTTTACCTCGTTCCACGTCCTCCTCTTCCTGTTTGAGGTATTAAATGATATCTCTCAAAAAATCAGTACTATGAACAATTAGGTAAAGAAAAAGAAGAGAAATAGAACGAAACTCCTCCCGCACATCCGCTCGACAAATAAAAGAGAGAGAGAAAAAAAAAAATCAAACACCCATCGTCAAAGAAAATGCTGCTTACTACTCCATCATGACCTATTATTAAACAACATCAACCTTGTATAACATACACGAGAGAATCTGATATGTCGATTAAACAACAACGTGCACCAACTAATGCAGAAGTATAGACAGGGAATCATCGTAGGATATCATTCTCCTACCCTATGATGTGATGACAGGTCGTTTGGAGAAAACAAGTCTCACCTGTGACTGAAGGAAGTGATATGTTTAGCATTTTTAATATGAAATAGGCAAAGCCTAGAAAGTAACGAAACCCATAAAATTACCCTTTAGACCCTTTACAATTACCCTTTGGAACCCTTTACAATTACCCTTTAGAACCCCTTACAATTACCCTTGAGAACCCTTTACAATTACCCTTTAGAACCCTTTACAATTACCCTTATGACCCTTTACAATTACCCTTTAGAACTCTTTACAATTACCCTTTAGAACTCTTTACAATTACCCTTTAGAACTCTTTACAATTACCCTTTAGAACCCTTTACAATTACCCTTTAGAACCGTTTACAATTACCCTTTAGAACCCTTTACAATTACCCATTAGAACCCTTTAGAATTACCCTTTAGAACCGTTTACAATTACCCTTTAGAACCCTTTACAATTACCCTTTAGAACCCTTTACAATTACCCTTTAGAACCATTTACAATTACCCTTTAGAACCCTTTACGATTACCCTTTAGAACCCTTTACAATTACCCTTTAGAACCCTTTATAATTACCCTTTACGATTACCCTTTAGAACCCTTTACAATTACCATTTAAAACCCTTCACAATTACCCTTTAGAACCCTTTACAATTACCCTTTAGAACCCTCTACAATTACCCTTTAGAACCATTTACAATTACCCTATAGAACCCTTTACAATTACCCTTTAGAACCCTTTACAATTACCCTTTAGAACCGTTTACAATTACCCTTTAGAACCCCTTAGAATTACCCTTAAGACCCCTTTACAATTACCCTTTAGAACCCTTTACAATTACCCTTTGGAACCCTTTACGATTACCCTTTAGAACCCTTTGGAACCCCTTAGAATTACCCTTAAGACCCCTTTACAATTACCCTTTAGAACCCTTTACGATTACCCTTTAGAACCCTTTACAATTACCCTTTAGAACCCTTCACAATTACCCTTTAGAACCCTTTACAATTACCCTTTAGATTTTAGAACCCTTTACAATTACCCTTTAGAACCCTTTACAATTACCCTTTAGAACCCTTTACGATTACCCTTTAGAACCCTTTAGAATTACCCTTTAGAACCCCTTAGAATTACCCTTAAGACCCCTTTACAATTACCCTTTAGAACCCTTTACAATTACCCTTTAGATTTTAGAACCCTTTACAATTACCCTTTGGAACCCTTTACAATTACCCTTTAGAACCCTTTTCAATTACTCTTTAGAACCCTTTACAATTACCCTTTAGAATGCTTTACAATTACCTTTTAGAACCCTTTACAATTACCCTTTAGAACCTTTATAATTACCCTTTTGGACCCTTTACAATTACCCTTGAGAACCCTTTACAATTACCCTTTTGGACCCTTTACAATTACCCTTGAGAACCCTTTACAATTACCCTTTAGACCCTTTCCAATTACCCTTTAGAACCCTTTACAATTACCCTTTAGAACCCACTACAATTACCCTTTAGACCCCTTTACAATTACCCTTTAGAACCCTTTACAATTACCCTTTTGAACCCTTTACAATTACCCTTTTGAACCCTTTTCAAGAACCCATTACAATTACCCTTTAGAACCTTGTCGAATTACCTTTTTGAAACCCTTTACAATTACCCTTTTGAACCCATTACAATTACCCTTTTGAACTCTTTACAAGAACCCATTACAATTACCCTTTAGAACCTTCTAGAATGACCTCTTTGAAACCATTTATCACTAAACGCGATGGTTTAGAAGGGTTGTTCTTCTTCATTTTTGACTGACGGATGGAAGGAAGGACATAGCTGAATATTGAAGCGGCCTCATCTATTTTAAATGTTGCTACTTCCACCTCGAGACACATATTAAGCCTTCTCTAGCAGAGGGGAAGCTTTTTGCTGTTGTAGGATTTGTTTCTGCAATTTGTGTCTCCAATATTTAATGGTAACCCAGAGTTTCTAACAGACGAGGAGAGAAAAAGGATCGAAGGGACATATCTAGGGGTGGGAAGTGGAGGGGGGAAGAGGGGGAGTCTCCACAGGGCATTATAATGGACCCTAATGTGAAGAGGAAGGCTTATATGGATTTTCACAAGTTTACATTCACAGCAGTTCTGGACAAAACTGTTTATGTCTTAATCATGTCATCAGGACAAAATGGTGTATATATGGAGCACTGGGCCAAAAATTCCTTTCTTAAAGCTGAAGTACATCTTGAATCCAAGGGTGGTAAAAACGAACGTTTACTGGTCAAGAAAGAAGTAAGAAAACAAAAAGGTACAGGTCAAAGATGGTATTTCAGTTATACCTACATTATCAACGAATGGCCCCTTGTCAGGCATGTATTCATGCAACGAGAAAGGTTGTGAAGCTGAGAACTCACAGGTAAGGTAAAGGAGGTGGAAAGGGAGACAAATAAAACTAATGATATATTCAAAGAATACTTACCCCACACAGTCAGCTTGATGCGAGCCAACTCTTCTGTTGTGAAGGTTTTTTTTCTTTGATCCAATATGGCTGCCAGACCACGTGACCGATGACGTCATAAATTTACCTTCTCTAATATAATTGTTGCGTAGACGCTCAAGAAATTTCAAACTGATCGGAACAAGCATTGTCTGTCGAATTATGACGACATAATGAAGGCACCAATGATGTTGTAGCGGCTGCCGCTGGGGTTTCACAATCGCCTTGCACCTATCAAGGACGCGGAGCGATCACCATGCCGGGCTCGTCCAGGACGCCCGGGCAGGCCCGCGCTCAACTTGCCAGGCCTCGGTCGGGACGCCCGGGCATGCCCGGGCAGGCTCGCCCTCAACTTGCCAGGCCGCAGCCAGGACGCTGGGCCACGCCCCCTGGCGCCGGGCCTGGGCAAACCCCCTGGGTTAATAGATATATATTGCTGACCGATAAACGGGTTTTCGGAGTGCCTGAGTGTTTGATTTCAATAAAGCAACTCAGATGAATTCCAGCTTTTTGTCGCGTCCATTCTTCTGATCGACGTGGGAGCCCCAGCTCCTTCATTGGTGACCTATCGACATGGACACGGCAGTCGCCCTTAAACTGCCTACCTTCTGGGAGGCTCACGCTGCGGTTTGGTTCGCACAGGCGGAGTCCCTGTTCGCCCTGCGAGGCATCACGGCCGACGACACCCGCTTCCACCATGTGGTAGCTGCGCTCGGGTCGGCTACCGCAGCCCGCGCCCTGAGCCTCCTCGAAAGCCCGCCAGCCGCTGACAAATATGGCGCGATTAAGCAGCTTCTCCTCGATGCTTTCGCCCTCCCATCGGCGGAACGCACACGGCGCCTGCTCGAACTGCCTGAGCTCGGCGACACGCGCCCTTCCGAGCGAATGGACGACATGCTTTCACTGCTCGGCGAGCACTCTCCGGCATTCCTGTTCCGGGAGCTGTTCCTCCGTCAGCTGCCTAACCCGGTACGCCTCGTCCTGGCAAGCACGACGATCACAGATCCCCGGGCCCTTGCCAGAGAAGCCGACAAGATCTCCGCTGCAGGACGGCGCATCGCAGCGGCGACATGGGACCCACCGCCGTCCGACGCAACAACCATGGCGCCCGAGCACCCGGCACGGTCGACGGCCGAACTGCCGACGCAATTGGCGGCCGCTCTACCGTGCCGACCACCTCCACCCGACCAAGCGTGGTGTTACTATCATGCCAGGTTCGGACAAAAGGCCCGGACATGCCGACCCCCGTGCACCTTCGGCAGGCCGGGAAACGGCCGGGCCGGCGTTCATTACCAGCCATGAGCGCCGGCCATACGGGCAACTTACTGTTCATCACGGATAAAGCGTCCGGACGGCGCTTCCTGTGCGACACCGGCGCCCAACTGAGCGTCATACCCGCCTCTGACCAGGACAGGCAATCCGCGGTTTGCGGCCCCTCCTTAGTTGCGGCCAACGGATCGACTATCCGCACCTTCGGCCCGCGCAACGTCACCCTCTGCTTCGGCGGCCAACGCTTTGCTTGGACGTTTGTAACCGCCAACGTGCCCGTGGCTCTGCTAGGCGCCGACTTCCTCTGCGCACACGGACTGCTGGTGGACGTCCAACGGCATCGTTTAATCAACGCTGAAACCTTCAGCTCCCTGGTATGCACATTGAGCAGCTCCGCGCCGACCGAGCTGGCATGCACCGTCCCGGCGGCGAACGAGTTTGCTCGCCTGCTCACGGAGTTCCCGGCCCTCACGCGGCCGACGTTTTCGGCCGTCGCAGTATGGCATGGGATCGAGCACCACATACCAACCACGGGCCCGCCGGTCTACGCCAGGGCCCGCCGCCTCGACCCAGCCAAGCTCGCCGTAGCGAAGGCCGAATTCGACGCGTTGGAGCACCTCGGCATCGTGCGGCGCTCCGATAGCGCGTGGGCCTCGCCACTGCACATCGTGCCAAAGCCGGGGGGGTGGATGGCGCCCGTGTGGCGACTACCGCCGTCTGAATGACGCTACCACCCCCGACAGGTACCCGATCCCGCATATCCAAGACTTCTCCGCCCGTCTGGCGGGACGGGTCATTTTTTCGAAAATTGATCTCATACGGGGATATCACCAGGTACCTGTCAGGGCGGCCGACGTCCCTAAAACGGCAATCATCACGCCGTTCGGCTTATTCGAATTCTTGCGGATGCCGTTTGGTCTCAAGAACGCGGCTCAGGCGTTCCAGCGCTTGATGGACGGCGTGCTGCGTGACCTGCCGTTCCTTTTCGTTTACCTGGACGACATCCTCGTCGCCAGCACGTCCCGGGCCGAGCACCTCCTCCACCTCCGAACACTGTTCGAGCGCCTCAGCGAGCACGGCCTCATCGTCAACCCGGCCAAATGCCACTTCGGCACGACGGCCGTTGATTTTTTGGGCCACCACATCACCAAGAACGGGGCCGTGCCGCTGCCAAACAAGGTCGAGGCCATCACCACGTTCCCGCGTCCCCGCACCATAAAGGCCCTGCAGGAATTCCTGGGAATGGTGAATTTTTATCACCGCTTCGTGCCCCGCGCTGCTCACCTCATGCGGCCCCTCTACGAAGCCCTCCGGGGCAAGCCGGCCAAGCACGACATCGTCTGGTCCGCAGCAATGGATGCGGCCTTCCAAAGCTCAAAGCGGGCCCTCGCCGACGCAACACTGCTCGCTCACCCGGTGCTCAACGCTCCCATCGCCCTCACCACGGATGCCTCCGACTACGCGGTGGGCGCCGTCCATGAGCAATGGGTGAACGGGGTTTGGCAGCCACTCGCTTTTTTCAGCCGGCAGCTCCGGCCGAACGAGCTCAAATACAGCACGTTTGACCGGGAGCTCCTCGGTCTACACCTGGCCGTCCGCCATTTCCGCCACCTCCTGGAGGGCCGACCTTTCACGGCGTTCGTCGACCACAAGCCGTTGATTTACGCCATGGCCAAGGTCACGGAGCCATGGTCGGCCCGCCAACAGCGCCACCTCTCCGCCGTGTCGGAGTTTACCACGGACATCCGGCACGTCGCCGGCAAAAACAACGCCGTGGCCGACTGTCTTTCCCGGGCCAGCGCGAACGCGGTCCACCTGGGCGTGGACTTTGCGCTTATGGCGGCGGACCAAACCACCGACACCACGGTGCAAGCCCTCCGGGCGGCGGACACGGGCCTCCGCCTGGCCGACATCCCCTGCGCGGACACTGTCCTGCTCTGCGACGTCTCCCAAGGCCAGCCTCGCCCCATCGTGCCCGTCACCTGGCAACGCCGCATCTTCGCCTCCCTCCACGGCCTTTCCCACCCGGGCCGGAAAGCTTCCCAGAAGCTGGTGTCGGCGCGTTTCGTCTGGCACGGCCTTCGTCGGGACGTCCGCGATTGGACCAGCGCCTGCACGGCCTGCCAACGGGCCAAGGTCCACCGACACACCCAGGCCCCGCTGGCACCTTTCACCGTGCCCGAACGACGTTTCGACCACGTCAACGTGGATCTGGTGGGCCCCCTCCCCCCGTCACGGGGGTTCACACACCTGCTCACCATGGTGGACAGGACCACCAGGTGGCCGGAGGCCGTTCCCCTCGTCTCCACCACCACCGCCGACGTGGCGCAGGCTTTCATCGCCACCTGGGTCGCCCGCTTCGGCGCACCGGCGGACATCTCGTCAGACCGCGGACCACAGTTCACCTCCGAGCTGTGGGGCGCGGTCGCCCGCAACCTGGGGGTCAAGCTCCACCGTACTACGGCCTACCACCCCCAAGCAAACGGGTTGTGCGAGCGATTCCACCGCTCCATGAAGGCCGCGCTCATGGCCGGCCTTCAAGACGGCGGTTGGGCCGACCGGCTGCCGTGGGTCCTTTTGGGCCTTCGCACGGCCCCCAAGGAGGACCTCCAGGCATCCACCGCCGAGCTGGTCTATGGCCAGGTGCTACGCGTCCCGGGCGAATTCGTGCCCGACGCTACCAGTCCCTGGTCCGCAGCTCACCAGCGCTCGGACCTCCAGGAGGCCGCCCGACGGTTTGCCCCCGTGCCGACATCCCACCACGGTGACCCCCGGTCCTACGTCCCCCCAGCACTCCGCACAGCGGAGTATGTTTTTGTGCGTCACGACGCACATCGGTGGCCACTCCAGCCGCCGTACGACGGGCCCTTCCGGGTGCTGCGACGGGACGACAAGTCGTTCGTCATCGACATCGGCGGCAGATCGGACCGGATTGCAGTGGACCGCCTCAAGCCGGCGCACGTGGACGTCGACCACCCACCACGGGTGGCCCTTCCGCCGCGGCGAGGCCGCCCCCCGTCCATGGGGCCCCCCACTCGACCGCCCACCACCTCACCGGACCCCCTCCCACGACCCGCCAGGGGTCGCTTCGGCCGGGTCATCAGGACCCCCCTCAAGTTGACCCTGCCGGTGCAAGTCGATTCTGGGGGGACGTGTGTAGCGGCTGCCGCTGGGGTTTCACAATCGCCTTGCACCTATCAAGGACGCGGAGCGATCACCATGCCGGGCTCGTCCAGGACGCCCGGGCAGGCCCGCGCTCAACTTGCCAGGCCTCGGTCGGGACGCCCGGGCATGCCCGGGCAGGCTCGCCCTCAACTTGCCAGGCCGCAGCCAGGACGCTGGGCCACGCCCCCTGGCGCCGGGCCTGGGCAAACCCCCTGGGTTAATAGATATATATTGCTGACCGATAAACGGGTTTTCGGAGTGCCTGAGTGTTTGATTTCAATAAAGCAACTCAGATGAATTCCAGCTTTTTGTCGCGTCCATTCTTCTGATCGACGTGGGAGCCCCAGCTCCTTCAATGTCATCCTTAACACCACTTATTACCTCCGCCACCAAAGGTGGATGGAGGTTATGTTTTCACCCCTGTCTGTTTGTTTGTTTGTGAACAAAATATCTCAAAAAGTTGTGGACGGATTCGGACAAAACTTGGTGGATCGGTTGGGTGTCTGACAAGGACACATAGATTCGATTTTGGTGAAGATCTGAATATCAATATGGATTCGGATATGAGAATTATTTAATTTCTTAAGTCATTCTTCACCATTGGGAGATAGGGCCAAAAACGATACATCGCAGTATATCTCAAAAGGTTATGGACGGATTTGGACGAAATTTGGTGGACAGATTGTGTGTGTGATGAGGAAGAATCGATTCGATTTTGGTGAAGATCTGAATATGTATTCCGATCTGAGAATTATTCAATTTTTGACGAAATCTCGATTCTTCACCATTGAGTGATATGGCCAACCAGGTGGAAAATATGCTCTCTACCGAGTGCCGTCCTAGTTGCCCATGCGGAGTTCTTTACAATTAGCCATGTTTCATTTTTTTCCATGGAGCAGTTTCGGAGATATAGAGGTGCAAGGTTTTTGGGTTTTTCCAAGATGGCGCCCGTAACCATGTGACCTGTGACTTTATAATTACACGAAAAATTCTACATGAGTAGACACATACTATGGTGAAAAATTGTGTCAATTCCACCAACGGTTGCCGAGAAAATGAATTTTTAAAACACAAACATACGTATATGTACAATATACTTACACCACCGGTCAAAAGTTTTAGAACACCTCAATTTTTCCAGTTTTTATTGAAATTAACGCAGTTTAATGTCTCGATGTACTCTGAAATTAAGCAGAGAACAAATAAACAATTGGAGATAAAAAGAAATCATAGAATCATTTTGTTTAACAAAATTTAATTTAAATTTTTGACTCGGCAAAGTAGCCACCTTTTGCAGATATAACCGCCGAACACACTCGTGGCATTCTTTCTACAATGGAAATCAAATATTGTTCGGGAAGTTCTTCCCAACACTGTTGCAGAAGTTCCCACAAATGTGTTGCACTTGTAGGTTGCTTTGCTTTCACCCTTCTGTCCAGTTCAACCAAACCAGCTTGATGGGGTTTAAGTCTGGAGACTGTGCTGGCCATTCCATGATTTGAAGCCTACCCTCTTGTTCTTTTCCTCGAAGGTAGTTTTTACATAGCCTGGAGGTGTGTTTAGGGTCATTATCTTGCTGTAGGATGAACCCCTGACCAACGAGGCATATACCAGAGGGTATTGTATGGTGCTGCAAAATGCTGGGGTAGCCCTTTTGGTTCAGGGTGCCAGTCACTCTGTGCAAGTCGCCGACTTTGGATCCAGCGAAAGAGCCCCAGACCATCACGCTTCCTCCTCCATGTTTAGCAGTTGGTGTCACACACTGAGGAACCATCCTTTCACCTACTCGACGGCGTACAAAATCCCTGCGTGATGAACCAAAGATTTCAAATTTTGATTAATCGGTCCATAAGACCTTCTTCCAGTCTTCAGTAGTCCACTGGTGGTGCTTCATGGCCCAGGCAAGCCAGTTTTTCTTATTTTGCCATCTTAGCAATGGCTTTCTTACTGCCACTCGACCTGTCAAACCTGCAGCTCGAAGTCTTCTCTTCACAGTTGAAACTGAGACTTGCTTACTTCGACCAGTGTTAAGCTGTGCTTGAAGCTGTTGTCCTGTGAGCCGCCTATCAGGCAAGCTGTTGACTCTCAGAAACTTGTCTTCTGATTCTGTTGTGGCTTTGGGTCTGCCAGACCTCTTCCTTTCAGCGTTTCCTCCAGTTTCCAATATACTACTTCCTGCAGTGCAATATTGTCCAAATAATGCTTCAGAGGGTGTAATAACAGTCTGTTCCAATACTGCTTTTATACAGACAGGGGGTTTGTAATCAAGTAATCAGCAGAGGTTGGGACACCTGTAGGAATTGTTTGCATCAACTTTCAAGGCTTCATTTACTTACATTGCTGCAGAACAGCTGTAAGTTGTTAACCCATTACTTTTTTTTTTCTTCTTTTTTTGTATACAGAATCGAGGCTCGTGAAAGAGCTAACATTTATAGTAAGGGAAACATATGAAAATCTGTTAACTAAATTGTTACCAAAAAATTTCTTCACCAATATGTTTGTAAAGGTGTGTAATAACATGTGTTAAAATGTTGAAGGTCAACTCCCGTGGGAAACCCGGAAAAAAGCTGTTGAATTCGGGTACCGAAAAATTATTTTCGAGAATTTTTTTTTTTTTAATCGGCCCTTAAGTAACTTATGAGGGGTCAAATAAGGGTTTTTCATGATTCTGAGTTGATTGTTAACATTTATATTTCACCACAGACACTCCTTTGTGGAAAAATAATTTCTAAATATATCTCGTTTTCTACTTTGCAGGACATGGAGTCTAGCAATATGGATGAAGACGTTACTCCACCTGTGCTCAATTGCTTCATCTGTGCACGCTCGGATACACCAGCTGAAAGGCTCATACAGGCAACTCCAAAGGGATACTCAACTTTATTGAAACAAGCAGAAACTGTCGAAAATGTTACTGTTGTGGAACGTATGAAGGAGGCTCAAAAGGAAGGAAAACTGAGGTACCACCAGAAGTGTAAAAATGATCTGTACAACAACTTTGTTGCAACCACCAAGAAGTCAGCTCAAGCATCAAAGGCAGAGAAAGAGTCATCAAAGTTGAAGAGAAGACGCACTACTTGTGAGTTCAGTTCATCAACTGGCTGCAGTTCTAGAAGATCACAGTCAGTTGACCTCCTGTATAAGGATGTATGCATTCTTTGCAACCAACCAGCCTAGCTCTACAAAAATAATCCAGCACAAGCTAGAAAGAAATACAGAGTGCCAGATAATTTGACTGCAGATACACTGAAGGCAAGCTTGCTGAAGACAGCACGGAGTCGCGGGGATGACTGGGGCACTGAAGTCACTGGACGCCTGGAAGGGATCAACGACTTGGTAGCAGAAGAAACACTGTACCATTTGCGATGCAAACTTATGTTTGCGAGAGGTGACAGTTTGTCCAAGACTGATGAGGAAGGAAAAAGGAAGAGAGGACAGAGGAGTATTGATGAGGAGCGAGAGGCAGTTTTTATTGAATTCTGCGAATGGTTAGACTCAGAATTAGAGCATGGGGTAATGAACATGGACCAAGTCCATGAAAAGCTGGAGGAGTTTGATCAGTCACCAGAGAAGAGCCTTTCTTATTCAAAGCATTGGCTAAAGATAAAACTTCTAGAGAAATACGAAGACACCTTGTATTTCACAACACAGGAAAGAAGGGCAGATGTACTCTGTCTCAAAGATGGCACCGACAATATTCTGCGAGAGCATCATGCTAATCTTGACCATGGAGATGAGAAGACTCAGATCATAAAGACGGCACTCAAGTTCATATCCAATTATATTGCCTTGATTGATTTAGGTCCAAAGTCATACCCCACCACACACAGTATGACTGACATCGATAGTCAGCTGACACTTGTTCCTGCAAGCCTTCAGATGTTCTTGAGACCGATTGTCAAGACAGACGTCCCCGCGACTCCGTGCTGTCTTCAGCAAGCTTGCCTTCAGTGTATGTGCAGTCAAATTATCTGGCACTCTGTATTTCTTTCTAGCTTGTGCTGGATTATTTTTGTAGAGCTGGCTGGTTGGTTGCAAAGAATGCATACATCCTTATACAGGAGGTCAACTGACTGTGATCTTCTAGAACTGCAGCCAGTTGATGAACTGAACTCACAAGTAGTGCGTCTTCTCTTCAACTTTGATGACTCTTTCTCTGCCTTTGATGCTTGAGCTGACTTCTTGGTGGTTGCAACAAAGTTGTTGTACAGATCATTTTTACACTTCTGGTGGAACCTCAGTTTTCCTTCCTTTTGAGCCTCCTTCATACGTTCCACAACAGTAACATTTTCGACAGTTTCTGCTTGTTTCAATAAAGTTGAGTATCCCTTTGGAGTTGCCTGTATGAGCCTTTCAGCTGGTGTATCCGAGCGTGCACAGATGAAGCAATTGAGCACAGGTGGAGTAACGTCTTCATCCATATTGCTAGACTCCATGTCCTGCAAAGTAGAAAATGAGATATATTTAGAAATTATTTTTCCACAAAGGAGTGTCTGTGGTGAAATATAAATGTTAACAATCAACTCAGAATCATGAAAAACCCTTATTTGACCCCTCATAAGTTACTTAAGGGCCGATTAAAAAAAATAAAAATTCTCGAAAATAATGTTTCGGTACCCGAATTCAACAGCTTTTTTTCTGGGTTTCCCACGGGAGTTGACCTTCAACATTTTAACACATGTTATTACACACCTTTACAAACATATTGGTGAAGAAATTTTTTGGTAACAATTTAGTTAACAGATTTGTGAAATATCTCATAAAATGCCCTTACTATTATCACAAAAAAAATCAAACAGACAAACAAAATATATAAAAAGAGGGAGCGGTGGACAAGATGGGGAGAGAAGGGGAAGCACACAAACACATTTGAGAGCAGGGACATCGGAAGATGTGTGGGAGGGAGAGGGCTTGGGGGGAGGAGGCGTGGGAAGGGGGAGGGGGGTGGGAGAAGTATAAACACAAGTACACCAAGGACTTCCAGGAAAAAAGTTGGTATTTCAAAAAAGTGTATCTGGGGTGAATTAGCGGAGGTAGAAAAGATCAAGGTTTTGGATGGTTGAAGATAAGAGATGGTGGTGAACAGCTGTTTTAAAGACCTGGAGGGTGGAATGGGATTGAAGAGAGTGAGGGAGTTTGTTCCAGAGGTGGGAGAAAAGAGGAATGAAAGAGTGAAGGTGAGCAGAGAGTCTTGATTTTGGCAGTTTAACCATAAGAGGGTTGCAGGCAGATCTTGTGCGACCAGTAGGAATATTTGGGGGACAGAGCCCAGAGAGAGCTGGGGGAGCAAGGCCGGAGAGGAGTCGGTTCCCTGAAGAAAGCCTTTTTTACAATATAACTGTGCAATTTACATTATTTTCACGTTTTTTGCTAACCTAAACTTTTTTTTTTTAACCTCTAGCAGTTTACTGTTTACCTTTGTACCATTTCAGGTTATTCACTGGACATTAAACTGCGTAAATTTCAATAAAAACTGGAAAAATTGAGGTGTTCTAAAACTTTTTACCGGTAGTGTATGTACTCACCCAGATCGCTTAACCGCGCTTTTCTCTTCACGAGCATAGGGTAATAAGATAGAGGATGGTGAAGGGATCTTGTCCACCCCATGTGTTCCCCTTACCCCTCATTCCTCCCCACACCCATTATTGGTTCAAGTCCCTCTCTATTTTGTCCTTCAACCCTGCTTTTGGTGTCCCCCTCTTTTTACTGTTTCTTTTGTTCTGTTGCGTCCTGATCCGATCCGTCCAGTGTTCTAGCTCTTCCATGAGCCTGACCTTGCAGACAAAAAAAAGGTTTACAATGCCAGTGACTCAGATTCATGATAATTATTTCGTTGAAGGGGAAACACAAATCAAACATTGCATATTGGGGGGTGCGGGTGGGAAAGGACATACATTTTTTTTTCTTCTACAAAACATGGAAATGGATACCGCACAGGGGATAAGAGCGAAGCAAAACCAAACGGTCTCAGTTGTATAGATTAGCGCACTGGTTGTTGATGTTGGACGCGTTTAAAGAACGCGCAACACGATGAAAGAAGGACACGTGACCCATAAAAGAGCGATGATGCTCAGTAGTAAAGCTCGCACGGTAAGGGGCATGTGGGTCTCTGCTTTGATGGGCGATTCATCTTCAGTGTGTTCCTCTGGCGAACGATTCGTCGCTCTAGATCGTGAGACTATCGTCGGCTTGCATCCCTTTATCAAGGCTACTTTGACATCTTCTATACTACAGTAAAACAAAGCCGTGTGTGTGTGTGTGTGTGTGTGTGTGTGTGTGTGTGTGTGTGTGTGTGTGTATGTGTGTATGTGTGGATGTGTGTGTGTGTGTGTATGTGTGTGTGTGTGTGTGTGTTTGTGTGTGTGTGTGTGTGTGTGTGTGGTGTGTTTTGTGCGAGTGTGTGGATGGGTGTGTGTGGTGTGTGGATGTGTGGTGTGTGTATATATATATATATATATATATGTATATATATATATATATATATATATATATATATATATATATATATATATATATATATATATATATATATCTATATATATATATATGTGTGTGTGTGTGTGTGGTGTGTGGATGTGTGGTGTGTGTATATATATATATATGTATATATATGTGTGTGTGTGTGTGTGTGTGTGGTGTGTGGTGTGTAAAAAAAAAAAAAAAAAAAAATTGAAAAATTATATATTTTTTTATTTCGTTTTGTTTTTATTTTCTTAAAATCAGTTTATAGTGCCTGAGCCTTTGTAGCTACTGTATATGAAAGGTAATATTAAATTATCCCTGATTAGTGTGTGCATGTGTCACCATTCTCTCAAAGATGGCTGAATGGATCTTCGTCAAACTTTCAGAGGTTCATCAGTGAGTGCCTGTGAGTGTTTTAGGGCAAAAAAATTGAACGATTTGAATTTTTTGTTTGTTTTTTATAAAAATTAAAAAAATCAGTTTATAGTGCAAAATCAGAAAAAAAAAATTGCCAACCATTGTTTCATGTAGCCTTTGTAGCTATATGAAAGGTAATATTAAATTATCCCTGATTAGTAGGGTGGTTCTTAAAAATGAAAGGAAGAAAAGTCATGCTCCTAACTAACACTTAAAAAAAAGTATATCTATGAAAGAACCCTTGTGGTGAAATTTTAAGCCATTTGGACCACATTTAGGGGTTGCACACGGAGTTTGTAATTTCACATATTTGGCTTGCATAAATGTTTGGAGTTGATTATTTATTCTCCACTGCTATACTTGTGATTTTGACCATTACAGTTGACCTATGACCTTGCTATGTACTGCACATTTTGAAGTTGGTTTTTAAGTTAATTGAGTACCGTACAGCTGTACTCTGGTGTATGCAGTTGCTCTCATTGAAGAGTACAATCGTCTCCTGACAAGGGATGAACAGCAAACCCAGTATCTGCTTCAAGTTGTGACAGAACATCGCAAGAGGTTTCCCGATTGCAGGAAATCAACGCTTATCGGGCACAAACATTGAGTGGCTGGCAACCATGAGTCACTGTGCAACCCCTAAAACTTGATGTATTCAAAAAATATTTCACAGGCAGAAGTTTTACGTCAATACTAAAAACATTACTGGTTAGGAGTAAAACAATTCCAATTTTTTTTTTTTTGCCTTATGTAGCTAAGAACCACCCTACTGATTAGTGTGCGTGTGTGAGTGTAATACCACATGAAATATAATTTTTCCTTATTAGGTGTAGGTAAAGGAGTGTTTTAGACACCTACAACGAAATATAAAAAATAAACAAATTGATTTGTTCAAAATGCCAAAGAATTAGATCATCACCGGTCAACGCCGAGTACTCCTGCTAGTACTTTATAAACCAATACTAACTCTCGATCCTCCCATATATCATGTATCTCCTTTGGGGATAACTGCATGGTTTTCTTCTTTAAACGTATCTAATGTTACATACAGTAAACTCACGCTCACAGGTACCTTTTTGAAGATGCACATTAATTCTGACGTTTTAATAAAATAAAATTTTACCCAAAAACAAAATAGAGGAAAGAGGATGTATTTCAAATTATTCTCTATTTGCCGTGAAAGTCACAATACAACACAGTATGAACATTTGAGTGGTGCTACCGAATAGAGTGGTAGCAGTGATTTTTAGCCCCAATAATCCATTGCGCAAATTACATCAAGTTTTATAATGGTGTCCATTGACATTGCGAAAAGACATGTCCACCTGAGTGGCTTCGGTGATTACATGTCCAGCTGAGCACGAGTGCTTCAAAAGAGCTTTCTAACACTATTGCCATTTTACACCCTGTATCATCCACATCCTCGCTTTGCCTCCTGGTACAGCTGGGGGGGGGGGGGGGGGGGGGAGTGTCCCCCAGTGCCCTATGCCTGGATTCTGGTGAGAAGCCGTCAACACCTACACAACGCGGAGTTGGAGTTTGTCTCAATTATGGTGCACTACCCATATATTGGTGACCCGGCTTCGACCATCACTATCCCGTAAACACACCACTCTCCCAGAACGTCATTAGATTACCGCCTGCGATGCTGCATGCTCTCACTCCTCCGCTGTGCCCCACATGCCATGACACACAACACCTGCTTTGGATTTGTGCACCGACGGCTGCACTTCGGGTGGTCCTGGCACATTGTACAAGATCGTGAATATTAACTGCAGTGTAACTTCTATTATTGCCTCGCATTGTTTGTTACAGTTGCATGCAAGAGCATTAAAGTGTAAAACAATAGAAAACAGAACAAGAACAGGAGAGAGAAACACATCGATTATATAATGCAAGGGGAAAACTATATCTGCTCATCAACCTTCACCCAGTTTATGTTATCCCACAATATGCCAAGATATCCCCATCATAACATCGAGACCGATTGTCCCCGCACACCTGGAAAGTGATGTTTGGCTCTGGAGAGGATCAGATGCAAATTGAAGGAAGAAAGGGAGCCTGGGTAAATGAGAGCATGAGTGTAAACGAAAAGCAGGGTGGGAAGAGAGCTCGAGCACTAAGTGGGGTTATCTCTGGAATTCTAGGCCAAAGCCCTTTCCATAAATCGACCTCCTCCCCCTTCCCTGGAGAAGGTGCCAAGCTTACAGGTCCTTTGGCCTCCATGAGTAAAGCTTAGACAAAGCTGTTCTTACAACTTCCATCATGCTGCCCGCTTTCCAGGAAATCACCATTATATACAGTCACGTGAAAAAGTAAGTACACCCCATGTAGAGTTTAGACTTTTTCAACATATTTCAACATACAGCTATTTGATCTTCATTTCAACAATATTGATAGATAAAGGTGATATAATATAACAAATATCATGAAACATTTACATTTTGTAGTCCATTGTATAATTTAAATAAACATAAATGCAAATTTCGCATGTGGAAAAAGTAAGTATCTGGGAAGGCTTTCCACTAGATGTTGGAACATTGCTGTGGGGATTTGCTTCCATTCAGCCACAAGGGCATCAGTGAGGTCAGGCACTGATGTTGGGCGATTAGGCCTGGTTCACAGTCGGCATTCCAATTCATCCCAAAGGTTTTCGATGGGGTTGAGGTCAGGGCTCTGTGCAGGCCAGTCAAGTTCTTCCACACCGATCTCAACAAACCATTTCTGTATGGACCACACTTAGTGCATGGGGCCATTGTCATACTGAAACAGGAAAGGGCCTTCCCCAAACTGTTGCCACAAAGTTGGAAGCACACAATAATTGTCTAGAATGTCATTGTATGCTGTAGCATTAAGATTAAGACGAACACAGACCATTATTCCTCCTCCACCAAACTTTACAATTGGCACTCTGCATTCCGGCAGGTAGCGTTCTCCTGGCATCCACTAAACCCAGATTAATCCGTCTGACTGCCAGATGGTGAAGCATGATTAATCACTCCAGATAACGCGTTTTCACTGCTCCAGAGTCAAATGGCGGCGAGCTTTACACCACTCCAGCCGACGCTTGGCATTGTGCATGGTGATCTTAGGCTTGTGTGCAGCTACTCGGCCATGGAAACCTATTTCATGAAGCTCCCAACGTCAGCACAACAGTTGTTGTGCTGACGTTGCTGCCAGAGGTAGTTTGGAACTTGGTAGTGAGTGTTGCAACTGAGGGCAGACGATTTTTATGCGCTACAGCACTTGGCAGTCCCGTTCTATGAGCGTGTGTGGCCTACCACTTTGCGGCTGAGCTGTTGTTGCTCCTAGACGTTTCCACTTCACAATAACAGCACTTAAAGTTGTCCGGGGCAGCTCTATCAGGGCAGAAATTTGACGAACTGACTTGTTGGAAGGTGGCATCCTATGATGGTGCCACGTTGGAAGTCACTGAGCTCTTCAGTATGGCCCATTCTACTGCCAATGTTTGTCTCTGGAGATTGCATGGCTGTGTGCATGATTATATATACCTGTCAGCAATGGGTGTGGCTGAAACAGCTGAATCCACTAATTAGGAGGGGTGTCCGCATACTTTTGGTCAAGTAGTGTGTGTGTATATATGTATGTATGTGTATATATGTATGTATGTGTATATATGTATGTATGTATATATATATATATATATATATATATATATATATATGTGTATATATATATATAAATATATATATATATATATATATATATTATATATATATATATCTATATATATAAAGTAGAGTTGGCCTCTGTGTCTGTATCCTGATCTATCTATGATCTCTAAGATCTCGAGAACCCGTGGACGGATTTGCGAGCGGAAAGTACTGTTCGACTCGGGATGGTCCCAGGAATGTCACGGAGACATAAACATTTAAAAAATTTCGGGTTTTAAAATTAGCGTATTATTAGCACTAGCAGAAGAGAGAGGGATTCGAAGGGAGGGAGCGCAGCGCTTCTAGCGCTTCTGACTACAGCACACCTTAAAATTAAAAAAACTTCGGGTTATAAAATTAGTGTGTTACGCGTAATTAGCGCTAGCAGAAGAGGGAGGGAATCTAAGGGAGGGAGCGCAGTGCTCCCTCCAGCGCTTCTGTTAGCGTAATTAGCGTATTTCGGAACGTTAATTTTTCAACTTCATTATTCGGAATCAGTACGTCCCAGAGAACCTTCGTAACGTTAATTTTTCAACTTCATCCGATTGACATGGGACCAACGGCATGTGACAAAGAGTGAAACATACAGGCTACATTTATTTGACGACAATGAGTTCCGACTTCCGACCTCGGTGGGATGACAGGCTGAGTCAACCCCCCTGGTGTGAAGGGGGAGGAGGAGGGGAGGGGGAAGAGAAGGGGAGGGGAACGAGGGGGAAGGGGATGGGAGGGGGGAGGGGGAGGGGGAAGGGAGGAGGGGGAGGGGGTGGGAAGGGGGAGGGGGGGGGGGGAGGGGAAAGGGGGGGAGAGGGGGAGGGGAGGGGCCCTTCTTCCCCTGGGCACCCCCGCACCCTTCCCTCCCCCCTTCCCCTCCCCCCTCCCCCCTTTCCCCCTCCCCCCCATTCCCCTCCCCTCCTCTTCCCCCTCCCCTCCTCCTCCCCCGCTTCCCCCTCCCCCCTCCCCCCCGTTCCCCTCCCCTCCTCTTCCCCCTCCCCTCCTCCTCCCACTCCCGTGCAAAGCCGGGTACCTCTGCTAGTATATATATATATATATATATATATATATATATATATATATATATATATATATATATATATATATATATATATATATATATATATATATATATATATATATATATATCTATCTATATATATATATATATATATATATATATATATATATATATATACAATCACGTGAAAAAGTAAGTAGTACACCCCATGTAAAGTTTTGACTTTTTCAACATATTTCAACATACAGCAATTTGATCTTCATTTCAACAATATTGATAGATAAAGGTGAGATTGAAGCGTGGTGCTACGCGCGCGACTTGCTACCAAGGAGGAAGCGGACAACGCAGTTAAAACAAAAGTGTCTTTATTGACAAGAGGTCATTGTAGCACTGGCGCTCTCCGGGCTGCGCGCCCGGTGTATATCCTGAGGCCACGCCTACCCCTCGGGCGTGGCCGCCGCCCACCTGGTGCGCGGAATGATGTCACCACGCCAGTGGGCTTTCGTGTCCGCCACACGTGCCCCCCCCAGAATTCCCACGCACCTGGAGGGCCAGTTTGCGGGGCAAACGGATGACCCGGCCGAAGCGCCCTCTGGCGACCGGCGGCGTCCGGGGTGCAGGGATGCCAGCTGGGATGCCCCCGGCTGTACCCGGGATGGGTGCTGGACCGGGGGGGCGGCATGCCGGCGGTACTGGGCCGGTGCCGGGGGGCGGCCCCTATGCGTGGGCCGAGCCACCGGCGGTGGGTGGTCCACGTCGAGGTGGGCCGGCTTGAGTCGATCCACCGAGCCGCGGTCGGGAGTACCGCCGATGTCCAAGGTGAAGTATTTCACCCCGGTCTCCAGCACGCGGAAAGGCCCGTCGTACGGTGGGCCGCAGTGGTGTCCGGTGGGCGTCGTGCCGGACGAAGACATACTCCGCGGTGCGAAGCTCCGGGGCGACGTGCGTGGGTGGGTGCCCGTGGTGCGCCGTCGGCACCGGGGTGAACCTCCGGGCGGTCTCCTGCAGCGCGGAGCGCTCCTGCGCCGCGGACCAAGGTGCCGTGGGGTCGGGGAGGAACTCGCCCGGCACCGCAGCGGTTGTCCAAAGACCAACTCCGCCGCGGATGCGCGCAGGTCCTCCTTGGGCGCCGTCCGGAGGCCCAGCAGGACCCAGGGGAGCCTGTCGACCCAGCCGCCGTCGCGGAGGGTGGACCGGAGCGCCGCCTTCAATGAGCGGTGGAACCGCTTGCACAGGCCGTTGGCCTGGGGGTGGTAGGCCGTGGTTCGGTGCAGCTGGACCCCGAGCCCCCGCGCGACCGCGGCCCAGAGCTCCGAGGTGAACTGGGGGCCGCGGTCGGACGAGATGTCCGAGGGGGCGCCGAACCGGGTGACCCAGGTGGTGATGAACGCCTGCACGACGTCCGCCGCCGTCATCGCCGCCAAAGGCACGGTCTCCGGCCACCGGGTGGTGCGGTCCACCATGGTAAGGACATGGGTGAAACCCCGCGAGGGGGGCAGAGGTCCCACCAGGTCCACGTGCACGTGGTCGAACCTACGTGCCGGCACCGTAAACGGGGCCAATGGGGCCTGGATATGCCGGTGCACCTTCGCGCGCTGGCACGTGAGGCACGTCCTGGTCCAGCCGTGGACGGCCTTCCGGAGGCCATGCCAGACAAACTTGTCGACGACCAACCTCTGGGAGGCCTTCGTGCCCGGGTGGGACAGGCCATGGGTGGCGTCAAAAACCTGGCGCTGCCAGCCCGCGGGCACAATGGGGCGAGGCCGCCCGAGGGAGACGTCACACAAGAGGGCCGTGCCCGTGCCGTCGAACGGCACCCCGGTGACGCGGAGGCCCGTGACGGCGGTCCACAAGGCCTGGACACTGGGGTCGGCGGCCTGGTCCGCCGCCATCCGGGCATAGTCGATGCCAAGGTGGACCGCGTGGGCGACGGACCGGGAAAGGCAATCCGCCACCGGGTTGTCCTTTCCCGCGACGTGCCGGATGTCCGTCGTGTATTCGGACACGGCCGAGAGGTGACGCTGCTGCCGGGCCGACCACGGCTCGGTGACATTGCCCATCGCGAAGACCAGCGGCTTGTGGTCGACGAAGGCCGTGAACGCACGGCCCTCGAGCAGATGGCGGAAGTGCCTGACCGCCAGGTGAAGCCCGAGCAACTCGCGGTCGAAGGTACTATAGCGGCGTTCGGGCGGGCGAAGCTGCCGGCTGAAGAACGCCAGCGGTTGCCAAGCACCACGCACCCATTGCTCGTGCACCGCGCCCACCGCGTAGTCCGAGGCGTCGGTGGTGAGGGGAGGGCGATCGGTGCATCGGGCGACGGGTGCGCGAGCATGGTGGCGTTAGCCAAGGCGAGCTTCGAGCCTGCGAACGCCGCGTCTATCTGCTCGGTCCAGGTAACGTCACCTTTGCCCAGCTTCCCTCGGAGGGCCTCGTGGAGGGGCCGCAGGAGCTGAGCAATGCGGGGCAGGAACCGATGGTAAAAGTTCGCCATGCCCAGGAACTCCTGGAGCCCCTTAATCGTGCGGGGGCGCGGAAACCCCCTCACCACCTCCACCTTGGCCGGTAGGGGGACGGCCCCGTGCCTCGTGACGCGGTGCCCCAAAAAGTCGATGTCGGCGACGCCGAACCAGCACTTAGCGGGGTTCACGATGAGGCCATGCTGGCCCAGACGTTCGAAGAGCGTGCGGAGATGGTGAAGGTGCTCTTCGCGGGACGCGCTGGTGACGAGGATGTCGTCCAGGTACACGTACACGAAATCCAAGTCGCGCAAGACGCTGTCCATAAGTCGCTGGAACGCCTGAGCCGCATTTTTCAAACCTAAGGGCATCCGAAGAAATTTGAACAGTCCGAATGGCGTGATGACCGCCGTCTTCGGGATGTCCTCCGGCCTGACGGGGACCTGATGGTAGCCGCGTATGAGGTCCACCTTTGAAAAGAAGGACATGCCCGCCAACCGGGCGGAGAAGTCCTGTATGTGGGGGATGGGGTAGCGGTCGGGGGTGGTGGCGTCGTTGAGGCGCCGGTAGTCCCCGCACGGTCGCCATCCCCCGCCGGGCTTGGGCACGATGTGGAGCGGCGATGCCCAGGCACTCTCGGAGCGCCGCACGATACCGAGCCGCTCCAGCGTAGCGAACTCCGCTTTAGCTACGGCGAGCTTCGTCGGCTCGAGGCGGCGTGCCCGAGCGTAGACCGGTGGCCCGGAGGTGGGGATGTGGTGTTCCACCCCGTGCTTAACGGCCCCCGCTGAGAAGGTGGGCCGCGTGAGGGCCGGGAAACCGGCGAGGAGGCGGGTGAATTCGTCCGCTGCCGGAAGCGTACAGATGAACCTGGCCGGAACGGAACCGCCCAGCAAGCCGCTCTGTGAGCTGCTCAACGAGCGGGGCAGCGCGCAAGCGAGCGAGCTGAACGTCTCGGCCTGGACAAGCCTTCGGTGCTTTACGTCCACCAATAGTCCATGAGCACATAAGAAGTCCGCGCCGAGCAATGCCATGGGCACGTCGGCTGTGACGAACGACCACCGGAAAACCTGCCCTCCGAACCGCAGAGAGAGACAGCGTTTTCCGTACGTGCGTATGGACGTACCATTGGCCGCAAGCAGCGCAGGGCCACGGCCCGCGGTTTGCTTGTCGGACGTACCGGCAGGAACGACACTCACCTGCGCTGCCGTGTCGCACAGGTAACAGCGCCCAGACAAGGTGTCCATTATATACAGTAGGCTGTTGGAACCGCCGACGCTCAAAGCCGCCACCGAGTGTCGGCTTGCCCATTTCCCGACCTGCCGAATGAGCACGGCGGGCGACACTGCCGAGCCTTGTGGCCGAACTTGGCATGGAAGAAACACCAGGTGGGCGGCTGCGGCAGCAGTGGTGGTGGTGGGCGGGACGTGGCGGCGGACACGAGGTGTGGTGCATCAGCAGCAGCCCCGAGAGCCGCTCACGGAGATTACAGATTACAGATTACTCCTTCATTCCTCTTTTCTCCCGCCTCTGGAACAAACTCCCTCACTCTCTTCAATCCCACTCCACGCTCCAGGTCTTTAAAACAGCTGTTCACCACCATCTCTTATCCTCCCCCATCCAAAACCTTGATCTTTTCTACCCCCAATAATTTCGGTTCCCTTGTGTTTTATACCTCCCCCCCCCCCTCCCCTTCCCACGCCTCCTGCCCCCAAGCCCTCTCTCTCCCACACTTCTCCCTGCTCTCAAATGTTGTGGTTGTGTGCTTCCCCATCTCTCCCCATCTTGTCTTCCGCTCCCTCTTTTTGTATATTTTGTTTGTCTGGTTGATTTGTTTGTGAAATAAATGTTAGCTCTTTCACAAGCCTCGATTCAGTATACAAAAAAAAAAGAAAAAAAAAAAAAGACGCCTGCGTGTCCAAAGCCGCGAAGAACCTGTCGGCCTCGGCAGCGAAGGCCTGGGGTTCCGTTGTCGTAGAACTGGCCAACGCGAGGCGGACCCGTGCCGGCAGCTGGCGGCGAAATAACGCCCGGAACAGAGCGGTCGGGATTTCGTCGCCCATCAGCGACAACATATGGTCCATGCGGACCGATGGTCGCATGTCACCGAGCTCGGGGAGGTCTAGGAGACGGTCGGCTCGTGCGTCCACCGTGAGGCCGAACGTGGCGAGGACGAGGCGCTTGATCGCCCCATACCTGCCGTCGGCCGGTGGATTCCTCAGGACCGACATGACGCGGGCGGCCGCGCCGGGCCCGAGGGAGGCGACCACGTGGCAGTACATGGTCTCGTCGACCGTGATGCCTCGAAGTTGGAACTGGGCTTCTGCCTGCAGGAACCAAACTTCAGCTTGTGCCTCCCAGAACTCTGGGAGCTTGACGGAGACCGCGTTGGTTGCCATGGCTGTGGCGGGTTCGGGTGGTCAGCGGCGGCTGACCAGAATGTCGAAGGTCACCAATGAAGCGCGGTGCTACGCGCGCGACTTGCTACCAAGGAGGAAGCGGACAACGCGGTTAAAACAAAAGTGTCTTTATTGACAAGAGGTCACTGTAGCACTGGCGCGCTCTGGGCTGCGCGCCCGGTGTATATCCTGAGGCCACGCCTACCCCTTGGGCGTGGCCGCCGCCCACTTGGTGCACGGAATGATGTCACCACGCCAGTGGGCTTTCGTGTCCGCCACAAGATAATATAACAAATATCATGAAACATTTACATTTTGTAGTCCATTGTATAATTTAAATAAACATGAATGCAAATTTCGCATGTGGAAAAAGTAAGTACACCCCGACATTTATCACTACTTCAAATACCTAAAATTAGAATCAGGTGCACCAGCTCAGGTGAAAATGATTAGAACATCGTTAGAGAGGATCTAGGAGGAACCTGTCTTATTTAAACCTCAGACATTTTGTTTGGTTTGCTCTTTGTTGTTGAAGTGTGCGGCTTCACCATGCGGTGAAGTGCAGGCTGGTGCAGCAGGTGCAGGCTTCCACTTTATTATGTGGAAGCTGGACATAGGTCAGTCATAGTCATAGATCAAAAGAGCTCTCTGAGGCCTTCAGAAAGAAGGTTATAGATGCATACGAGTCTGGGAAGGGATTTAAAAAGATCTCCAAACAATTTGAAATCAATCATTCGACTGTCCGGAAGATCATCTACAAGTGGAGAAGATTCCAAACAACTGCCAACTTGTTCAGGCCAGGCCGCCCCAGGAAGTTCAGCCGGAGAGCAGACCGCAAGATACTGAAAGAAGTCTCTAAGAACCCCAGAATGTCATCACGGGACCTACAGGTAGCTCTTGCCACTGTCGATGTCAAAGTGCACGAGTCTATCATCAGAAAGAGGCTGCACAAATTTGATCTACATGGGAGGTGTGCCAGGAGGAAACCTTTGCTGTCCAGAAAGAACATCAGGGCAAGAATAAAGTTTGCCAATGAACACAGAGGCAAAGACCAGCACTTCTGGGGCAATGTGCTCTGGACAGATGAGTCAAAGGTAGAGCTATTTGGCCACAGTACCAGAAGACATGTTTGGCGAAAACCAAAGACAGCATTTGACCACAAGAACCTGATACCAACTGTAAAGCATGGTGGTGGAAATATTATAGTTTGGGGCAGCTTTGCTGCATCAGGGCCTGGGCAGCTCACCATCATATAATCCACTATGAATTCTTCATTGTACCAGAGGGTGCTTGAGGGTAATGTGAGGCCATCTGTCGGAGAGTTGAAGCTCAACCGAAGGTGGACCTTGCAACATGACAATGACCCTAAACATACCAGTAAATCCACCAAGGAGTGGCTGAAAAGAAAGAAATGGAGGGTTCTGGAATGGCCAAGTCAAAGCCCGGATCTAAATCCCATCGAGATGTTGTGGGGGGATTTGAAACAAGCTGTGCATGCAAGAAACCCCTCAAACATCGCACAGCTGAAAGAATTCTGCATGGAGGAGTGGACAAAAATTTCTCCCAGTTGATGTAAGAGACTGGTAGACAGTTATAAGAAATGCCTAATTGAGGTTGTTTCTGCCAAAGGGGGCAATACCACCTATTCGAGCCAAGGGTGTACTTACTTTTTCCACATGCGAAATTTGCATTCATGTTTATTTAAATTATACAATGGACTACAAAATGTAAATGTTTCATGATATTTGTTATATTATTTCAGCTTTATCTATTAATATTGTTGAAATGAAGATCAAATAGCTGTATGTTGAAATATGTTGAAAAAGTCAAAACTTTACATGGGGTGTACTTACTTTTGTCACGTGACTGTATATGTATATATACTGTATATTGTTATGGATTTGAGAATCATGTGTAATTGTTGTAAATATCACCCTCTGTAAGTGTAATGAATTCTTGTAAATATCTCCATGTTGTGTGTAAAGGTCAAAGGTCGTCCTCTTAGTTAGTCCATATACATGCACGTAGCAAATCATATACCCTTCTAAATAGTTATTTCTTTATTATGTGTATTAGTTTAAGGCTGAGTTTCCCATTAATTGACTCTGCGTTGCACCGAATTCAAATAAGATAGATCCCTTTTCAGTTCCCCATTTGTCCGCAATTGCCAACTGCATTCGCCCTCCATTGAACACGCGGTCGGTTCGGAGAAGAAAGGCGTGTCTCCGCCCTCGTCATCGGAAGGAGGAGTGAGCCAGCCCTTGCCGACCAATCAGGCACGAGGGGTTTGGCTTGAGAGGGCGGAGAAAGAACGATCGGGGAGGTTCGCGAAGATTCGAGGGTGTGGCCTATATAACCCGTCACGCGACGCCCCCACCGAGATGATCGAGGGAGAGAGATGCGCGCAAAAGTTCAGTGAGGGACTGCTTGGTGAAAGAGGTGAAGGACGAAGTCATTGAGGGAGCCAGAGAGTTGAAGAAGCCCGAATAGAGAGCTCTGGGAAAGGAGACGCTGTTCCAACCAGCCTTGCCACGACAAGCTCCGACGTGTTGCTACGAGCATCCCGGCCGTGTGGACCTGAGTGCGGAGGGGCGGCGGCTGCTCACTCCTGGCCCGACCATTCTCCTGCTCCAACTGAACCTTCCTCTCCTTCCAGCCATTCGTTCCTGCCTTCATTCCCCATTCGTGTAAGTCTGACTGTCGTCTGTTTTGTGTGTCTTGTCCTGGGGTATAAGTAAGTTTGTATAGGTAAGTTAGTATTGCACTGTCTTCTGGTCCTTCCATCTTTCTGTCTTTATTTTCATATCTTTCCTTCTCCTTGGTTCTTTTGGTCTTGTACATAATAGTTAGTAATAAATCATATTTGTTCTTCCTACTTTTGTCTTCTTCTTCTTCACATCAGTTCGTCTTTGAGGTTTCCACATTGAACACCTGTGGCGCGATTTTGGCAACGTTTCGGAATCGGGTTAGTGAATGCTAATGACTCGAACTTCGGGTTGCTAAAAACCGCTCGGCAACTAGACCATCTAAAACCGGGGTTCAAGCAGGGGAGTCCCCTGCTTCGCGGTCAGGAGTGGCACTCAGGTCCTTGGGACTTTTCATAGACCAAATACCCTGGCTGCTCCCGACCGGAAGGAGCGTTGGGACTTCATGACTCACGTCGGTCAGTCATAGACAAGGGGATTAACCCCCTTCATAAGGGGAAAAAGGCCGACGTTGGGTTCCGTAACAATATATATATATATATATATATATATATATATATATATATATATATATATATATATATATATATATATATATATATATATATATATATATACATATATATATATATATATACACCTTCTAAATAGTTGGTGTATATATATATATATATATATACAGTGTAGGCTGCTATGTCTTAAAAATGGCTGTCGTGTTTTTTTTTTGTTAAAAGCAAAATTCCACTTGATTCCTTGTCTTTGGGGTGTCACATGTTCGAAAAAATAGGTTGTTAATTTTTTTAACGGATTAAGGGTGTCAAATCCAAGATGGCCGCCAAAATATATAAATTCCATTAAAACTGGTATTCTGAACACAGTACGAGGTCCAAATTAATGATAATACCCATAATTTCAATACCAAGGAGTTCAAAAACAATTAATTTCAATATGGTCCAGATCACTTCACTTCAATAGGTCCTTCAATTTTCACTTCAATAGGTCCAGATCACGGAATTGAGCAGGAGAACCGCAAACTCAAGGTCATTGGAGGCATTACTGGAATAACCCAAATTGAGAGAGCTCTAGACCGTTTCTTCCTGATTGCACCTGACTTGTCTAATCTTGTAGAGGAGTTTCAAAGAGAATATGGCATGGAAGGTGCTGATACCAGAGACCAACACCATGAGATCACAGGGGGAAAGTCCACCCGAGTAATGAGAAATTCCGCTAGATTGACAGAGGTATTTGTTGTTCATGGAGACCCATTCGTAACCGATGAGAGTGACCTGTGTAACCTTCTTACCAAGAAAGTAATTGATGAAAAGGTAACAAAGGACATAGTAGACCGCGATGCCATCGGACAACAGTTGTTCCAGACATTTGTCAAAGAACGCCTTACAGAAGGAAAACTTTCAGTGTGGGATCCAATGAAGAGAAAGAACATAGGCACTTTCAAAAGTGCCAACACAGTGAAGAAAGTGAAAGCAGGTGACAAACTCATTAAAGTCAAAGAAGAACGAGGACTCCTACAGAGGTTTATAGTAGCATCAAGAAGCCGTCAAGACCTTGATCTAAAGGACTGTATTGGGAAGTATGAATTTGGAATTGTTCCACGTGCCCTTTTCGCTTCGGATAGGTCACTTCTCCTAGCATATGACAAGGCTAAGGTCCTTCATCATCTTGAAGCGCTGGTTACCAAGGAGCAACCTAGCCCAACAGAAGCCACAAGCGATCCAGCTAATGCCATACCGAGTGTTTCTGGCGACCAAGTATTGAATGAAAACTCCCAAACTGAAGTACCACCCCAAGCCGAGGCGCCTGAAGTACAAGAAGCGCAGCCTGAGCAAGAAGCTTCAACTGACATGTCCGACATGTCTGAGAAATTTAAAGTTGTAGTCATAGATGGCATGGCCCTCGTTAACTCCATCTCCAAGAGAGACAAAATGAAAACATGCAGTGATTTTGCCATGTCATTTCTTGAAAAGCTTATCAGGATTGCAGCTAACTACGATGAAGTAAGACTGGTATTTGACAGATACGTCGAAAGTTCTCTGAAAGAGCAAATGAGAAAAAAGAGAACAAAGGGAAACTCGACCTACTATCACATCCAAGATAGTACACTGATCCAGAATATTTCCTTGAAGGACTTCCTTTCAAGTGTCAAAACCAAGGCAGAACTTGTAGAGTATTTAGCTGCAAAGACTCTGGATCACAGCAACAGCTCTGCCAACAAATTGAAGAAGTTCATGGTAACCTTCGGCACTGAGACAAAAGGCAATGTAAGTGTGCCTGATGAATTGGTAAAACACGGTCATGAAGAAGCGAATACGTTACTCTTGCTCCATGCCCTAACAGTTAACGGCGATGTAGAACTTGTAATAGACTCTCCAGATACCGATGTCTTCTTGCTGATGATCCACATGTATCCACAGCTACCTGCTGAGACATATTTCCTTACCGGAAAAGGAAAACTGAATAGGAAAATTGCAGTCAAACCTATCTTTGAAAAGTTAGGAGTTAACCGCGCCTCAGCTATTCTCGGGTTTCATTCTTTCACAGGATCAGATATGTGTGGCAGGTTCGCCGGCAGGACAAAGGACTGGTGTATGAAGGTGTTCATGTCCTGCGATGATATGATACTGGATTCACTTGCTTCACTTGGCAAATCTGCTGCTACACCCTCTCCAAACGCAATTGACCAACTGGAAAGGTTCGTTTGCTTGTTGTACAGATCCAAAACACACACCAAAGTAAATGCACTACGATGGTTCTTGTACTCAAATCGACAGGCCGAGGGAGAGAGTCTGCCACCAACCTCTGGATCATTGACACCACACATTCTGCGAGCACATTATATTGCAATGATATGGATGCAGGCATGCGAAAGTCAACCATCCCTTCCTTCTCCCACTGACTACGGATGGAAGTCAGAGGAAAATAGATTTCTTCCGGTGATGTGTTTGAACCCTCCAGCACCAGAGGCCGTGACTAAGCTGGTAAAATGTGGCTGCAAATCAGGATGCAAAGGAAACTCCTGTAGTTGCCGCAGCAATAAACTCCCATGCACAGAGGTCTGTAGCTGTTTGAACTACGGCTGTAGCAACAATGAACAATCAGCTCAGAACATTGTGGGAGATGAACACGAGGACTTGTAAGGTAAAACGGATGATTGTGAGACAGGAATATTTAAATATGGTCAAACAGGAAATTACATTACGCTATCATTGTTATAGCAATGTGGACCTTTGTGTAAAACAGTGGTAGCCATATTGGATTTTCTCACTATTTCTCACTATGGCTGGCATCCACCGATTTCAACGAATCAGTAACATGTTTCCCCAACGGCCTAGCATTACTTATGTGGGCATTACCACCAAAATGGACCTATTTCATCATTCACAATTTGTGTTATCAAGAACATTAAGTTTTTGTACTGTGGTTATTTAAGAAGTGGCGGCCATCTTGGATTTTTCCACCATTTCGAATTTGACTGCCATATTGAAATTAATTATTTTTGAACTCCTTGGTATTGAAATTATGGGTATTATCATTAATTTGGACCTCATACTGTGTTCAGAATACCAGTTTTAATGGAATTTATATATTTTGGCGGCCATCTTGGATTTGACACCCTTAATCCGTTTTAAAAAATTAACAACCTATTTTTTCGAACATGTGACACCCCAAAGACAAGGAATCAAGTGGAATTTTGCTTTTAACAAAAAAAAAACACGAAATGACATAACAGCCTCCACTAATATATATATACGTATATATATATATATATATATATATATATATATATATATATATATATACACACACACACACACACACACACACACACACACACACACACACACACACACACACACACACACACACACACACACACACACACACACACACACACACACACACGTGGGGCATAGACATGTACGACATTTGGACATCTCAAGTTAGATGCTGCCTGTGGAGTTTACGAAAATGGGAAATGGCAATTCAGCAGATCCAGAAATTATGTAATCCACACAATATGTGAAAATTTTTCAGACTACACAATTTTCCTTCCACTGCATTATGAAAATGTACTTTCTTTATGTTGGGCTGTGTATAATAAACTGCTGCAGCAATTTATTTATTTATTAAAGACTACATGATTCTCTTTCCTCTGCATTATGAAATGTTCCTTTGTGACTACCAGAAATTATTTCTGCATCTATTATGTTCGGCAACAATCTTTTAACAACCAATCTTCAACATTGCACAGTCCCAGTTTAGGATGAAAGTTATGATGACAA
>NC_136266.1:99931663-100384163 GCF_964187855.1 Myxine glutinosa | reverse complement strand
CCTCTAATCTTATGAGGATTTGTGCTTTGCTCAAAATCAACTTATTCAGCCCCTAGCAAGTTATGGAAATTCAACAACAATCCCTTCCCATCACCATAGCATGAAAGTAACCAGCCATTGGCGTTGATAGAATCAACCGTCTGTGAGCGTTGTGAAAGTTTAACTACTTCTTCAGAAAGTTGAGCAGATATTTGCTCCATTTCTTTACTAGCTTGAAGTTTATTAGGAGTACGTTTAAATTGCGGTGGTTTATCTACGAGATGCCAAACATTCCCTGGGAACAGTTCAGGATTTCGGTGCTTCCAAGACAGAGTTTTCTTCCCACTTCCATCCGTGTCTAACACAATCAAGCGACGGGTGCACAACCTCGAGTTGTGGGTATGCTGCTAGTCATCAGGCTGTCGTACTCTCCTTATCCACTGCAGCCTCGAGTTGGTATTAACTGTAAACGGTAGGAATGCGACAGCTCTCATCCACGGATACGTCTCATATTTCAGATATTTTAGTGAGTCAACAATTATACTTAACCATCCTGAAATTGCCCTCAGTTTCTCTCTTTCGTTGGAATACTGCATGGTGTGTTGAAAAGACCATTTGGTTCCATCCTAGGGACGGCAGTCTCAAAGTGCCCTGATTATCGGAAGTCGGTCAATGAAAACGAACGTAGAACACATGTGTGAAAGGCATCGTTGGGCGTTTGAGACTTTTCAAAATTCCCATATTGTGAGCGGACAACAATACAATGAGTTGTGTTAGGGTAACATCTTGGAGCACATGCAATGTAACAAACTCAAAACAACCACACTGTTCATCCCTTTAACACAAAACTATTGATCAGTAAAATACAGGTGTTTGTCAAAGTAATGTTTGCAAAAAAAAGAAAAAAAAAAGACATGTTCACTCACCGAACTGACCATTTTTCAGGAATAAAGAAATTGTTCAACACCCTTGAACTAAGAAAGTTGGTAAAACTTTAGCAAATGTATACTGCATATATGATTTAGAATGTCTACATCTCTCTGATGTAACATACTCTTCGCGGAGCACCGGCGCTGCAGAAACAGCTTCCTGAGCAAGGGTTATGCTGGGTGGTTTGCCATTCCCTTCCCAGCAGTATTTCAGGCAAGGATTTGGGATTTGGCCATGGTGCCGGCAAAAGCTCACCTACTCTTCATGAAGGACACCATGGGGTCTTTTATGTCCACCAACAAATGTCGGTAGAGGGGACACCCAGTTTAACATCAATCAGAGGGATTTCTTCGGACTTTTTTCCCCCTCCAAAATAAAGCTAATCAACCTTAGGTCTTCGTACTTTCAGCAAGAAATGAGCAAATAAAAGGCAGCAGTTGCCAGCAATCAGTTACTATAGAAATCTTGACAGTGGCACCCAATTGGGTGCAACGCAAAAGTACATGATTCCCAGGTGGGAGAAAAATGCCAATGTCGTACTGAGCTTCCAGCACTTTGACAACAAAATGACCAAACCGATTATTAACCAATGAATCCAAACCTGTGTCATTCAGCTTGCAGCAAAATAAACTTTCTGCACAGTCCCCTTCCTCAGGGGCAGCAAGAAACTCATCCCAAAGAGCATCAAAAATGGCTCCACGAAGAGCAGAGGGGACTGGCAGTGGCAAGCAGAGTGAACAAAATGCAATGTCGACTGGTGGTAGAAGGCATGAACATGTGCGGCCTTCTGAGTCACAAAAAAGGGCTTCACCTCGTAACACACTAGGTCGTGGCTGAGAAGGCTTGACCCTGAGTGTCACCAACTGCCCTAAAGGTTCATCTGCACCAATGTAAGGTACAATGGGTTCTGGTGAGATAGCACCAAGGTTCGGCCCTGCACTGAGCCGCAACTCAATAGCGCACAGCCGCTGCAAATGAACAGGAACGGCTGAAGCAGACATATTATACCGCAACCAAAATCGCAGCATTATCGTGGATGGCAGCACCCCAGCTTCTCGTGACGCATAATACATTGCAACAGCATCATCAAACGTATCCATGGAAACACCATTTTGAATGCAAAACGAATGCAAATTCTGAATGTCATTGGATGAAACCTTTTTCTTCTCATCTTCATCATCATTCTTTTTACATTCTGTTTCTAGTCTAAATGGATCACTTTCTTCACCATCACATTTTCCATCACGATCATCATAATGATCAATTGGGCTTTCACATAGAATCACTTTCTTCTCATTTTGGACTTTCAGTTCATAAATTTTTCGATTTTCCTCTATTTCAGAATTAATTATATTAACCAGCTCGTGGGCACCATCCTTGCTCTCAAAATTACAGATTTGGCCGAAGTTATTTTCACCTGTGACGTCAGCAACTAGCTCAAGCACAGTTTCAGAAAGAACAATTATGTCTGATAAGGCCGATAGGTTACCAACAGTAACCGGCGAGGACCATGGATGTTCAGCATCTGTAACAGTCCCTGGGGACAACATGCGAGAAAGCTTTTTGGAGGATACACCTCGGATCAAAGCGAGATACGTGCGTGCTCGATCTTGCACATCCAAATCACCGTGTTCTTCTGCAATACATTTCAGCAAGTTGGTAAGCGGTACGCCAAGATGAGCAGAATCGCACTGCACCATTACTGCATGGCAAACAGCCAACAAAGCATGGCCTGTGAGCCAATCATTTGTGATGCAAAGTTGTGATGAAGCCAGCAAAGCGAGTATGGCATGCTGATCCATGGACGGTTCTTCTGCCACACGAGTGAGAATAGCAAGGCCCTCTAATGGGGACGAATCTAAAAATTGACCATGGAGAATTTCATTTTGTAAAGTGCGTAAAATGTTCAGTGGGCAAGCATTTTGAGGCTTCTCAGCAATCATCCAGTTAAGAAATGACACAATTGGTTTCACCCAACAGGCATTCTGCTTGTGTAGTCCAAGCAGCAAGTACTCCATATTTGATGAAACTGCATCGCTGTCGCCAAAGCAGTGATAAAAAAGTTCTGCAGCAAGAAAAAACGTTTCAACCAATTGGTTATTACTGGGCTGCAAGGTTGCTGCCATTGCTTCAAGACAGTGAAACATCATTTTGGGGCCTTGGATGTCTGAACTATTTTCAGTGAGTACGATGGCGAGGATGTGGAGGCGGGCAAGGAGCAGTGACTGACGAATAGGTGCTAAAGGAGCATCAGGTATGACAGGTGGGCAACCCAAGAAAACAGATGGAAAGAGTGGTGCCACCATCGTTGTGGTAAGCGAAACAGGTACATGGCAAGTGTCAGTACCACACAGTGGAAGATTTTCTGGGAAGTGAAGAACCCGATGGGCAGCACTCAGACATATCTCTGGAGCAATGAGTGGATGAACTGAGAGAGCTAATGTCCTCTTGACCAAAACTCCTTCGTCTTCAGCCAAAAAAAGTGTTTCTCCAAAGGTGGCTTTCAATACAAGGGCAGACTCTTGGAGCTGCAGGAATGGAGAGGCAATCAGGCGAGGTAGCAAGGGCTTAAAAACAGCTGGTGGGATGGATGGTCCACATGAATGCACAAACAAAGCTAGGTCCATCACGGTGGTCAATTGTTGGGCCGTCGGAAGGTAGTAGAGGTATTCGATTGCCTTTACGATAGTGGCCCGCAACTCACGGGCATCTGGCTCTGTCATAGAACTTACAATGGAGTCCACAGGTGGGCTAAAAGGAGAAATTATCATCGAGGTAAGCAAATTCGGTGGTTGGTCATCATGCAGCGAATAGTCTCTGAAATTGGCCCCGTGTTTTTGAATCATGTGCTGCAATGTCCTAGTAAGTATTGGCAGGGTGTCAACACCCAATGGAATAGAAGCAGCAAAACCAAGTCTATCTAGCTTTCCAGACAGGAGTCCTGGAAAGCACGTCTCAAGTTCATGCAAGCTTGCCAATGCAGCATTTCTGAGGTCATCTTTGGACCTTCTGCAATCTTCCACGACACCAAACAGCAATTCCAGAAATTCATCAAGCCCTTGGATTTGAATCTCATTGTTCTCTTCTCCACAGCAACCACC
Source organism: Myxine glutinosa (assembly GCF_964187855.1). Lineage (NCBI taxonomy): Eukaryota > Metazoa > Chordata > Myxini > Myxiniformes > Myxinidae > Myxine > Myxine glutinosa. Next base: position 100,380,153 of record NC_136266.1, on the reverse strand, counting down.
AAGCAAGGTGGTTAGGGCCAAAACAGCATGTACCGATAGGCGTGAGGACACTGCATCAGAATGACTTGGGATAAGAGAGAGAAGAATGGCGATGGCTTCATGAAGAGACTCAGCAGCCAATTCCTCAGGAAACTCCTGAATCAGTCCAAGGCAAGCCAACTGCATGGGGGAAGAGGAGAAATAAATACACACACGTGAACATTCAACCTATTAAATAGTGGTCACTCCACAGCAAAAACGTGACAATTGCAAGGTGTAAACAAAAAGTCTCGAAAATTATTCAGTCGACATTTGCAGATCAACACCATGCTGATAAAACTTAATAAAAAAATCTCCAATGAGAACTATTTTGTTCAGCGGAGAGAAAATACCTGCAACTGTGAAGTCTTAGTCTTACAAAGTGGTCATAGTTGGGGTGCATTAGGTGATGATTCTATGGAAAATTAGGGGCTCGTGTTACTTGGAATGCCTGGTAACACGATTGTATTCACGCGGTGAAAACTATGTGGATGAGCGGATCATAAATTGAGGAAAGATGTTCCATTCGTTTTTGGTCAGTGAAAGGATCCTTAAACCCTTTTAGACCCTAAAGCTAATCAGTCTAAAGGTCAAAAGGGTCTATATTTGTAAGAGGTATATAAGGGTTTAAAGGGCAACTAGGGGTCTAAATGTCTGTAGAGACTAAGGGGTCTAAAGGTCTGATGGATATATTCCAAACGTAGTTAAGGTTTAAATAATGTAATGTAAACGTCTAAAGGGTCAAAATGGGCTAAAAAGAATTTACAGGGTATAAATATCTATGGGATCTAAAGGTCCATAGGGTCTAAAGATTTATTGAGTCTGAGGGTATATGGGGTCTAAGGGTCTCAAGGTCTATGGGGTCTATATACCTTTGGAATGTAACCTTTAGACCCCACAGACTTTATGAACCTATAAAATCCCTATATACCCCTCACACCTGTAGACCCTTTTGACCTTTAGACTCTTTAGTTTAGACCCTATAGACCCCAACTACTAATTGGAATGTACCCTTTTAGATCCCTTATATCTCATAACCCATTTGGACATTCACACCCATTACATCCCTTAATCCTATTAAGACCCTTTCAACACTTCAGACCCCTTATGGTCTAAAAGGGTCTAAGGGTCCTTTAAATGGAGAAAAATTAATGTAACATTTTTCATCAATTCAGGACCCACTCATCCGACATAGTTTTCACTGTGTGAATACAATCATGTTATCAGGCCTTTCAGCCCACAGGGTACCATAATTTTCCATCAAATCGAACTGAAAATCAGCCTCATCATCTAATGCACCCCAACTATGATCACCCTCCATCGGGAGACGAGCGTCTGTTCCACTTGGGACTATTCATATTTTATTTAATACAATCTTGTGAGATGATATCTCACGATATGTGATGGACATACAAATGTAGATAACATTTTGACTTAATTAGTGAATAAATTATCTCGCCATGTGGATGGTAATTAGAAAAGGGCTCCATCAGTTTTTTCACATTGAGGTCATGAATCATCATGCGGAGTTTCAAAACAATCCGTTGAGCTGCCTCCGATGAGTAAGGAAAAACCAAAGAAATGTTAATGGACCCACTGACTGACTGATGGAAGGATGGACAGAAACACATCGTTATGGCTTTAACAGCTCATCTCAACTTCGTCATGAATGAGCTAAAAATAAGAAGTGAAACTTTGGACCAACACGTGGCAATCATCACAAGGGCTCACCTTCCTGTCTGTTGCCTCATTTTCATCCTGAAGGATATAAAGTATCTCTTTTGGCTCCAGGGAAATCTCATCACAAAAGGACAACTGAGGCACTGGGCTGTACGTTCTCCAACCAGCCATCTGCTCTTATTCTCCAACTGGAAAAATTCAAAGTTTCCATCAGTTTCCTCAATCCAACAACATCAACAAGTAACATGGGTCGAAGATTTAACTTCCAAACAGCTTCCAGTACAAATGAAGCCTAAACACATAATTATAGCACAAAGTAAACAACCCTTGAGGCATGAACTGGGGGTCAAAATAAAATGAAAATCGTTACATACACTACATGACCAAAAGTATGCGGACATCCCTTCTAATTGGTGGATTCGGTTGCTTCAGCCACATCCATTGCTGACTATATATATATATATATATATATATATATATATATATATATATATATATATATATATATATATATATATATATCTCCAACTGGTTTCTGTGAACCTTTCGGTTTTTATATCAGTCACTATGCGATAAAACTATGCGATCACTATGCGATTATATATATATATATATATATAATCAAGCACACAGACATGCAATCTCCATAGACAAACATTGGCAGTAGAATGGACTGAACTGAAGAGCTCAGTGACATTCATCTTGGCACGTCACAGGATGCCACCTTTCCAACAAGTCAGTTCGTCAAATTTCTGCTCTGCTGGAGCTGCCCCGGTCAACTGTAAGTGCTGTTATTATGAAGTGGAAACGTCTAGGAGCAACAACATCTCAGCCGCGAAGTGGTAGGCCACCCAAGCTCACAGAACGGGACCGCCGAGTGCTGAAGCGGGTAAAAATCGTCTGTCCTCAGTTGCAACACTTACTGCCGAGTGCCAAACTACCTCTGGAAGCAACGTCACCACAACAACTGTTCGTCGGAAGCTTCATGACATGGGTTTCCATGGCTGAGCAGCCGCACACAAGCCTAAGATCACCATGCACAATGGCAAGCGTCGGCTGGAGTGGTGTAAAGCTAGCCGCCATTGGACTCTGGAGCAGTGGGAAACGCGTTCTCTGGAGCGACCAATCACGCTTCACCATCTGGCAGTCCGATGGATGAATCTGGGTTTGAAGGATGCCAGGAGAACGTTACCTGCCTGAATGCATAGTGCTAACTGTAAAGTATGGTGGAGGAGGAATAATGGTATGGGGCTGTTTTTCATGGTTACAGCTAGGCCCTTAGTTCCAGTGAAGGGAAATCTTAACGCTACAGCATACGACATTCTAGACAATTGCGTGCTTCCAACTTTGTGGCAACAGTTTGGGGAAATCCCTTTCCCGTTTCAGCATGACAATGCCCCCATGAACAAAGCGGTCCATACAGAAATTATTTGTCGAGTTCGGTGTGGAAGAACTTGACTGGCTTGCACAGAGGTCTGACCTCAACCCCATTGAACACCTTTGGGATGAATTGAAACGCCGACTGCGAGCCAGGCCGAATCGCCTAACATCAGTGCCCGACCTCACTAATGCTCTTGTGGCTGAATGGAAGCAAATCCCTGCAGCAAAGTTCCAACATCTAGTGGAAAGCCTTCCCAGAAGAGTGGAGGCTGTTATAGCAGCAAAGGGGGGGACCAACTCCAAATTAATGCCCATGATTGTGGAATGATGTGTGATGTTCGGGTGTCCACATACTTTTGGTCATGTCGTGTATTTCATACATCGATTGCATATACAAAGTTTAATTAACAAATGTTTTAAAGTCTGCCCATAATTGCATTTCTTTGAATATGACCTTTTGTCCCCACATCACGGCCACAAGGGGCAAGGCCAAAAATGATACTGCTCACGCATCTTCTTGCCATGTGGTGTTCATGACGACCAAATTTGATGAATTCATGCACAACCGTTTAGGAGGAGATACCATGACAGACAAACAGATGGGGAGGGGGGGGGGGGGGTGGTATCACTCGGTCCAATCACTTAATTAAGTACTTATTTATTTCCTTTCTCATCTGGGCAATATCTCAGTCATCTTTTGAGCTAGGAAGCTGATATTTGGACATGACAATGACCTCCAGATTTGGCTGTAAAAGGTATTTTCGATTTATTGATTAATCAATAAATCAATTCATTATTCAATTACTTAATTTTTTTCAATTAATTAAGCATTTCATTAATTTTCAAAAAGTTACAGCTTTGGATGAAACACTGGTAGTTTGGGTATGCCATTAGCCAATTGATTAAGAAATTAATCATTTTGCAATTATTATTTATTTATTTTAATTACAAAATTAATCAATCAATTATAATTACTCGCAACGGTACGTGCCCTATGGGCGGGGCTTCAATTGGGAAACCCAAATGAAAAGGCAAAATAACAGAAATTGAAGGCTTTTAAAATTTTTAAACGATTCATATAAACATCCGTTGAATCATATCACACGCAAATCATCAAAATCTAAACAGTACATGGCGCCCATTTTGAAAAAAAGATTGAATTCTGCAAAACGGAAGCGGCCGCTACACGTTTTTCTCAGTCGCACGTTTGTGTGTGAGGAGTGCGCGCCGAATCTGTAACACGGAAGCGGCCGCTACACCTGTTTCTCAGTCGCTTTGCACACACTGCCGTGTTACTTCGGAGCCGCACGTTTATATAGGAAGAGTTCGTCAGGAGTCGATCTACTCTCTGCTGGTACGTAGAATAAACAGTATTTGTAGAATTTCAACAAAAGCCACATCACTGTTCATATCGGTAATATTATTCCATAGTGTTTGGAAAAACTGGAAAATTGGAAAACTTGGAAAAACAATATAGCCTATTTTACTCCCAGGGGTCCCAGGAATACCCACCCAAAATATCGTTGCGATCGGTTGAGCCGTTTTTGCGGTACCTTCGAACGGACAGACGGACATTTGGTGAATTATAGTAAGAAGATACACCTCTCCCTCCCAATACTGTCTGTATCAGTGAGTGTATGTGCTGCACGGCGGTCTCACCAGGCACTACTCACCTCACCAGGTCTCACCAGGCAGGTCTCACTCCAGTGAGTGTAGGATATGTTCTTTATTTATTTATTTGGAATGGGGGTGGTGTGTACTTTGAATGTACGGTATCTCAGCATCTGTACTTGTCTTTCTTTCTTGTTTTACATTCACCTCGCATGTTGATGAGCCTCTTTGTATCAATAGTACTTTGGGTTTAAAGGTTGCTTTTCGTCTACGAAGAAGCAATTTGCCTGTGGTGCAGGAGGCGCTGCACAGACATCAACCACACTCGAACATAGCAACCGGTGTAACCAGGTCTGATGTCGAGGTACCTCTAAGAACACCGGAATACCTTGCTACCCACAATCCAGGCAGCAATTTGTATTATTTGTTCAAAGTTCCGGCGATAACTCGCCTACTCTTCGCGTAGGGCACCCTGGAATCTTTAAGGCCCAACAACTAATGCTAGAAGACTGGATAGTCGGCTTAAATACTGGTGAGTCACAAGCATAAACAAATAGGAAAAATGATTTCCGGTGACGCGTTGAATGGACGCATCGCACACACCGCACATGTCTATAAGTAGAAATGATTGCAATACAGTCGACGTGTCCCTCTAGGACTCTAGGTGATTAGACGCGCTGCTCCACAAGTTCCAAAACAAACACAACGCGGGAAACGTTCCAAACGTCACGGTCTTCTTACCACTCATGTACTGCTCTATTAATATTATGCCGTGCCCGACGTTACGGGAAAGAGGGAACGTCCTGGGTCTCCCTCCCGACGCCTCCACCCGGACACGTTGCTCGACAAGACCAATGTCTAACCAACATCCCATCACGATTAGACTTCTTATCTGCCTGAGACGGGGAAAATGGCCAACAACCACCCGAGCCGAGAAACAAGGCCATTCTTCAACATGACAACAACTGGCAAACTTTCACATATTATTATTACCGATACGTTGGACTGGAATCTATTAAAGTCACGACTGCAGGTAGACAGAACATCAAACAATCCAGAATCTACATTACAAGTCTAAAAACACACAATTTACAATTATAATCGGTAACAAAATACTAAAAATAAAAATGATTAATTTAAAAAACACCATAAATTAGCAGTACCGGAAAACTGCTGAAACCTGATTAAGCAAATAACGTATTGTGCTAATACAGCAGTGAAGTACTATTGCTAACTATACCACCATGGCCGGTCAACCACGCGTCAACAAACAAAGCACCTTCGTTGAGAAAGAGAGAAATTGCGATCTATATAAAGTCCAAATAAATATTTTTAAAAGCTTATTCAGGCCAAACTTGGAGTGCTGTTTTTGTTTGTTTCGAACTGTCAAAATGATATGCAAAGGATATGCATACGGTAATGATTCTGGGGGGAAATGCCAGGGGCATAGAAAAGGCCCCTTTCTATGGTATGTGCCATGTGGCAAACTATAGAAAAGAAGGGACATTCCATAGCTGGTAGAAAATGTCGAATAATAGAAAAGAAGGGACATTCAAAAGATCTCGTGTGCATGCTGTACTACCCTTGTGTTCTTAGCAGGAACCAAGTAATGTTCGAGAAATGTTCATACAAAGTGGTGCCAATTTGATTCATACAGCTGCATGAAGAAGTAAATGTATTTAACCTATATATTATGTAGGGCGCCCCTTTATATGAACATTTCTAGAGCATTACTTGGTTCCTGCTAAGAACACGTGGGTAGTACAGCATGCACACGAGATTTTTTAGAATGTCTCTTATTTCTATCATCTGGATGTCATTTAATTTGAATGTCCATTAATTTTCTATTTCTGTAGTAGCCCACCACAAATCTCACTCTCTCACACTCTCTGTCTGTCTCTCTTTCTTTCTCCGAAAGGACCATCTGACAACTCTCCTATCTACTTTCTGAGCAATTTTCTGAACAATCAAAATCACAAACTGGTCATCCAGGTGGAACATATCCTGACAAATCTCACACTCTCACTGTCTCTCCGAAAAGACCGTCTGGGAAAACCCCCCCATCTACTTTCTCAACAATCCTCTTGAAGAAGTTCTGTCACTCATAGCTTTTGGGCTTCTCGATCAGCCATGATCTTTCCTGGGAAAACCACATTTCCAAGTTGGCCTCCAAAGCCAGTCGCCGACTGGGCATCCTCCGTCGTGCGAAGTCCTTCCTTGGCAGACCTGAGCTCCTCGCCACATACAAGGCTTTCACCAGCATCTCAATGGAATACTGTTCTCCCCTATGGGCCGGTGCTCCTGCCTCACACCTAGCTCGGCTTCATGCTGTAGAAACGAAAGCTTTCAGATTCATTGGAATCTCCCGTGATGAAGCTAACTCTGAGGGCCTTTCACTCACTCACCGCAGGCAGGTTGGTGGTCTTTCTGTCTTCTACCGACTCCTCTCCGGCTTTGCTCCCCCAGCTCTATCTGTGCTCTGTCCCCCAAATATTCCTGCAGGACGCACAAGATCTGCCAGCAACCCTCTTATGGTGAAATTGCCAAAATCAAGACTCTCTGCTCACCTTCACTCATTTATTCCTCTTTTTTCCCCACCTCTGAAACAAACTCCCACACTCTCTACAATCCCACTCCTCCCTCCAGGTCTTTAAAACAGCTGTTCACCACCATCTGTTATCTTCCCCCATCCAAAACCTTGATATTTTTACCCCCGTTAATACACCCCAAATCCACATCTTTCAATCTCCGACTTCATTCCTGAAATTCCGAGTAGTGTCAATTTGTTTTATACCATGCACCCATTCCCTCCTCCTCCCCAACCCTTTCCCCTCCACAGATATTCCGATGTCCCTGTTCTTTACTGTTGTGCATGTGTGCTTCCCTCTCTCTCTCCCCTATCTTGTCTCCCCCTCCTTTTATTGTTTTATTTGTCCGTTTATGTTTTTTGTGTTTTATGTACTAATGTGTGCTTAATGTGCTAGCTCCTACACGAGCCTCGATCTTGTATACGAAAAAAAAAAATCCCTTTGAGGAAGTTCAGTCACTCAAACTCCTGGGTCTCACTATCAGCCACGATCTTTCTTGGGCAAACCACATTTCAAAATTGGCCTCCAAAGCCAATCGCTGACTCGGCATCCTCCGTCATACAAAATCCATAACTGGTACACCCGTTTGCTGAGCAAGGTGTGAGGTAGGGGCTGGCTGCCCTACCTCACACCTTGCTCAGCTGGACGCCCTGGAAGTCAAGGCCTTCAAGACCATTATAATCTCCCACAGTGAACCTGAGTCTATGGGACAGGTCGACGCAGACAGCTCTGCTATCGGCAGAGAGTTTGGAGAGTAAGGCTGAACTGTATCAAAAGCCACACCAACTGCATGTCAAACTGTATCAAAAGCACGAGATATGGCCAGAAATATGGCCCAAGTCTCATGTCTGACATTGAGGACTTCGATCTATTCTTGGGCGAGTAGAGTAGCATGTCCAAGGTGAAGTGAAGAATAAGACCACTCCTTTTGCTCATCACTTTTCCATTGCAGACAGGTTGATGGTCTCTCTGTCTTCTACCATCTCCTTTCTGATCTCACCCTCTGCTCCTTCCATACTTTCCCCCAGGTTACAGCACAACGCACGTGGTCCACCATCAACCCCCTTTTGGTGAAACTACCTAAATCAGGATCACTGCTCATCTCCACTCATTTGCTCCTCTTTTTTCCCCACCTGTGGAACCAACTTACACATTCCGTAAACTGGGGCTACTTTGAATCACAGGGCTACTTTGAACACACACGTAAGAAAATGATTTATGATATACTTAGTTAATAATAAAAAAAGTTTTAAATAAAACAAGATATTATTTAGTTTAATTGATTTTGTGTTTGTTTATTATTAAAAATGTGGACATTAATGATATTGACCAAGCCTGATTCAAAATGGCCGACACCTCATGCTGAGCACATGGTATGCAGCAAACTGTCTTAAACTTTCACCTCCTGACTTGTAAGTATAACTCATTTTTTCCTAAAATACTAACATAATATTAAGTAATAATTACTCTATTGGGGTACCAAATCTTAGTCAATATGGTTTGGGTATAGGATCACAGGGGTCAATTGACCATTACCCATGCATGTTTTCGTCACAATCGGGGTTATTTTGAACGTGTTCAAAGTAACCCCGGTAATAGAAAATCGTGTAACACCAAGGAAATAATACATTGATTGACAAATGTAAAGCTGTTCTTTGGATGTCTGTAAGCACAAGTATTATATTAAAGTCTGTATTCTATACCTCACCCTACACGTGTTCATTTTCAGGTATCCGATCTGGTAAAACATGGTCCGAACGTACAAACGGGTTGAAGGTTCCAGGCAGTACCGCAACTACACAACTGAGCAACTACATATGGCAGTCCGTGCAGTGGAGCAAGGCACAATGAGCCAAAGAGAGGCACACAAATCATTCAACATTCCAGCGGGAACACTGCACAATAAACTCAAGGGAAAACATACCAAAAAACCCGGACATCCTACAGTATTCACTATTGAAGAGGAGCAGGCTTTTGCCGATCATTTGAAGATTGTCGCTGATTGGGGATTTCCATTTGATTTAAAAGACCTCTGGATGTTGGCACATTCCTCTCTGGAAAAACAAGGGAGAATGGTGGCGCAGTCCCACAATAATTTTCCATCATTTTTTTTTTTTTTTTTTTTTTTTTTTTTTTTTTTTTGTATACTGAATCGAGGCTCGTGAAAGAGCTAACATTTACTTCACAAACAAATCAAGCAGACAAACAAAATATATAAAAAGCGGGAGCGGAAAACAAGATGGGGAGAGAAGGTGAAGCACACAAACACAACATTTGAGAGCAGGGAGATGTGTGGAAGGGAGAGGGCTTGGGGGGAGGAGGCATGGGAAGGGGGGGGGGGGGGGTGGAGGGAGAAGTATAAAACACAAGGACACCAATGACTTCCAGGACAGAAGTTGGTATTTCAAAAAAGTGGAATTGGGGTGAAATTAGCGGGGGTAGAAAAGATCAAGGTTTTGGATGGGGGAAGATAAGAGATGGTGGTGAACAGCTGTTTTAAAGACCTGGAGGGTGGAGTGGGATTGAAGAGAGTGAGGGAGTTTGTTCCAGAGGCGGGAGAAAAGAGGAATGAAGGAGTGAAGGTGAGCAGAGAGTCTTGATTTTGGCAGTTTGACCATAAGAGGGTTGCAGGCAGATCTTGTGCGACCTGTAGGAATATTTGCGGGACAGAGCCCAGAGAGAGCTGGGGGGGCAAGGCCAGAGAGGAGTCGGTAGAAGATGGAAAGACCACCAACCTGCCTGCGGTGAGTGAGTGAGAGGCCCTTGGAGTTAGCTTCATCGCGGGAGATTCCAATGATTCTGAATGCTTTGGTTTCAACAGCGTGAAGACGAGCTAGGTGTGAGGCAGGAGCACCAGCCCAGAGGGGAGAGCAGTATTCCATTGAGCTGCGGATGAAAGCCTTGTATGTGGTGAGGAGCTCAGGTGTGCCAAGGAAGGACTTCGCACGACGGAGGATGCCCAGTCGGCGACTGGCTTTGGAGGCCAGATTTGAAATGTGGTTTTCCCAGGAAAGATCATGGCAGATAGTGAGACCCAAAAGCTTGAGTGACAGAACTTCTTGGAGAGGATTATTCAGAAAGTGGATGGGAGGGTTGTCCAGTCGGTCTTTTCGGAGAGACATCGTAAGAGTGTGAGATTTGTCAGGATTGAAAGACATGTTCCACTTGTTTGCCCAGTCTGTGATTTTGTCCAGGTCTGCAGAGAGTGAGGAGGCAGCAGACTGCCGATCTGAGGGATGAAGAATGGAGCGACAGAGAGTAGAGTCATCAGCAAAGAGATACAGAGGATTTTCAAGAGAGTCAGAGAGATCAAGAGAGAGAGAGATTTGATTGGGCAAATGATTTCATGAAGCGTCACCCCACTCTAGGACACGGGGTTATTAAGCGGCTACCAGACAGTGACGAAAATGATGCTGCTGTGGAAGTGTAACTCATTGTAACTTATTGATTGGCACTGGTAACTCATTGATTAAAGACTGGTAACGATTTCGTAAATGGATGCCAAGAATGTGCACGAACATGGTAATCTCTTGTCCACCTGGTCACAGCCCCAGGCTGGAGCACCCCCCTATCGTTTGGTAAACGGAACTCGCAGCAGGAGGGGAGCGAGCTGATGCCAGGACTCGGTGCATGCATGACCTCGGGGCATTAGCGGAGAAAGGATTAGCGCGGCAAGGCCCATAAAAACCAGGGCAAACGATGAGTCAAGGGACTTGTGACCAGAAGCTCTGACCTACGGAACGGAACGGAACCCTATGAACAGCGCTGAGAGAGGACCGGCCGAAAAAGAAGAACCAACGACTTGAATTAACAATCCGTTTAGCTATTGTAGTCTTTATTGAATTGAAACAAGTGACTTACCAAATGATAATAAATTCTTACTTTATAAAGCTGTTTCGGTCATATTGGAGTCTTGAGTCTCCCACACCATTTCCACTACAATTTGGAGGCACCGCTGGAATTTCGAGTGGACGTCGCCAAGGTAAGCATGGCGTCTTGGGGATCTGTCCATTATGAAATATGAATTCTGAAGATGGTAGGATTTGGTGTGTGGGACTTGTGATTGTCCATAGGTAATCCAAGGATGGAACATTGACAAACGGTTTTATCTATTATTCGTGTTTTTTTTCTCTAGCGATCTGTAAATACGGGTTTTTTCGCTGTGTAAATAAATGCGCCAGTTCGTCTGACACGCGTCACTGAGAAACGCGCGTCTGTAGGCTTGCCTGCAGTTGGGACCGTGTGTTGGCAAGGAGGCGTACGTAACGATTATCCGAGGAGTGTAACAATTTTTGTAAAATATGTATTTTTGCACTGTCTAAGTAAAATGTGCCAGTTCTGACATGATAATTAAAAAACCCTACGGAGCACGGCGAACGGACCGACCCATGAAGTGCACCATGGGGGCGATCTGTTTTCCGAGGTCTGTAGGGCACGTACATTCGTACACTAGGGCGCGTACACCTGTTTGCACACGCACATTTGCTTAGCACTTGTAAACGTACCCCTGAGCTGCCCGCTCAGGGTGTGCGATTAAGGCAACGGGCAATGGAATTTTATATACAGATATTTTTTTTTGCACTTACTCAAAGCACGCGACTTGCTCAACAATGCAAAGGGTGACAAGATATGGGATTTTAATGGGATTTTAATGGGATCGGATTTTTATATATATAAATTGAGGTAATATTGAGTTATGGAATTAATTGCTTTCAACAATGCAAAGGGTGACAAGATATGGGATTTTAATGGGATTTTAATGGGATCGGATTTTTATATATATATATTGAGGTAATATTGAGTTATGGAATTAATTGCTTTCAACAATGCAAAGGGTGACAAGATATGGGATTTTAATGGGATTTTAATGGGATCGGATTTTTATATATATATATTGAGGTAATATTGAGTTATGGAATTAATTGCTTTCAACAATGCAAAGGGTGACAAGATATGGGATTTTAATGGGATTTTAATGGGATCGGATTTTTATATATATAAATTGAGGTAATATTGAGTTATGGAATTAATTGCTTTCAACAATGCAAAGGGTGACAAGATATGGGATTTTAATGGGATTTTAATGGGATTTTAATGGGATTTTAATGGGATAAATATAGAAGATGTTTGTTTTTGTCAAGAGAAAGTGACAATTGGCGGAGAAGTCACAGAGGCCGGGTTTTGGGCCTTTGACAGCAGAGAAATTGAGTTTTGACAGCAAAAGACTTCCAAATAATGGTTGTGGCAAACAGTGACTTCTGGGATGACAGGGGTGTGGGGTATTTGGCATCGCCAGACTAGAAGAATGTTCTAGAACTAGAAATGAGACAAAGTACAGACAAATTTTGTTTCACTTCTAAAAAAGATTTGTGGACAAAAGTGGGTGTAAGGATGTAAGGATGTAACGATGTGAGGTAATATTGAGTTATGGAATTAATTGCTTTCAACAATGCAAAGGGTGACAAGATATGGGATTTTAATGGGATTTTAATGGGATTTTAATGGGATTTTAATGGGATTTTAATGGGATAAATATAGAAGATGTTTGTTTTTGTCAAAAGAAAGTGACAATTGGCGGAGAAGTCACAGAGGCCGGGTTTTGGGCCTTTGACAGCAGAGAAATTGAGTTTTGACAGCAAAAGACTTCCAAATAATGGTTGTGGCAAACAGTGACTTCTGGGATGACAGGGGTGTGGGGTATTTGGCATCGCCAGACTAGCTTATTGGTTTAGGAATGTTTAGAGGTCATTGCAATGTGATAATTACTTGTGATCAAATGTTGTGTTTTGCTGACGTTTCCACAACGTCGCTACAACGTTTCACTTTCGTTGTTGCAACGTTTTGCTCCAACGTTTTGGGAACATTCAAATGTTGTGTTTTGCTGACGTTTCCACAACGTCGCTACAACGTTTCACTTTCGTTGTTGCAACGTTTTGCTCCAACGTTTTGGGAACATTCAAATGTTGTGTTTTGCTGACGTTTCCACAACGTCGCTACAACGTTTCACTTTCGTTGTTGCAACGTTTTGCTCCAACGTTTTGGGAACATTTAAATGTTGGGTTTTGCTGACGTTTCCACAACGTCGCCACAACGTTTCACTTTCGTTGTTGCAACGTTTTGCTCCAACGTTTTGGGAACATTTAAATGTTGGGTTTTGCTGACGTTTCCACAACGTCGCCACAACGTTTCACTTTCGTTGTTGCAACGTTTTGCTCCAACGTTTTGGGAACATTTAAATGTTGGGTTTTGCTAACGTTTCCACAACGTCGCTACAACGTTTCACTTTCGTTGTTGCAACGTTTTGCTCCAACGTTTTGGGAACATTCAAATGTTGTGTTTTGCTGACGTTTCCACAACGTCGCTACAACGTTTCACTTTCATTGTTGCAACGTTTTGCTCCAACGTTTTGGGAACATTCAAATGTTGTGTTTTGCTGATGTTTCCACAACGTCGCTACAACGTTTCACTTTCGTTGTTCCAACGTTTTGCTCCAACGTTTTGGGAACATTCAAATGTTGTGTTTTGCTGACGTTTCCACAACGTCGCTACAACGTTTCACTTTCGTTGTTGCAACGTTTTGCTCCAACGTTTTGGGAACATTCAAATGTTGGGTTTTGCTAACGTTTCCACAACGTCGCCACAACGTTTCACTTTCGTTGTTGCAACGTTTTGCTCCAACGTTTTGGGAACATTCAAATGTTGTGTTTTGCTGATGTTTCCACAACGTCGCCACAACGTTTCACTTTCGTTGTTGCAACGTTTTGCTCCAACGTTTTGGGAACATTCAAATGTTGTGTTTTGCTGACGTTTCCACAACGTCACTACAACGTTTCACTTTCGTTGTTGCAACGTTTTGCTCCAACGTTTTGGGAACATTCAAATGTTGGGTTTTGCTGACGTTTCCACAACGTCGCTACAACGTTTCACTTTCGTTGTTGCAACGTTTTGCTCCAACGTCTTGGGGACACTCAAATGTTAAGTAAATCGGATAAGAATTCACGAGTTATTTAATTATAAATTAGCGATTAAGGAAGTACTTATTTAATTAATTACATTTCGTATTACATTACAGTAATTACATTACAGTAATTACCTGAGGTAATTACAGTAATTACAGTTCCGGTAATTACAGTAATTACAGTAATCATTACAGTAATTACATTACATTAACTCAGGCACCTTTTGAGTAAGGAAGCTGATATTTGGACATGACACTGACCAAGTGATGTGAACCAAGGAAAATTTTGATTTATTGATTAATCATTTAATAAATTAACTCGTTGATTTATAAATGACTTATTTAATTAAAATTCCTCAGAGATACATCTTCGGATGAGATACTTGCAGATTGGTTATGCTATGAGCCAATTGATTAAGGAAAATATTTTGTGATGGCCATATTGGCAATTTCGTGGCCATATTCGTGGCAACTCAGTTAGTGCCACTGCACCTTTAAAATGCATCCCTGCGTTCATTTTTTGATCGATTGAGTTGAAATTTTGAACAATCGGATCTGGACTGTCGTTGTTAACGACTCTAGCATGCACTCGTCCAATCAGGATGGAGCGGTATGGTCCCCGGATCATCACTGCCCGCAGTTTTTAATTAGTTTTACTTTTTCTCTTGGTCATATAATTTTGAGGACATGCATGTCATGATATAGGAAATGTTTGTTCTGTTGAACGGAATAAATGTTGTTTATTTGTGTGGGTGTGTATTTTTGTGTATTTTGTATATATTTTCACGGCTAATTCCAGTTAACATCCTGCAAAATTTGCTCGTTTTCTGGCCGAGTCGAAATTGCGTTGAGTTCCTATGGCATGCGCCATTAAAAGCGCTGTGTAATGGTTGAGCTCCCTTTATTTCGTTTTGGTCATGCGGATGAGCAGACAAAGTGACGAATGCTGCGGCTGGAGCAGTAGAAGCGATGTTTTTTTAAATTGAAATGATGTAATTTAATTAAACGTGGTAGATGGGCAAAACCGCAAAGCATACCTCTTTTAAGGTGTGTTCAAACCCATGAACATTTCAGCAATCAATACGATGCTGAAATGATGTAATTTAATTAAACGTGGTAGGTGGGCAAAACCGCAAAGCATACCTCTTTTAAGGTGTGTTCAAACCCATGAACATTTCAGCAATCAATACGATGCTGAAATGATGTAATTTAATTAAACGTGGTAGGTGGGCAAAACCGCAAAGCATACCTCTTTTAAGGTGTGTTCAAACCCATGAACATTTCAGCAATCAATACGATACTGAAATGATGTAATTTAATTAAACGTGGTAGGTGGGCAAAACCACAAAGCATACCTCTTTTAAGGTGTGTTCAAACCCATGAACATTTCAGCAATCAATACGATACTGAAATGATGTAATTTAATTAAACGTGGTAGGTGGGCAAAACCGCAAAGCATACCTCTTTTAAGGTGTGTTCAAACCCATGAACATTTCAGCAATCAATACGATACTGAAATGATGTAATTTAATTAAACGTGGTAGGTGGGCAAAACCGCAAAGCATACCTCTTTTAAGGTGTGTTCAAACCCATGAACATTTCAGCAATCAATACGATGCTGAAATGATGTAATTTAATGAGTAATTTAATGAGTAATTTAATGAGTAATTTAATGAATAACTTAAGGTGTAATTTAATTGTGTAATATGGTCGACCTTGGGTTTGTTTGGGTTTTGTTGTTTATTTTTGTGGGTGGGTATTTTTGTGTATTTTGGATATATTTTCACGACTAATTCCAGTTAACATCCTGCAAAATTTGCTCGTTTTTCTGGCCGAGTCGAAATTGCGTTGAGGTCCTATGGCATGCGCCATTAAAAGCGCTGTGTAATGGTTGAGCTCCCTTTATTTCGTTTTGGTCATGCGGATGAGCAGACAAAATGACGAATGCTGCGGCTGGAGCAGTGGAAGCGATTTTTGAATTGTTCAATGATTATTCGATATTGTTATGACTTATTGTCAATAGGTATACTAAGTGGCCATGAGGTAGCCTGTTGCTATGTACAGTTTTATTCTAGTGTTGATTATACCACATAGCTGTGGTGATAAAGGAAATGTTCGTTTTAAACAGATGATTATGATAGGACCATGACTATAAAATCATGATGATTATTATGAATGATATCATAGGGTTCAAATGCAGAATGATTGCATGAACTTGGGAAAGAACTTTCAAGCCCTATGGGATAAAGTGGGTGTTACAAGCGATGGAGTTTCAAAATTTAGCATGATTGAAGGAATTTTACAGTCTTATTTCAGGAGTTTTACGAAATTTATATTGCCAAGAGATTTGGGTACTATTACAAAAAAAATGATGAGATATTTTTCCCAATGAACTTTAATATATATATATCTGCCATCCATTTTGGCTGTCTCACGAATGAAGGATGAGTTGCCTTTAGTGGTTGCAAAGAAAATTTGTGGAGACCAGGCAAAATGGGGAAATATGTCAGATATGACCCTAGGACAGGACGGTGATTCATCAATTGACATGAGGTACGAACCAGAGGTGACGACCGATGAGATTCGATCTCAGTCAATGGATGGACCTGTCCTGACATCATTGGGGAAAGGGCTTATGCAAGGAGTCATCCAAAATGATTAATTTGATTTATTGATGAATATTGATGAATTAATTGAAATTGAATAATTGATTGAATTGTTGATTGATTGAATCTAATTGATTGAATTTAATTGAATAAATTTAACTGAATAAATTGAACTGAATAAATTGAATTGAATATATTGATTGTTTGATTGATGAAAATACGGTCTCAAGAAAGAAGCTTTGATATCTTTGTGAGATATTATCAATGTGAAGACAACCTTGGAAAATTGAGCAAAGTGGTGAGTTTATATACAGATATATATGTGCGGTTACCATTGTGTGATTTCCCCGTCAACAGAGCGGACACCTGAGGATTCACCCATTTCATACTGACCCTCCGGCTCATCTGCAAATACTGATCTGTGAGATTGGATTGTGCAAAAGCCACAGCTGAGGGAGATTCTCTGGAAATCACCGTTTGAACAGGTGGAGAGATCCTTCCTGGAGGTACGAGTGAAGCTTTAGAGGAACAAACTACAACACATCCAACGCTACTTTGATAAAAGGCAGAATGGGAAATGGAGCCTGCAAGAACACACAAGGACAACCAGAGATTCCACAAAAAGGTACTTGTACACATCATATGTACGACCGTTATGGTGCCGAAGCTATAAGGCAGGTCGAGAATTGGTATTTGTGGACAAAGGGACATGATGAGGAGTTTCCAAGAGATGGTACATTTGAGCGAAGTCGATTGGAAAGATTGGAACAAAGATTGAAAGCCAGGAAGAGACAGAATCTAACGGTAGACTGGCTTGCATTCCATCTTTGGGATGGTGAATCCAGACAACGGGAACAGCAAGAACGGATAACGGATCTAGAACTTAAAATAAAAAGGATACAGGATACAGTGGAGGAGACAAATGCACAACTGCCCTCGAAATTAGGAATGAAAGTGACAGTTGTCCCATCTGATTTCCAGTTGTCTCCCCAAAAAGGACGGTACAGAGAATTTTTTCGTGTTTCAGGAGATAACGAGAGATTGCAGTGGCAACTCAGGGATGTAGAGATGCAGCCCAGCAATACAAGTGCACAGGTGTACAGACCAGGCAACGACAAAAACCGGTGTTTCAAGTGTGGACGGATGGGACATTGGAAAAAAGGATGTCCGTATACCAAAAGGAAGACAAGTTAATAGGGTAAACCAAGATCAAGGGTACCAGTGCTGACCGATACCTCAGACAATGATTAGGCCTTCATTGCGACAAATCCCAAATGACGATTGGCCTCAACAAATTAGATTACTGGACAAACATGAATAACTGTCAATGATTCTTGGGTCTGAAAAGTTTTCGGAGCAAGAATTATTCATTTTTTCTTTTGCTTGTAAGCAAATTAGTAATTAATTGATCAAATGCCGAAATTGGATCTTTTATGTTGGGCACACAATTTTAAATTTACAAAGTTGGAACAATTGCTTTGCAAATTTTTGAAACCAAGTGACAAGGGTCACATGATGATCAGGTGGGAATTTCGGACTAGTGTTCCGCATGATTGATAGGTCAGTGGTCGACTGACATGCAAATGGGTGTGTAGTCAAATTTGGATAAATTATGGTGGGAACTGAAAGGGTAATTTCAATGTGACATCATAGGGGTTTTTAAAAAAAATAAAAATAAACTTTTTGGTCCATTTGTGTATTAGCGCTTATAAAATTGAAGGACAAATTTTGAGAAATTGAAATAAAGTTGACACCCATCCGGATCTGTAAATAAGGGTTCCAACGCAAACAAATACGCATAATGCATGTGTGTGTGGGTATTTTGTGTGTCAGTGTTTTTTGTTTTTGTGTATCAATCTTACAAGATTGTTGACACCGACAGTGTGCCTTGTCTGGAAAATAGATAGTTCCATGGGGATGGGATCGCATATCGAGAGAATTCGTAAAATAAAAAATAGAAATATAATTTGATTATAAAAATTATCACTTTTGTCAAGGGAGATGGAGAATAAAGATTTGATTTGCTGAGTTATGAGCAGCTATTCATTAATAGTAAAAATTGGGAGTAATCTTGGGATTCCATTGTGATCGAATTTATATGAGAATCAAAGCTATTTATGGATATGAGCTTCATAAAAATGTGGGAGTACAAAATTAGCCAAATTTTGGAGAGGTCTTACACTGACTTCCCAGAGTACTCTGCTCATGGATTTTTATATATATAAACTTGAAGTTTATCAGCATATAAATTGTGCTGTATGTATGGATGTGGTTTAGGCATAGATGATATGGGAAAATAGTAAAGAAAATTTTGCTGGTTTGAACTATTGTGGGTTTTCAGTTCTGGAGTTCAAACAAAGTCACTGGTTAACAGATGAGAAAGGATAGTAAATAAATTATTCGATGCTGGGCAAATTAAGTACGATATTACTAAGACTTATGAGAGCTATTGTTCTTCCTTACAGCAGTGGAAAATTATTGGGAAAAAATTAGATCCAACATAATGAATCTATAAAAGAATGTGATAGGGATAATATCCTCAATTTGTACTAATTATTTGATTGTGGGTAAAGGAATTAATTTATCGTAGTGGATTGTTAACAGCAGCCTGAAAATGTCCTGAGAGTGTGCATCCATGTAATCAGAAATCCCAGATTTGTTTTTACAAACAACATTTTGGTAGAGGTCTTGTGTGGACGAACACTTCCTTGGTAGATAAAAAACGGTACTGCATGCTGGCAGCCACTTTTGCGGCCAGTTAGGCCAAACAAATTGAGAGGAAATTGTAGTTGAATACGTAAGTTACACATGGCTATTTGAAAAAAGGAAATTTGTTGAGATGGGAAACATTTTTCGAAGGTTTATTAAAGTGTTATAATATGACATGCGGCAAGGCAAACTATTGGATGGGAAAATTAGATCTGGCTATAGAATAAATTTATTGACCCCTTGAAGTTAATTCTTCGAATCATTGTTTCACTGGCATTTTTTGTTCAAATTGGAAATAGTTTGGTAGAGCTTTGGTTAAAACCTTTGGTTGCGGTATCTTGGAACGAAATGACAAACCATAGGAGATTGATAAGAATAAGAAAAAATATGGACCCAAAATAGAAAGTTGGATTCATGCCCCTCATTGCAAACAAGCACATGGGGCTAAGGTGGACGATCCCACAGAAAATGAGGCTGCACCTAGCAGCCCAGCAGAACATTCAGTGGCAGATAAATGATAGTCGTGATTTACAGTCATTTGAATTACATTTTAACACCCCTTGCATTGATAAACATTACATTTTCAAAATGTGATATTCCTACTTGGGATAGCGACATTTATTTGCCTACATGACATACAATTACCTGCTGATATTAATACAACATGAGTAAAAAATGTATCACAACTACACTCATGATCAGGGGGTTGAGTTCAACCCCGGGAGATAGGGGGATCAGGGTAAGACAAATAATCTGATTTATGTTACATATTAAGGGATTTTCTTTATTTACCTTTTAGGAAGCTTGTTAGTTTGGTATATAATGTTGAATGTCATCAACATATAATTATGTCATAGGTATGAATATATACAAGGAGTAGCAGACTTGTTTGTTGGTTTAGTAGTTATATTGGCAATTGTTTTAGTGGTGGCTTGCTTGAAAGCCTTAGTGACGGTGTGTCTGAATAAGGCAACCAACAACACGATGGTAACGCATGAAGTGACAAATGAGGAAAGAAATGTGGAACCAGAAAAGGAAGACTTTTATGGCGACATAAATACTGAGATTAAAAGATTAAATCAAGTGATGTTGCAAATGAATACAGTAGAATTAAGATAATGGCATAACGACAATGTTATGAGTTGTGTCAATTACAATATCAGTGAACTCATATCACCACGAGTGACACACTGTTAGAAAAAAAAAAAAAAAAGGAAAAAGAAAAGTGGAGAGGAATTATGGTAATAATACATTATGCTTAATTTGTTGGTTTGGGAAAATTGTTGTTGGGAATTAGGTATTCCCGTTTGTGATTGTAATCATATACAATTTATTTTCTTAGAGTAGTGCTAAAATACCTGCATGAGTTAATTTTTGAACTATATTAACCTGAAAGCAATTGTGGATGCTATTCTTAGTTTAGTAATAAAATACATACCTGATTGAATATTATTTGTGTGACGCATATAAATGAATATAACTTTTTGTGTTAAGGAAAAACAACAAATTGTTGAATGTGAAACTGTCGGAAGATATACATGATTATGCTGATTTCATGGTAAGATGTACCCTATCTGATTCAGTGTGTGCGGAAAGCAGATTCAGATGTGACTGAGCATAAGGATAAGACGAGATCACATTTTGAAGGGAGTGCTAACGGAATTGGGAAGAAGTTCGAGAAAGAAAATTTGTGGCTAAAAAAATGAAGTTAATCATGGCATACACCCTCTTTCTCAAAGAATGATGAAGACATTCTCCCGTGTAACTTGGAGATGAATGCTTACCTTCACCAAGGAAATTTATGTGACCATTTGCCTGGATCACACTGCAACATATGAAAGAAAGGCGACCACTTACTCTTGTTCGAAGGCTTCGAACATTCATCACATCAGAAGTTGCAGGACAACGACATTTTACCCGCAACCTCTGAGAAATGCGGGGACATATGTTATTACTTCACCAACTTCCGGGGAGCCAGCATGGAGCTGCAAACCAATGGCTGTGCCTTTTCACAACAGCTGTGCGCGATTCTGCGGGCCACTCCTGGTATGGACCATGGATGACCTGAACACCATGGTCCCAACATCATTGTGGATGCATCCGGCATCCCTGTTCCACATCTTGCTGGCCAATCAACGTCACACCAATACTTGCTGCCCACTCACAATGAGGGAGGAGGCAAGTCGACTACAACTGGGTGAAGGCCTTGTTCAGGAATTACAATGGTTTACAAAAAAAAAAAAATGGCAAGAATGCTACAAGGAGAGCAGGGTCAGTCTATGACTCCGCAATGTTACCACAACAGCGAAATCCTACACGAAGTAGTGCAGGAGCTATGAAGACATTAGGAGAAAATGTTTCATACCTGGATTGAAACACAAGTGATCAGTCCTTCCTTTCAAACAAAGTCAACATTTGTGTGGAGGCAAACGTTTTTGCCAGATGGTGCAGATGCTTTACAAAACTTGAAAATGAAGTGAAATTGTTGTATCTTGGTGATGGTGAAGTGTTGTTTTGAAAATATATTTGTGATGCAAATGCAATAGATTGAACAATATGGAAGGAGTCAATGACCAATGAAATGTTTTTGTGATTCTTGCAGGATGACGGTGTATGCCTAAGGGAATTTGATTACCAAAGTTATGATTATTTACTTATACTTGTAATGATGTTTACTTGTAGTGATTGACTGTTTACTTATATTGATGTTTAGATTAATGGTTAATATAAACAAAAACAAAAAGATGAGGGAATTGTGGAAGTGTAACTCAGTGTAACTTATTGATTGGCACTGGTAACTCATTGATTAAAGACTGGTAACGATTTCGTAAATGGATGCCAAGAATGTGCACGAACATGGTAATCTCTTGTCCACCTGGTCACAGCCCCAGGCTGGAGCACCCCCCTATCGTTTGGTAAACGGAACTCGCAGCAGGAGGGGAGCGAGCTGATGCCAGGACTCGGTGCATGCATGACCTCGGGGCATTAGCGGAGAAAGGATTAGCGCGGCAAGGCCCATAAAAACCAGGGCAAAC
Source organism: Myxine glutinosa (assembly GCF_964187855.1). Lineage (NCBI taxonomy): Eukaryota > Metazoa > Chordata > Myxini > Myxiniformes > Myxinidae > Myxine > Myxine glutinosa. Next base: position 100,357,568 of record NC_136266.1, on the reverse strand, counting down.
GATGAGTCAAGGGACTTGTGACCAGAAGCTCTGACCTACGGAACGGAACGGAACCCTATGAACAGCGCTGAGAGAGGACCGGCCGAAAAAGAAGAACCAACGACTTGAATTAACAATCCGTTTAGCTATTGTAGTCTTTATTGAATTGAAACAAGTGACTTACCAAATGATAATAAATCCTTACTTTATAAAGCTGTTTCAGTCATATTGGAGTCTTGAGTCTCCCACACCATTTCCACTACACTGCCATACCTACAACAGTGTCAGAAGTAGTCGTAGGGATTCTGAAGAATATGCGTGGGGTTGGAGACCAGCAGGATCCCCCCAAAAAGAGAAGGAAGAAAATATCTGTAGAGCCGGGGAAAAGCATAAGTGCAGAGGACTTACAGGAACCAACCAGCAATGCCATCGATGACATAATCAGTCATGGGTCACAGAGTGATGATGGCAGCATTGATGACGCAGAGACAGAATCAAGCGAAGTAGAAGAAAGCGAGGATCAGATAAGTGATAGCATCGAGTCTGAAGAGGAAGTCCTGCCAGATGACATAGTACCATCCATTGGCAACTATTATGTTGTAAAATTCCAAGTGAAAACTTCTGTCAAATTTTATGTGGCCAAATTAGTGATAGTCGATGAAGATGAATGCACTATGAAGTTCATGAAGTCATCGAAGAAAGTTGACAATAAATTTGTTTGGCCATCCGTACCTGATGAGGGTAATGTTACTGTAAACCAGTTGGTTAGACTGCTGAGTCCCCCAAAAGAGGAAAGAAGGGGTGGACTTACATTCAATGCGAAGGAACTGCAAAACTTTAAAATGCAGTAGGAGGGGAGGGTGGGGACACATACCCCAATGTGATATGACCTCTATACAAAGGGTTATTTTGCACCGTCCATTCCGTCGATTTGTTCTTCACTATTGGAACCGTATTACTATAATTTCACATGTTTCTTGTGATTGTATTGCCTTGGTAAATCGCAATACAAGTAATATAATTGTTAACGGAAGTTTTATGATAAAATGGTGTCATATTCCTCATTATGCCGATTTTCAAATTTTTCACAATCCAAAATTGATATCCAGTACCGGTATTATTTTTTTTAAAGTTTTCTGAAATGTTGTTTTTGATTCATTTTATTTTTAAAAACAGTTATAGCGTTCAATGACACCCCAACAGAGGGGTTCCTTTGACTATGTATAGCAAATTCACACAGATTCAAAGTAGCCCCATTCGCGGGGTTACTGTGAACACCTAATTTCTTTAAAATATATATATATTTATATGCACAGCTAAGCAGTTTTGATGCATGCTATCATTAGCTTCATTCAGTCCCCCTATTTGAGTAATGAAAGGAGTGAGATATATTTATTACATTAGCCAGGGTTCTATGGGAAAGGAAAAAAATATTCAAAGTAGCCCCAGTTTACGGTTCTCTTAAATTGCATTCTTCCCTCTAGGGTTTCTAGACAGTTGTTCACCACCATCTCTGATCTCCCCCAATTCAAAACAAGTCTTTTCTACCCTTGTTAATCCCCTACTCCTATCCCAGCCCAAGCTCTCTTCCTTCCACATTTCTAGTTTTCCCCTCCTGAGTGTTTCCTTCTGTATCCATCTTGTGGAGGAAGATATGGAGGAGGAGGTATACAACAAGTTGGAAGGGGATGGTGGGAAGATGATTTATAAGCTAGCTCGTGACAGGAATGAGGCTCATGATTGGTGGAGAAGAGGTTGGATGTGCAAGGTGAAATGGCATTGGGATTTTGGATATGGAGAAGGTCTAAGACACCATCCCTTGTGAGATGGTGATGGAGACACTGAGATGGATGGGAGTGCCGGAGGCAGAAGTTAGGTTGGTGGAAGGGATGTACAAATTAACGAAGGGAAGAGCTTTGCTTAGTCCTGGGATGTCGGAGGAGGTCAATGTGAACATCAGTTTTAGACAGAGAAGCTCTCTCTCAGTCCACTCATCTATCTATAATTCCAGTAATCTCTGTCTGTACGTTTGTACGTTTGTACGTCTGTACGTCTGTTTGTCTGTGACCGCTGTTTCTCGACAACCACGGGTCCGATATACTTTTAACTTGCCAGGTATATTGCTGGGGACCAGAGGATGTGCCTTTTCAAGGTTTCATATTAATCGGACAATTACTTACCGAGCTATGTCCAAAAAACGATTCAACCAATCAGAGAGCAGCGAACTATCGCGTGTGCCGAACGTGGCGGACACACTCTGCCTCGGATGGCACATTTGAGAGCGTATTCATTTATTTCACGTTTGCAAACTATGTTGGCGTTAAACTATGTTTTAAAACTAATAAAAACGAATTTGCGATTCATTCGCTTTCCTGCGCGTTTGTGCACGCGATGGCGATTTCTTTACCAAACTCCGGAAGCCGTTCGCTTTGGACCAAACCATTTCATGTAAATAGAGGGGGGGGATTGTCACTGTACTCACAAGCCGTTCGCTTTGGACCAAACCATTTCATGTAAATAGAGGGGGGGGGGGATATAATTTTAGATATAGATATAGTACGGGCAATGCCCTAGTGTTTATAATGGTGATGGAGCTGGTAAGCAGGAAAGTAAATATGAGCGGTATTCTGGGGAGGATGTTGTATGCAGACGATCTGACATATTTCTGCCCCAGATGTATAAGTGCACATGTGCAGAAACACCTAGTAAAAGTAAATTGGGGTGGCTTGGACATATTTCATACATACCAGATAAGGATTGTAGCATGAAACAACTTAAGAAAACTTTTAAAGAAGCAAGACGTACTTGTAAATGTACCTGCGAGAAAGTGGTTTGCCTCTGCACAACGAAACAGTTGGAGAACTTCCTGATTAACTCGTGCAAAAGTTGATATGTTGCAATCCGTATTGCAAAAACTCTTGATGATGTGGACCCCTTGAAAGGCCGAAGGTTCGTAAATGGTGCGCAGCAATGGCAGGTTAAAAGTGCGCTGTGAGCCAAACGAAGTCGGTGTAAACACAGACACAGCACATGCGTAAAAGGCCTCATTTGGCATTCATACATCATTTCAGAAGTCACATATTGTAAAGCAGACATGCAGGTGGGCTTATAGGATTTATCTGGGTGGCCGTTCTGATTCCATGCTTTCACGTGGTACAGTGCTTGTAACTTCGACGTTTCATGATTTATTCTTCATTGTCGCTAATGATTTGCCAACAAAAAAAATAAACTAGTACGGGAGATGTGAAACTTCAATGCTGCACGATTTTGTAGCTTTGGAGCGACACATTTGTACCATATGAAAGTACTTTGCAATGGAACTACCCGAGCTGAGTGGGAAATAGTGCCATGTTTGAATTAGCCTAGTTTGAGCTAGCTGTCTAATGTGGGTTTGATTCCTGACCTAACTGTAAACTGTCACCCTATTCCATCACAGGCATGGCCTTACTTCAATGAAAATGGCATCATCGGGAGGGGTGCTTGCATTTGCTAGTGGGTATTAAAGATCTCACAGAACTTTGTGAAAATGTGGGCCAATGAGGCAGAGTGTGTCTCCCTGGGAAATCGTCAGCAGGATTGAAGCCATGAAGAAGCTGGGAGTCAAGCATGGTAGGGGTATCAAGGACAGTCCCCAAGAGCTCTCTGAGCATCATACTCCTGAGCTCTCCAATCCCATCCCGGGCAAACGACTAAGCTGGCCGCCATTTTCCTGCTGGCGCAAGGTATTTATTTATCTTCCCCCCCTGAATTCTGTTATATTTCCCACCATTTTTCAAACCTCTGTTTGTGTAGAGTTGTAGCTAGAACTGGGGATAGATTTTCTGATTCAATAAGAATCTGATTTTTCTGATTTTTATGTTTTGCTATGCATTATGTTTTGCACTCTGTCAAAGCGTCTTTGGGCTTCCTGAAAAGCGCTATATAAAATAAATGCATTATTATTATTATTATTATTATTATTATAAGTACATGTTATACAAGTCTGATCATGGAGACCCATCAGAGTTGTAACTGTCATTTGTGTGTGCTTGTATTTAATATGCATAAAACAGTGCATTCTGATTTGTCATAAATTAATCATTCAATTATTGAATCGCCGAAAGTTCCATGACGTTGCCATCTTGTTCCATCATCCGTAGTGTCAGCATAGAAATGCAGTTGGATTTTAGTGGCAAAGACCATATTCCCTCAAATGGCTTTCACATTCAGCCAATCAGGCCAGTCAGTTTATCTTGGGGCAAATGCGTTCAACATGACCATTGTCCACCAAGACCCAGCATTGTCCACTAACGTTACCATATTATAAAATAATATTTTCTGTACAACTGTCAAATAGTCGAAGAAAAATTATAACAAGGCAAAAAGAAGCATCAAAATAAAGAGTATATTTATAAACAGAAACAGGACATGTGGAAAGAGGGATTAATTGCAGCAACTTCAGCAAGAGTTTGCAACACAGATTTTCCCAGAGAGGAAGAGAGTTTGCAATGTGGATTTTTTTTCAGATAGATGTAGATTGGTCAGGTGAGCACAGTGAAGCCAAGAAGGAAATAATCCAAACTAAAAGCTTAGAGGCTGGTCAGCATCGGATGAGTAAGCCAGTATGATCCCAAGCCTCGGAAAGCCTCCATTTGTTGTATACGTTTCACACACCAAAATACCTTAGCAAAGCAGTAATGAAATTAAACGAATACTTGCAGCAATTGTATCACATCAATGGCTCATTTGACGTTTTTTAAATGAGTAGCATGTCTCCACAGCTGAGACAGTGGTTTTCTCTTAATCTCTCAGTGCTGTGTTGTTGAGAGCCAGTAATTTGGCACTGAACTGTGCAAGGTAGGTTCTGTGTTTGCTTCGTGTTTGGGCTTGGCATTCATGTGGTCAGGTGGCTCAGAAGATGCACTTAAAAAAAACAGCATATAGAAAACTTTTTAACAATCATAATTTATCCCAAAGCTATCTCCACAACTTCTATTCGCATAGCATACACAACCCAAACTCTCGCATGCGTACGTAATATGGAGATGGCATTTACGCTTCACCTTGCTTCCCAGATTGCTCATGCCACTTCGCACTCAAAATTTGTTTGGATAGAAAGCAATGGCAAGTGTATTTGCTTTTTTTTGTAAACGCATGTGCAGATTAATAAAAGTACTACCATTTTAGATTTTAAAAACGTTAGAAAATAAATAGTATTAAAATATCTGATTATGAAATATATAAACTGCAACATTAAATAATATTTCTTTAAATCAACAAAGACAATGACAGCAATAACAGAATCAAAAACATCATAGGAGTCGCTTCTTTAGGCGACACTTAGGCAAATATGCTTTGGATAATGTTATACAAAATATACAAATCCTTGAAAAATCGCCATCTCAAAATAACTAAATTGAGATGGAAACTTTTTCCCAGTAGTTACGTGTTCACAGTTTCATCCAGCATTTCCTAGCATCATCTCTTTGAAGAATCTTCACTTGCCTTGGTGAAATGGCAGTGCGAGTGGTTCAGGGTTCTCTATATTCAGTGAAATCTTTTCTTTATATATAACTCAGTTCTTTTTTGACATCTGGGCATTTATATTCAGTAAATTATCAGAACAAAAACATGAAGGTTATGGAAAGATCCCATGAATGAAAGATAGAAGTAAAATCGGACAGGAAAAGGAAAGAGAGTATAGAGGAGAACCCAGCCTCGATGGTAGAAAGAGCGAAACAAAGAAACAAAAGATAGTAGAAATTATATACAAAAAGGATGAGGAGGTAGAAAATCATAACTGTGACTTGAAAGAGCATTAGTACAAGAAAAAGTGGAGAACTTAGGGGAAAGAGAAATAAGATAATGAGATACAAGTTCACAAAAAGTGTTTGCAGTTGGAGTGTTCCAAATTAAAAAACGACCAACTAGAATGAATCGCTATCCAACAGTTAACGCTCAGGTCGGACATTTCGACCACCAAGTGGTCTTTATTCAATCCCGGTGATCGAAAGGTCGGATCTGAGCCTTGTTTGCTGCCCAGCAATTTGGTGGTGTCTGCAGTTTTGAATAAGATAGACGAGTTAATGAAGAATGCGTTACATGTGCTAAGAAGTTGGAAAAAAAGGAGCACAAGAAAAATTAATGAATGGAGGCAGCACAAGTGAACAAGATGTCACCGGCAGGTGTGTAGCTCAACCCGCTTGTGGCACTGCCTACACTTGACATAGCAGCACCAATGAAACTTGCAGGAACATCTCTCCACGAGTTCAGCCTCGGCGGTGTGAAATCCCCGACCACAGCAGAGCAGCTCACAACCACCCAGCGCCTTGGACGTTCGGTTGCAGTGGCGGCCAGTTGTCCCTGGTACCCCGGCCTTCATGTCTCGTATGCAGAAGTCTGGACTCGGAGATAGGTACACGAGGTCCTCATCTGTGTGTGGCTTGAATTGTGGATTCTTGGGCACCAACTGCTTGCGTGTTCCAATCCTCTGCATCTCTACCTATCAAAATAAATGGTTGCAGCCAAAGCTAAGGAAATTTTAACATTTGCCTTTCCTTCCTCCCTTGTGTCAACTTAATTAAATAGAATCGCCTTACCTCTGTGGCTCCGTCAAACTTCTCCTTGATGACATTCCCAACCTTGCGGAAAGGAGGCATGGCTCTCCAGCAGGTCTTCACCTCACATGAACCGGACACGCCATGGCATTTGCATTCAATGCGCATGTGTGCAAGAATTGCCTGACAAAAAAAAACAACATTTATTTTTATTATCTTAGTTTATTATTATTGCCGATGTTCCAATAAATGAGGACAAGTGCATTAACATTGCATTTTAGGGGTTCGTATCAGTATTAGACAATAGCTTAATCTTCACTATCCTTTCTTCAATAACTTTAATTTAAGAAGTTATCTTAAAGCTTTTTCATATGATAGGAAATTACACATCTTAATTTAAAACATTTATACTTCTAGAGTAAAGTAATGTCAACATACTATGGAGAATTGACTGTAAAGCCCAGCAATAATGATTACATTTCAAATATGAATGTTGACCTCAACTTTTTTCCCTTTTTTTTGATGTACCATACCCTACAAAGCATTGGTACTGCCAAAGAGGTTTATTGGCAACGGTAAAATTGGGTAGTTTGTCCATGCTCTATCCTTTTGAACATTGAGCATTAAGCAAGTAAGCAGCACGTACCATTTTAAAGTCTTTGATATGACTCGGCCTGGCATTTGAACCAACGCCCTCCCAGACTCAGAACCAATACGCCATTGAGTCTGATTACTTTTTGTTATACATCATCACAAAAAGAAAGCCAGATCACTGAAAGTTTTCAGAGTGGTGTTGACAACGTCTGGCAATACAAGTGTGAAGTGACCTAACAGCTGTGAAAAGTATTTTGGGTATTTTTAAGATGGTGGAAAATCATGTGTTATCATCATCGTGTACCACGCTCGATACAAAGCGTCGGTTCTCTCGAAGCAGTTTTCTTGGCTTGGGTTACAATCCCGGATGGCTCGCTACTCCGACACAGGAAGTCTGGGTAGGAATTTGGAATTTGGCCGGAGTGTCGGCGATAGCTCGCCAACTATTCGCGAAGGACACCATGGGATCTTTAACGTCAACCAATTAATGTTAGTAGTTGGGATGCCCAGTTTAACATCCACCCGAGGGATGGCACACATATTGGTGAATAATTCTGCCTGTGAAACACCAGGGTGACTGTTTATAGCTGGGGCAAGATTCATGCTCAAGCTGGACGGTTCAGAGGTGAGTGTGCGTACCTCTCAGCCATCTTGCTAGCCACACCATTCCTTCATTCAAATCAAATGGCCTCATCTCAGACTCTGCTCGAGATGATACCGAATGTCTCATCTCAGTGTTTATCATCACACTCTGTCTGTCTGTGTACCCAATCCATCCCGCTCCATCCACACCTTGCACTCTCATACATACCGAATTATTGACTTATTCACAGCCGAGAAGGTAGAAACAGTTATGACCAGCCTCGACTCTTCATTGGTGATGGGCCCAGATGACATCAGTGCCCATGTTCTTAATTTTTGCTCCACTGCTGCAGATGTCAAGTTTTTCCTCTTTTTCAAACACCTTGATCTCTGAACATCAGTTTGGATTCCATCCTGGTAATTCAACTATGGACATGCAGCTGCATCACTGATAGCAATGTGTGGAGGCCAAACATCTTCCTCCACTCACACAAGATCCCTCTCCTCTCCTGTGCTAGTACCTTGGGACCAGTGTTCAACATTGACATAAGCAACCTCTCTAATGCTCTGGCAAAACTTCCTTTTCTCTTCCTTTTTGCCGATGACTCCACATTGTGTTATAGAACACCCCATCACACTGACAGGCTGACAGCAGCTGCATCAATCTCTGATGTTCTGGAATTGATTCGGTGCAGATTTGTTAAATGGAACATGTCCTTCAATCCTGGAAAAGCTCAGTATCTCTCTGTCACTCTAGAAGGGCCATCAAATGAACCTACTGGTCTATTTTCATGGCAAGGCACTGTAAGACATTAAGTCTATTGAACTTCTAGGCCTCACCATCAGTTATGACTTATCCTGGGTTGACCCCATGGCACAGCCGACCTCCAAAGCCAGCAACAGACGAGGGATTCTCTGGTGCTCCAGGTTTCTTTGAAAAATCAAAAATACTCACAGCCACTAATACTTTTGTTTATAGCTCAACTGAGTGCTGCTCTATTCTTTGATATCTCTCCTGCATTCTGTGGAATTTGAGCTCTCAACATCATTGGCATCTCCCACGATGAGGCCGGAACACAAGGTCTGTTGCTTTCACATTGTAGGCAGATCAGTGGCCTTTGATTCTAACAGCCTGTCTCCAATGCAGTGTCCTTGGCTCTCAGCCTCCCAACCCTCCAGAACAACTCCTAGATGCATGTGTACTTCCAGTAACTCCCTCCTAGTTAAACTTCCTATATCCAGGCAAACTGCCCATCTCAACTCTTTTGTTCCCCACTTCTCCCATCTGTAGACCAACCTTCACGATGCTGCTCTATGCCACTTTTTCCTCCAGAGGTTAAAACAGCAGTTCACCGCCACCTCATGTTTACCCCAAACTTTACCCACAATCCTTTTACCCCATTTGACCTTGCTTAGCCGAACCATCTTCTTGTAGGTCACTGTGTTTCCTCCCTTCTCTCTGCTCTTTCCTTGGTCATCCATCACCTTGCTTAGTGTGTCAAACTGTTCCTCCACTGATCTACTATCAGTTCATACCCCACCTCCGCCCATCACCTTACTCTTCCATGATTCTCAATCTTGGAAACAAATAAAAAATACTTTGACATTGATCTCACTATTTTTTGCGTTTTCTTTCTTGTATACAAGAGAGGCTTGTGTAAGAGCTAACATTAATCACGAAAAAAACAAAAACGGACACATAAAACATATAATAAAGGAAGCGGGAGACAAGATGGGGAGAGAGAGGGAAGCACACAAGTACGACAGTAGAGAACAGGGATATCGGGAGATCTGTGGGTGGGAGAGGGCTTGGGGGGAGGAGGCATGGGAAATGGGAGGTGGTAGGGGTGGGAGAGGTATAAAACACATGGACACTGCTAGGACTTCCAGGAAAGAAGTCGGTATTTCAACAAAGTGGCTCTGGGGTGAATAACGGGGGTAGAAAAGATCAAGGTTTTGGATGGGGGAAGATAAGAGATGGTGGTGAACAGCTGTTTTAAAAACCTGGAGGGAGGAGTGGGATTGAAGAGAGTGAGGGAGTTTGTTCCAGAGGCAGGAGAAAAGAGGAATGAAAAAGTGAAGGTGAGCAAAGAGTCTTGATTTTGGCAGTTTCACCAGAAGAGAGTTGCTGGCAGTTATTGTGCGAGCTCTGGGAATATTTGGGGGACAGAGCACAGACAGAGCTGGGGTGCTAGGCCGGAGAGGAGTCGGTAGAAGACAGAAAGACCACCAAACTGCCTGCAGTGAGTGAGTGAAAGGCCCTCGGAGTTAGCTTCATCGCGAGAGATTCCAATGATTCTGAAAGCTTTGGTTTCAACAGTGTGAAGCCGAGATATGTGTGAGGCAGGAGCACCAGCCTAGAGGGGAGAGCAGTATTCCATTGAGCTGTGGATGAAAGCCTTGTATGTGGCGAGGAGCTGAGGTGTGCTAATGAAGGACTTCGCACGACGGAGGATACCCAGTCGGCGACTGGCTTTGGAAGCCAGCTTGGAAATGTGGTTTTCCCAGGAAAGATCTTGGCAGATGGTGAGACCCAAAAGCTTGAGTGACAGAATTTCTTGGAGAGGATTGTTGAGAAAATAGATGGGAGGGTTGTCCAGACGGTCTTTTTGGAGAGACATAGTGAAAGTGTGAGATTTGTCAGGATTGAAAGACATGTTCCACTTGTTTGACCAGTCTGTGACTTTGTCCAGGTCTTCAGAGAGTGAGCAGGCTGCAGACTGCCGATCTGAAGGAAGAGGAATGGAGCAGCAGAGAGTGGAGTCATCAGCAAAGAGATAGAGAGGATTTTCCAGAGAGTCAGAGAGATCATTGATAAAGACCAGAAAAAGCACAGGGCCCAGAACACTGCCTTGGGGAACTCCAGCCTGAAGAGGAAGGGGAGATGAGAGAAACCCATTCAGGGCCAAACGTTGACTATGACCAGAGAGGAAGTCCACAAGCCATGCGTGGAGATTTCCATGGATACCATAGGAGGAGAATTTGGTGAGAAGAGCGGGGTGCCAGACCGTATCAAAGGCACGTGATATGTCAAGGGGGACAGCTCTGATTTCCTGTTTGGCATTGTGGACCTCCATCCATTGTTGAGACAGCAGAAGCAGCATGTCCAGAGTAGAATGACCTGGTCTGAATCCAAATTGATGATCTGACATCAAGCCATTGGAGAAGCGGAAGGATTTGATGTCAGAAGCGATGATTCTTTCTCTATATCTTTCTCAGGTTAGTCAATATCATTGCATAAAATATCGATAACGAACAATTACTATTATATGTTGAAAATTAACAGATCATGTCAACATTTAGCAGTGTGCACATATACTGTACATACATGCACATGTGTACACACTAGCAGCCAGAAGCAAACATGGATATAATTCATTCGTTTTGTAGGGTTTGGGCTAGGGATAGGGTTAGGAGTAATCAATGAGGGCAGTGGAACAAGACCTTACCCACTCCACCACCAAATTGCTCAAATTGAACTGGAGATTTAGAAAATTGAACAAATTGAACACTAATGTATTATGCACAGTACATGCAAGATCGTCAACATTAGTGATGTGAGCAAGATAGTCAACTCTCTCGTTGCATTAGTGATGAAGAAGCCAAGCTGCGCCTTCGCAAGTCTCGTCAACAAGATCTACAGTTGTCCTAAACCCAGAGCTCACGTGCGCAGTGTGGAAGAAGGTTTTATGCAAGAATTGGGCTTACGAGCAAGTTTTCCATGCCTGCACGGGATTCTAAATGGGGTAGGGATGGGGGAAGCAAAATGCAAATGGCATCTTCTGTCATCGAACTGGCAAGCTGGAAGCATCATTTCACATGTATTGCCAAATCTGATTCAATTTAAATGCTCTAATGGTGGCGAGGTGCTCCATTTGAGACTATTTTTTTAATGGAAATTGTCTCAAACAAGGCATAAAGCCACTCTGTGTAAAGGACTGAGGGAAGGTTAGAAAAAGATAAGGATAAAGCAAAACAAAATAAAAATAAATAAATAAAGAAAAAATCCCAAGAAAACATCCACGACACAGGACGTAGCAGAAGTCAGGTAAAATGTGATTAAAACTCAATACTATATGTTGTCTGATATGTGTAGCCTTTTGATGCCGAGGGTCCATAATAAAAAATTGTATTGGTGTCAATGCCAGTGACCAATTGCAAATTAATAGGAGGATTAGCTACTTGAGGACAGATCAAAAACCTTTACATGTAAATTAGCACTGTCATCCTCACATGTGATGGACGAACACAAATAGGGAGAACACATGCACACTGATTTAAGACTAGCAAGCTGGTGTGAAGAAGCTTTAGAGAAAGTGATGTCTCTTTTGGAAAATGCAGTCCTGATTTAGTTCATGAATATGTTTACAGGCTTTATACACACTAGGCCTGCATAAGACCTCATGAACCAAACCTAAATTGCCATGAATAAACAACTCGTGGCGAAACTCTGCACCATCCACATTGGATTAAGCTCATCACGGGTCTTGTTTTAATCCCACATTGCTGCCTTGACTTGTTTGTTAGCTGGTTCTCAATAAACACATGTTTTCAGTATCACTGGGTGAGATCATTTATCCTGGTGGTCAATTGCACTGAACAACAAAGCCAAAAGCTTAAGGCACAATGCAAGCACAAACATGCACAACACAGTTTATTAGATGTTATATATTCACTTATTTGTTACCTTTACTGTGTGAATATTTTGGATCGAAGGTAAGTTTTACATGATATGATCTTGATTTAAAACACAAAAGTTTTGTGAATCCAAGTGCACAACACCAGAATATGTTGTTGTCCAATAATACCATAGATGTTGTTGCATCATGACCTGAAAAAGTAAACGGTTTTGCAAAATGCAAGTTGCACATTTTTGAACATGAGGTCATTTGCCATAAATGTAGTTTATAAACTCTCTGGTCTTGCACCCTCTGCCCTTTCCGTGTTTTGTCCGCCCCAAGTCTCTGCAGGGGGCACGTGGTCATTCATCATCGCCTTCTGATGAAACTCCCAAAATCCAGGATCATTGCTCACCTCCACTCATTCGTTCCTCTTTTTCCCCACCCGTGAAATCAACTTCCACGTTCTCTTCAATCTCAATCTTTCCTTCAAGTCTTCAACACAGCTGTTCACCACCATGTCAGATCATCCCATATCCAAAACCATCATATTTTTTGCCTCTGTTAACCCCTCCTACTCCCCAAGCCCACCTCCTCCCAAATTTCCAGTTGTTCCTTCCTGAGAATTTGCTTTTGTATTCATCTTGTCCACCACATGCATCCTGCCCTACCCCTCATTCCTCCCCACATACATTGTTTGTCCGCCTCCCTCTCTGTTGGCATTCAACCCCACTGTTTGGTGTTTCCCTCCTCTCTCTCTACTGTTGTTCTTGTTCTGTTGCATCCTGATCTGTTCAGTGGTACTAGCTCTTCCACGAGCCTTGCCCTTGCATACAAAAGAAGGATGTCTAAAAGCTACATTCTATCCATTAACAAATATCCAATAGACACAGTCTGTATATTATTAATGTGATGGACACAATATGTCTGTTAGTTAGTAAATTCGCTCCAGCTTCAAGATAAGTCACAGCTTTGCTGAGCTTTTGGCACATGAAGTCAAATGGTTTTATCTCCAATAAGTGTCCACATTTCCTTCCGGCCCTGCCTCACTGATGGATCTGATTTAGCATGGTTTGGCAGAGACTACATATCAACGTTAATCGGAGCTCAGCCAGCTGAGGATATTTGCTGTTTGCAGTGCTTGGGTGTGGAGAATGAATGAACAAGAACCATCATGCAGATGCCATTTTTTCCCCTCCGATGAGTGATCTATTCATATAACCCAGGGTGTTTGCTGTTTAAACAATACATTTTTGCAGTTTCAAGGCCAATGTGGTTCTCCAGAAGAAAAAAAACACCTTGTAAAGAAAATGCTTCTGGTTTTTCCCTGTTTGAAAAAGGTATGTTGGCAGGACATTCTCAATCAAAGGTCTTTGTTGTTGATTGTAATTAAAATATAGCTCGAATGATGAAAACAAACGTCAAATCGATAAACCGTCATGTAATATCAAACTCAACCCTACTTTTGACACCACTCCAAAATGTAAAAAAAGCAAGCAAAATGTTATTTTACCATTTGTTCAAACAAGTTTTTCTTTTTTTTAAACAGATCACTGAAGGTGAAGGCTCATGGAGAAGCTTGTACATGAATCACATGCAGAGCAACGATGTTAGGAAACACCAGTGTACGTTTACATGAATTACAAGACCACGATTTGACAATGGACACGCATTTACATATATAAAATCTAGGCCATGGAAGTATCACAGACCCTTTATGGATTTTTTTAAGTGGTGTATTGAAGCAGTGCATTATTTAATGCTGCTATACTTACATTTTTCTGTAGAACGAATTTCTTATTACTTGAGATTATCTTGTGCATGAAGCAAAAACATGCCCACTGTTTATAATTCAAAACACCTCATTGCCCTAGAAAATGTGAGGAGACTGACTGTACTGTTAAGGTGGGGACTTGTAATACCCGTTTCCACCTGAAGGTGGCGCTACACGATACACATTTACATAAAGAATTGGTGGCTCCCCTCTCCTCTCCATTCCCCTCCCCAAGACCACCGGCAAAGATAAAAACACCCCTATACATTAATTGGGGTCATGCTGATCCTATGTAGCAAGTCTGGATGATGCAATCAACCCAGAACTGTAGGCAGAGTAGCATGACAAACACACACCGGTCCATGAATTAGAGTAAGGATACCGTGAAACCACAACATTTTGCGGATTCACAATTTGTGCTCTGTGGTGTTATCAGCACACCGTTTTTGATGAAACTGGCTGCTCCCACCCCCGGTTGAAATTTACAATCAATTGATCTGCAGGTGCCCACCTGTTTGCCTTGCACTGCGAATTAATGCACGGATATCACGATCCTGGAGCATGCGCTTCTGCTCACTGTTGCCCTTTGCTGATGATACCTTTTCCTCAGAGTTCCATGCCAACATCACCTTAGACACCGTTGCTCTTGAAACATCAGCAAGAGTTGAGCTGTCTTTGTCTTTGAAACTCCTGCCAAATGTGCCCCAACAATCACCCCTCTTTCAAAGTCACTGAGGTCTCCTCTTGCAGTCATGCTAGCCATAAAAATTGTCAACCAGGCCTATGCAGCATGTTTATACATGACCCTAGCATTCAAGGATGTTATTTGCTAAATTAACACATCGGCCACACCTGTATGGAAGCCGTTGCTTTCAATATACTTGGTGTCCCTCATTTACCCAGGTGTTTCCATTTTTTTGTCCACTATCTGAATATTTTTATATACAGAGTCAAGGCGCATGGAAGAGTGAGAACACTGAACAGATCAGGATGCACCAGAACAAAAGGAACAGTAGAGAGAGGGAGGGACACCAACAGCAGGGTTTTAGGAAAAAATAAAGACAGACATGGATAAATAATGGGTGTGTGGTGGGATGACTGGTAGGAGAGGATGCATGGGATGGACAAGATGGATATAGAAGTAAACTTTCAAGAAGGTAAAACTGGAAATGTGGAAGGGGGTGGGCTTGGGGGTAGGGAGGGGAGTAAACGGGGGTAGAATAGATCACGGTTTTCAAGGGGGGGGGGGAGCGATATGAGATGTTGATAAACAGCTGTCATGAAGACTAGGAGGGAAGAATGAGATTGAAGAGAATGTTGAAGTTGGTTTCACAGGTGGGAAAAGAGGAAACAAATGCAGAAACCTGGGGGGGTGGACATAGAAAAAGCAGAAGGTGCAAGACCAGAAAGGGGGCGGTAGATGACAGAGACCACCATCCTGTCTGTGATAGGAAAGTGATAGAATTATAGACTTAGCTTCATCGTGGGAGATTTCAATAATCTTAAAGGCTTTGGTTTCCATGGCATCAAGGTGTGAGGCAGTGGTGCCAGCCCAGTGGGGGAGGGCAGTGCTCCATCAAGCTGCAGTTGAAGTCCTTTTAGCTGGATAGGAGTTCAGGTGTGTCAAGCAACGACTTTGTACAATGCAGGGTGCCCCTGCGTGGTTTGAAATGAAATGTGAAACATTGAAATGTGGTTTGCCCAAGAAAGATCATGGCTCATGGTGAGACCAGGAGTTTGAGTGACTGAACTTCCTCAAGAGGTTTGTTCAGAAAGTAAATAGGAGGTTTGCCATATGGCCCTTATGAGTAGGCGAGAGATGATGAGAGTGTGAGATTTGTCTGGACTGATAGACATATTCCAAGTGTTTCACCAGCTTGTGATTTTGTCAAGGACTGATGAGGGAAGAGGTTGCTGTGTAACTATCTGAGGATGAGGAATGTCATGGTTGAGAGTGGAGTCATCAGCAAATAGATAAAGAGGATTTTCTAGAGAGTCAGACAGATCATTGATGAAAATCAGGAATAGGACTGGGCCCAGAACCCTGCCTAGGGAGACTCTAGGCTTAACAGGGAGAGGAAAAGAAAGGATTATGTTGAGAACCACACATTGGCTATGAGAGTAGAGCAAGTCAGTAAGCCATATGTGAAGTTGGTACTGGATGCCCTAGCCAGAGAGCTTGGAGAGTAAGGCAGGATGCTAAACTGTATCAAAAGCACGACATATGTCCAGAGACTATTCGGATCTCATGTTTGACATTGAGGGACTCCATCCATTGTTGGGTGAGTAAATCAGCATGTCCAAGGGGGAGTGAACTGGTCTGAAACCAAATTGGTGATCTGAGATGAGGTTGTTGGAGAAAAGGAAGGATTTCATATCAACTGTGATGATGGATTCCATGACTTTGCTGATGATTGGAAGTAAGCTGATATTGAGGGGATCCGTTTTTGCACCTTTTTATGGAGTGCAGTGATGTTGGTGGATTTCCAAGCAGATGGAAGATGAACTAGCACAAATGACAGGGTGAAAAGGGCAGAGAGAGGATGTGTAAGGACAGCAGAGTAGGTTTTTAGGATACGTGAGCTGATGCTGTCCGGTCAGGTAGCAGAGTCTGGTGTTTCGCAGGAAGGGTGATTCATCAATGTGGGTGCCGTCCCTCAGATGGGCGTTAACCTGGTCATCCCATCAGGTGGCATTATTTGATGGACATTAAAGACCCCACAGTATTCTTCACAAAAAGTGGGTGGGCTGTCATGAGCACCTGAACAATTTCCAAATTCCATCTAACCTACAGGGGGCACTGGATGAGCGGCACAGCCGTGCTCCCTAGCAAATTGAGGGCAAATTGCAGGCATGTATTTCATATGAAAGAAGAAGGAATGTCTTTGGATGCGGGAGGATGTCTTAGATCTTATCTTATCTTAGTCTGCAGCGGTTTTTGAGGCCAGCTTTGCTTCATAGTCAGCCCAAGAAAGTTCATGGCTGATGGTGGCATACAAAGACACCTAGACCTGAGATAATTTGGCACGGCAGGCCCATGCTATATCATCAACACCTATTCACGTAATCTATCAATTTACTTATCTTTTATGTTCTCATCCCATTCTTACCATTTTATCTGATGTAAAAATCTAGATGTCTTTCTCGTAGACTCTCGTTTTACTGAATACTCCATTAACTGAATTGTGAAAATCTGAAAGGGACTTAACCTAACCCCCCATTTATAGGCCTAATCTGATGACGTATCATAATAACAAGTAATGAATTGTTTCATTATTTTGGGTTATCGGGGGTTTGTGTATTCAAAAGTAATTGTTCCTTTTCTATTCACCATTATTTACTTGGGTATTGTAGTTTTCAAAACAATTAATGCTTTTTATCCATAGCCTTTTGGTAGACAATTGCCTCAGCCACATACTCGGCCATAACTTTATGTTCCTTTGCCTTCCCTCCCCCTTCTCTATTATCTTCAACCAGTCTCTCTCCCCTTGCATTCTCCCCATCCTTCCCATCTCTAGGAAATACTCCTCCGCCCCATTTATCTTCCAAGGGGTATAGTAAGGATTGGCAAATGTTACCTTATCAGTCACAGTTGAAGGCCACTCTGTGGTCAAAACATTGGACCTCTGAACCTTTGTTCTCAAATAAAATCTCGATTTGGTCATGCTCGTGGGTTCGCCATTTGGCAGTCTCTGCATTATTTTACTGTCACGTATCCCTACTACCTGCAGTTATTCTCTTATTTAAATAAAGGAACTTTTTCTTCTTGTCGTTTTTTGACCCACTATTTGAAACAAACAATGCAATCAACCTAACAAAGAAGTCAAGCTAATATTATTATTAACTCCACCACCGAAGATGGATGGAGGTTGTGTTTTCACCCGTCTATCTATTTGTCTGTTTGTCCGTCTGTCTATCTATCTGTGAGCAGGATATCCCAAAAAGTTTTGGACGGATTTGCATGAAATTTGGTGGACAGGTTGGGTGTGTGACAAGGAAGAATTGATTAGATTTTGGCGAAGATCCAGATCCTATAATTTTTGAGTGATTCTTCACCATTGAGAGATGGGGCCAAAAATCAATATATAGCACAATATCTCATAAGATTGTAGAGTTAAATGACAAAACTAAGTGGATGAGTTGATTTGGTAACAAGAACAAGCCGATTCAATTTTGGTTCAGGTCTGAATCCAGATCCGGCCTATCAGTCGGATACAAAAACGTATACTGTTCAGCCTGGCTGGGATATGTGCTCTACTGAGTGCAGTTCTAGTTTTTACATGTTTTCCAGGAGTGAAATATTGTGTTAAGTGGTATTTTAATCACTAAATTTTTGCTGTTATTAAATTTTACCAAGAGTGCTTCATTCAAAATGCGAGATACAGGGTCTCAATTCTGAGTACATCTTCATGCTATTCTACAATGAATGTCTGCGTTTGAGTTCCAAGTGAAAAATCAAAACCCAGGAAAATATGAACTTGGGCCAAATTTAAGTTTGGGTTCTGGATTAGAGTTCCACTTCATTGTAAAATACATTATCTGGCACTCCAGGTTTCCAGAAAAGATTTGATAGCACAAGCATTGTAAGAAAATTAATGTTAACGTCATTTGGTTGCACCCCAACAAGGAATTATACTCAGATGAAATTCCAAGTCAGTGCATGAAAGAAATAAGATTGTATGTTTTGTAATAAATAATATTCTCATTTGAGGGAATCTGCTTTTTCTTTGAAATATCACCACCATTGTTAAAGTCTCAACTGACAGCTGCAGTGGCTGTTGAACAGGAAAATGCCATATAATGGCAAATAAACAAATTCAACTCTATCCTACACTACACAGAGAGTTTATAATTCATTTGGGGCACTTGCCCAAATGACTGATGTGAAAATAAAGGGTAGTGCATTTGCGACGGAGTCGTCTCGTCCATATGTAATTCTTAACCAAATATGAATCCACGGTGATGTTGGTGCTTCAAAGCTTTATTTTGCATGGGATATTAAGCTGATTTTTATCTGTTAACAATCTGTTTTTGCTGTTTTGGATCTCAGAATGTCGTTTGAAAAGAGAAGGTCATCATGTGAAGGATAGCATTTCCACATTTGAAATTCATGCCCCCAATCTCCACTGGGAAGAGAAATGGGAAACTACCCAGTTGCATTCATTGTCAAGAAAGCTGTTACAGTAATACCTAATCTCCTTCAAGACAAAGTAAACTAGAGAGGTCATAGAACACATTACCCCATGCAGTGTTCAGGTACAGTGCCTTCAGAAAGTATTCAAACCCCTTGACTTTTTCATATTTTGTTGTGTTACAGCCTGAATTTAAAATGGATTAAATTGAGATTTTTTGTCACTGTTCTACACATAATACCCCATAATGTGCAAGTGGAATTTGTCTTTCAAAATGCTTACAAAATAATTAAAAGTGAAATACAGAAATATCTAATTTATATAAATATTCATCCCCCAGAGCCAATTCTTCGTAGAAGCGCTTTTGGCAGCGATTACGGCTTCGAGTCTTCTTGGGTATGTCTGTATCAGCTTTGTACATCTGGATTTTAGAGTTTCTCCCATTCCTCCTTTCAGATTTGCTCAAGCTCTGTCAAGTTGGATGGGGAATGTCGGTGAAGAACAATCTTCAAGTCTTTCGATAGATTCTCAATGGGATTCAAGTCTAGGCTTTGGCTAGGCCACCCAAGGACTTTCACGTTCTTGTTCTGAAACCATTCCAGTGTTATGCCTGTGGTCATTGTATTGTTGGAACGTAAATCTTCACCACAGTCTGAGGTCTTTTGCACTCTGAAGTAAGTTCACCTCAAGGATTTGCCTGTATTTGGTTGCATTCATTGTTCCCTCTATCCTTACAAGTCTCCCAGTCCCTGCTGCTGAAAAGCAACCCCACAGCATGATGCTGCCACCACCATGCTTCACAATAGGGATGGTGTTAGATGGGTGATGAGCTGTGCTTGGTTTCCGCCAGATGTAGCACTTTGCATTCAGGCCAACAAGTTCAATTTTCATCTCATCAGACCACAGAATACACTACTCACAATAAGTTAGGGATATTGGCAGGTTCTTCGGTGTGGTTGATTTTGTGTATTAATTATGTTGAAAAAAGTTGTTGGTCCTAATTCTATGGTTATTAATGTGTGAAAAAACACAGCATTCTTGATTTCAATACCCTAACCCTAACCCCTATAAAAAATATAAAAAACTCACTGCCACAATATCCCTAACTTATTGTGAGTAGTGTATTTTGCCTCGCGCTCTCTGAGTTTTTCACATGCCTTTTTGAAAACTGAAGGCATGCTGTCATGGGATCCCAATATAGGATTTAGGTTAATTGATTGCCGTCGCGTTCCTTGTTATCGGGTCCGTGAATAAATCTTTATTTTTGTACATTTTAATTCGGTGTCGAGTACATTAATTTCCCTGCAGCTGCCGTCGGTTCGCTGAAGATACGCGCTTTTACCGCAGTTTCCACTTCCCTTCTTCCTCCCGCGTTTATTATAGCACAAGCCGTGTTTGGTCATCGCCTCCATTAAAGCCGTTCTGGTCTTCCGCGGTCCCTGGTATTAACCGGAAGGGTCTGCGCGACAATATTTTCAAAAAGTGATGCTTCCTTCTGGAACACACTGAATGATGAATGAATGAATGATCGTTTTAAGGCCATTTTCCCCACTAGAGCGGGGGTTGGCCTTGCGGGCCCCATGACAATCATGGTTCCCTGTTTGAGGCAATGTTTTTATGGCCGGATGCCCTTCCTGACGCCAACCCTTGGTAATGCTCTTTCGATGCGCAGGGATACGGTGTACCTATCCTGAATCCGGGTACACACCGTGATCATTTCATGATCATTCTGGAACATTCTGAACCGTGATCATTCTGGAACACACTGCACAGTTGAAAAAAATTGGGATATACTGTAACCCTATTTGGCCCCAATGAACCATACTGTTATGTTGTGAAATAAAATGCAGCAAAAATACAATTTACCACAAAGTGATATGTTTTCTGGGACTGTGTACACATGAAAATTATTTTGGGACATACTGTAATATTTGACCTTGCTGGACAACACTGTGGAGTTTTTGTGATGTAAATGCTCTCTTTCTGCTCTCATCTCTGCTCTCTTCACCCCACTGTATATTTCACCTTTCGACTGGGTACTGCGGCTGTGGGCTGGTCTGTGCAGCTCGCGACTTTATGTTGTGGGCTGAATACCTGTTCATGGCGGAACTAGTTCGATCCCCTTTATGTATCCTTTTAAAAGACCTCGCCTGCCTTCACACCTCCTCCCCCCTCCACCCTTCTCCCGCCGTACTCACCCTCAATTATGCGTGAGTGATTGTCTACTTGTGGTCCCTTAGGTTTATTTTCTTTAATCAAATGCTTTCATTTTACCATATTGTGAAGTGCATTTATATATTTTTACCCTCGCCAGAGGAGAGGGTATTGCATTTGAGTCTGTTCGTCTGTCTGTCTGTTTGTTTCTTGCCGGAAAAGATTCCGGCAAGTATGTTGTTCGGTTGGTTTGTCTGTCTGTTTGTTTGTCTGTCTGTCTGTCTGTCTGTGCGCAGCACTACGTCTACAACGTTGCACGTAGAATCGCCAAACTTTACACACATATTTGTCTTGCCCTGGAATAGAGTGTGCCCAATTGATGACGTCATCGGTCACGTGGTTCGGCCGCCATATTTGTCCAAAATGGCCGATAAAAAAAGTATATTCCGGCAAGTCCTCGGTCTCTGACCGATTTTTCATTTGTTTGTCTGTCTGTTTGTTTGTCCGCACAGAATAAATATGATTTTCTCTGTAATCGTTAGTCCGATTGACAGGAAATTTTCACTATAGGTGTGGCTCCTCCTGTTTAATTTTTTTAAAGATAATTATGACGCCATAGGTCACGTGGTATGGGCGCCATCTTGGAAAAACCGAAAATCTTTGCACCTCTATATCTCCGAAAGCGCTGAATAGAAAAAATAGAGACATGGCTCATTGTAAAGAACTCTCCATGGGGAATAACTTATGCTAATGATGATGTCATAGGTGCCTCCATTATGACAAGTACAAAACTTCATCCGATCAAAATGAAATTTCTTGAGCATCATCTCGGGATAAATTAGTTTAGATAATGATGACAAAATAGATGATAGTAAACAAATAATGATGACATCATCGGTCACGTGGTTCGGCCGCCATATTTGTCCAAAATGGCCGATAAAAAAAAAGTATATTCCGGCAAGTCCTCGGTCTCTGACCGATTTTTCATTTGTTTGTCTATCTGTTTGTTTGTCCGCACAGAATAAATATGATTTTCTCTGTAATCGTTAGTCCGATTGACAGGAAATTTTCACTATAGGTGTGGCTCCTCCTGTATAATTTTTTTTAATGATAATTATGACGCCATAGGTCACGTGGTATGGGCGCCATCTTGGAAAAACCGAAAAACTTTGCACCTCTATATCTCCGAAAGCGCTGAATAGAAAAAATAGAGACATGGCTCATTGTAAAGAACTCTCCATGGGGAATAACTTATGCTAATGATGATGTCATAGGTGCCTCCATTATGACAAGTACAAAACTTCATCCGATCAAAATGAAATTTCTTGAGCATCATCTAGGGATAAATTGGTGAGAAAAAAAAAGATGACATCATCGGTCATGTGGTTCGGCCGCCATATTTGTTTTAACACAAGAGCCTTAAAAACCACTAAAGACACATCCTGGCAAGGGTCTGCAATCTATGATTGCTCTTTCTTGATACCTCCACCACCAGAGGCGGATGGAGGTAATGTTTTCACCCCTGTCTGTCTGTCTGTCTGTGAACAAGATATCTCAAAAAGTTGTGTACGGATACAGACAAAATTTGGCATAGAGGTAGCGTATGTGACAAGGATTAAATGATTAGATTTTTGTGAAGATGCGGATTCGGATCCGGCTAGTTATTAGTAGAAATGTTTCAAGTGATTCTTCACCATTGGGAGATAGGGCCAAAAACTATATATTGCAGGATATCTCAAAAAGTTGCAGACGGATTTTGACAAAACTTGGTGGAGAGTTTGGGTGTGTGACAACGACGAATTGATTAGATTTTGGTGAAGAGCCGGATCCGGCTAGTAGAATTTTAAGAGTGATACTTCACCATTGAGTGATAGGACTAAAACCGATACATAGCACGATATCTCAAAAAGTTATGGACGGATTTGGACGAAACTTAGTGGACAGGTTGGGTGTGTGACAAGGAAGAATCGATTCTATTTTGGTGAAGATCTGAATATGTATTCGGATACGAGAGTTAATTATTTATTAAGTGATTCTTCAGCATTGAGAGATCGGGCGAAAAGCGATATATAACATGATATTTAAAAAAGTTATGGACGAGTTATGACAAAACTTGGTGGACGAGTTGGTTAGGTGGCAAGAACAAGCCAATTAGATTTTGGTTCAGGTCCGAATCCAGATCCGGTCTATCATTGGGATACAAAACACACTTTTCAGCCTGGTGGAGGTATGCGCTCTACCGAGTGCCGCTCTAGTTATGCTTGTATTTGTATCTGTCTGTCTAGTGTCTTGGGATTCTCCGTATTTGTTGTTGTGTCCCACCTTTCAATAAGCCTGTCATTCCCGAAGATCATATGACATGTGGTGACCCACCATTGCCATCCTTACACCTGCGTCTAACCATTTCAGCTTTTGATAAATCCCTGGGGAGGAAGTAAAATTGGCAACATTTGCTTCAAAAGACCAGCGGGATTAGCATTTCTGACTGGGGGACCGGAAGAAAACATGTAAACCACTCAGCGTGATCCCCTTTCATTTCGGACATTTGTGAAACTGCGCTACAAGACAGCTTCATCACAGCGGGTCAGTGTTAGAAGACCACCGACGTGACAATATTCACATGGAGAGAATCGAGGGTCCTCCTTCCACCCTGTGGGTGAACTATGAATTTTTATTACTGCCATACAACCTTACCAAACACACCCCAAGTACAGCAACCACCAGTTATTCCATCCAGTGGTTCAGAAGTACAGAGAAGTCAAAAACACCAACAGACAAACAAATGGACACACAAACACACACTTCTTGAACCAGCACAATGACCACACCAATCCAACAGTAGCGTTTAACCTAACAGTTAATTGATTTATAATCCATAATCCGATGGCAAAGGTCTTTATTAATACGAGTCGAGCATTACATATACACCTCAAAAGGTTCCTGAAATCATTTTTTAACAATGATTTGTAAATATAACGTTTTGGAGCACACTTTTTCAATGGGGCACCTTTTTTCAATGGAGTGTTTTTCAATAGTGCATTCACAAAAGGAAAGGGCAAGAAAACCTCAAGGCTATTTCTCTGTTCAGGGAGTTCTTATGAGTGAGGTCCTTGTTACAACCCTACAGCTAAAAGGAATAAGAGAACATCAGTCCAGTCAATAGACAAAAGCGACCTCCAAAGCAAAGGATATCATTCTGGATTTGTCTCCTTCGACTGCTGTTGATTGCTGCCTGTATTTAAATGTTCCATCAATCCATTTCCATGTCCTCTCGTTCATTTATTGTGAGCTTTTGTATCAATTGCAGGTGTGTGTGCCTTGACTGTAACCACATGTGTATAGGCCGCAGTGATTAACCCTTTCAACTCCTATTTATTCTCCCTCCTCACCCTCTCCCCTGCCCTTCCTCCTCTCCTCCCTCTCAACTCGATTTAGTAGTGTGTATACAATTAATTTTGATTAAAATGCACCCTCTCCCCATTCGACACCAGCTTCCTCAATCTCTGCTGGGCATGGTTAATTTAAAATGATCATCACCTCTACTATTTCCAGGTAGGGGATTGATTGTCTGGGTAAAATGGTGACTAAGCCTAAACCCTCTGTTCTCTCCCTCATGTTTTATCCTTAGCCCCCCTTTTCTTTCCTTTCCTCCAATGCAAAACAGCATCGCTAGTCCTGTCACATTATTATAGTGCTACTTTTCTCCTCACATTGAACCACCCCCATCCTCCACCCTGGCCATGATGCGTACCTGTGCATTGCTGAGTTCAAGACTGAAATGTAATCGGGTTTTTAGTGAGTGCAGATGCATGGCACTTAATTTCCACCATGTTGCAAACCGGTTTCTTTCCCTCCACTCATGCACTGGAGCCCCTGGCCCAACTGCTCTCATCACCCCTCACCCTTTTCTAACAGTATGGATCTCTAACATTCAAGTGTTTCATTCTAAAATAACATCTCTCCATAGGGGTTGCTGCTGCATCTCCAGACATTATTCACACAGGACGCCCCTGATTCTTCTGTGCCAATCCCTTGTTTGTTTGTTTGTTTGTTTTGTTGTGACAACCCAGAGGCAATGACATTGTGATGTGATTATTACCCTGCGCATGTGAAGCGAAAGGCTGCGTTAACCAATTGTTTCATGTCTGTCTTATCTGCTTATGATTGTCAGGTTATGATCGAGGTACAATTTGTTTAAATTGAATGTTATATTTTTAATATGAATCGGAAGACAAGTTTGACCTTTTACCGTACTTTGTCTCTGAATTCTCTTTGAATGTGCAAAGAGGAGTGAAGATCATTTTTAAGGGGTGAAGCCGCTTCAATACTTGGCTATGTCCATCTGTCCTTAAAAAGTGAAGAACCTTTCGAACCCAACATGTTGAATTCTAAAGGGTTCTAAAGGGTAATTCTAGAGGGTGATTCTAAAGGGTAATTCTAGTGGGTTCTAAAGGGTAATTCTAATGGATTCTAAAGGGTAATTCTAGAGGGTGATTCTAAAGGGTAATTCTAGTGGGTTCTAAAGGGTAATTCTAATGGATTCTAAAGGGTAATTCTGAGGGTTTTGTTCGTTTCTAGGCTTTGCGTATTTCATATTAAAAATGCCAAACTGAACAGCTACCTTCAGACATGGGTACGATTTTTATACTCTGTTTGCCTGCCTGGCAGTCAGACAAAATTGAAAACCATTCCCAGCATAAAACTCACTGTTTTAAGGATGTTATAAAGGACACAAACAACAAGCATGAATAACTAATGTAACGTGTTAGATAGGGGTGAAACGGCGGTAAAACCCGGAATTAATTTATTTATACGCCTTTCAACCTCTTTAAACCTTTATTTGCATTGAGTTATATACTTGACCACTGTAGAACACAAATCGCTTTCATAATACTTCCAATAACCTCCAGGTTAGCAGTACTTGGACATTTATATAGAATGGTTTATATGGGTGGTGTATAAGAATTACAATCCTTAAAATCATCGCTTTATTTTAAATTGAAGCATATAATTGAACACTGTGTGGGGTATTGTGTTCTCTGGACTCTCTAGTTATTTATGTCAAGAGTTCCACATCCCTCGCCCCCACCCCCCCCCCCCTTCCTTCCACATAATTGGCCATGATCTGCGCTGTCCCTTCTAAGCCCCAGGAATATCTATGGCTGTACATTCCTCACTGCATGACCTATTGCCCACCTGATGAGGATTACAATGTGTGTGTGTATATATATATATATACAGTGTATTCAGAAAGTATTCAGACCCCTTCACTTTTTCACATTTTGTTATGTTGCAGCCTTATGCTGAAATCATTTAAATTCATTTTTTCCCTCATCAATCTACACTCAATACCCCATAATGACAAAGAGAAAACAGGATTTTAGAAAGTTTTGCAAATTTATTAAAAAGAAAAAACTGAAATATCACATTTACATAAGTATTCATACCCTTTGCTATGACCCTTGAAATTTAGCTCAGATGCCTCCCATTTCTCTTGATCATCTTTGAGATGTTTCTACACCTTGATTGGAGTCCACCTGTGGTAAATTCAATTGATTGGACATGATTTCGAAAGGCACACACCTGTCTATATGAGGTATCACAGCTGACAATGCATAACAGAGCAACAACCAAGCCATGAGGGCGAAGGAACTGCCTGCAGAGCACATGAAAGCCCGCTTGGGGTTTACATAAAAGCACCTAAAGGACTCTCACACTGTGAGAAACAAGATTCTGTGGGCTTTCATGTGTCTTTCACTGAGGAGAGGCTTCCGTCTGGCCACTCTGCCATAAAGCCCAGATCGGTGGAGTGTTGCAGTGATGGTTGTCCTTCTGGAAGTTTCTGCCATCTCCACACAGGATCTCTGGAGCTCAGCCAGAGTGACCATCGGGTTCTTGGTCACCTCTCTTACCAAGGCCCTTCTCCCCCGATTGCTCAGTTTGGCCGGGCGGCCAGCTCTAGGAAGAGTCCTGGTTGTTCCAAACTTGTTCCATTTAATAATTATGGAGGCCACTGTGCTCTTGGGAACCTTCAATGCAGCAGAGATTTTTTTTGTCGGCTTCCCCAGATCTGTGCCTCGACACAATCCTGTCTCTGAGCACTGCAGGCAGTTCCCTTCGACCTCATGGCTTGGTTTTTGCTCTGATATGCATTGACAGCTGTGAGACCTTACATAGACAGGTGTGTGCCTTTCCAAATCATGTCCAATCAATTGAATTTACCACAGGTGGACTCCTATCAAGGTGAAGTAACATCTCAAAGATGATCAAGAGAAATGGGAGGCACCTGAGCTAAATTTCAAGGGTCATAGCAAAGGGTCTGAATACTTATGTAAATGTGATATTTCATTTTTTTCTTTTTAATAAATTTGCAAAACTTTCTAAAATCCTGTTTTCTCTTTGTCATTATGGGGTATTGAGTGTAGATTGATGAGGGAAAAAATGAATTTAAATGATTTCAGCATAAGGCTGCAACATAACAAAATGTGAAAAAGGTGAAGGGGTCTGAATACTTTCTGAATGCACTGTATATATATATATATATACCCACATACATATATGAATAAACGTTTGGTCGTACAGAATTTTAAAAAAAAATAGCAGAAAAAGGAATAGATTAGACCTCTAATCTTATTAAAAGACAGCCAACATTACCACAATACAGAAAAGGGCAAAAAAACAGATTCTCTCAACTACCACCAGGTTCACTTACAACTATAAGCAAATTCATGTAATGTACATTGCTGCTGACATTTCCTTTTCTCAAATGACCTGACTTCTGACAATTAGTTTGAACTCTGTACTGACCACGACTTTGGAAATGGCACAGCTTCTCTCTCCACAATGGATGTGGGGCCTTCATCGCAAACAAGTGCTCAGAGCTGTGGCTTTGGACATGTGTCGGGCATTCGACACAGGTCTGGCACCTTGCTCCATTTGCCAAGCTTTATGCCCGAAGAATACAAGGCCACTTTCTTTCCTCACTTGCTGGCTTCTTCCACTCATAAAATAGACATGTAGCCCTCGATGGAATCCTCATCTCCTCTCCCAGTAGAGACTGGAGTTGGCCACAACATAACGTGTTGGGCCCATTTCTTGTGTACGTAAATTACCCCTGATGCTTCGGAAACTCCTCTTTTCCCCATGGCAGATGACTACTAATAATACCATACAATATGACATCACACTAAGAAGCTGCCAACAGCACCTTCCTTCTCTGGTGACCTGGAAATGATCAGATGCTAATACTTGGAATGCATCTTTTAAACCTGACAAATCCACCATTCTCTCACTGTGCAGCTGAAAGGGTTGTCAAACTTGCTCTCCTATATATTTCAACAACCGGATACAACTATACAATGACAAATGAGGCTATACAATGTATTTTGTGAGTAGACAAATATTCTCTTAAATGTTTTAAACTAAAGTTAACGCAAACACTTCAGAAGAAGCAAATGTGATTGTAACTCATATACGTACATGAATTTACTCCACCAATTAAAAAAGACAAGCTACACAATACTATTCATACTTGTATGGGAAAAAACAATTTTGTCTGGCATGCCATTACTGTACATTGGAATTTTCTCAACAGATATTTGACCTTTTGTAGACAGGTTATGCACAGACAAAATGTCTCGCTATCTTCTTCAGCATGAAGAATGCTTTGAGTCAAAAGCAAAATCGACTGATTGAAGAAAAAAAACAAAGAAACGATTATTATCCATTGGGATTGGAGTTCAGATATATACCTACCCTGCGTTACAATCACAAGTTTTAGTAGTATCTGTTGAGATGATAAAAACATGGAAAATATGATGCAGAGTGATTATGTTGCCCTTGTAAATTTATAATGTACATAATTTCCATGCAAGCTTTTTTGCCTAAAAGTAGTGAATTTTGGATTGGCCTGTGGTATTCATACCTAAGCACAAGCTTATGCCAGAATCCCAAGTTCAAATGCCATACACAGTATTTTGTTCATTTGTACATTCCAATTGTCCTTCATGTTGAAGTAAACAAAAAATTAATTAATCTATAAGTAACTAACCTTGTCCTACTAGTAATAAATGCACAAACTTCTGCATTAGCTTAGATACTGCATAAAAACTAGATGGTATTCATTGAATACTTACCCTGCGCAGTCAACTTGGTGTGAGCCAACTCTTTTGTTTTTGAACGGTTTTTTATTTGATCCAATATGGCTGCCAGACCACGTGAGCGATGACATCATAAATTAATATTCTCTAATATAAATGTTGCGTAGATCACGCTCAATAAATTTCAAACTGATCAGCCTAAGCATTGTCCCTGTAGAATTATGACGTAATAATTACGACACCAATGACGTCATCGTTAACAACACCTATTCCCTATGCGGAGTTCTTTACAATGAGCCACGTTTCCATTTTTTGCACAGAGCGGTTTTGGAGATATAGAGGTGCGAGGTTTTTCCTAGATGGCGCCTGTACCATGTGACCTATGGCGTCATAATTATCATTAAAATATTCTACAGGAGGAGGCGCCCCTATGGTGAAACTTTCATGTCAATCGGACCAAGAATTGCAGAGAAAAAAAATTCATGCTGATGGAATCAAGCGTTGTACTTTTTGAATTATGATGTCATAGTTAAGGCACCAATGATATCATCATTAACGTATCTTATTCCCCATGCGAAGTACTTGACAACACACCATGATTCAATTTTTTTCCACGCAGCAGTTGTGGAGTTATAGAGGTGCAACCTTTTTCGATTTTTCCAAGATGGCGCCTGTACCACGTGACCTAAGACGTCATAATTCTCATTAAAAAAATTCTACAGGAGGAGTCGCTCCTATGGTTCAAATTTTGTGTCCATCGGACTGACAGTTGCACAGGAAAAAAAAATTCTTACTGATCAGATCAAGCGTTGTACTTGTCGAATTATGACGTCATAATGAAGGCAACGATGACATCATCAACATATCTTATTCCCCATTGGGGAGTAATTGACAATGAGCCTTGTTTCAACTTTTTCCATTGAGCGGTTTGAGAGATATTGAGGTGTAACTTTTTTCCAAGATAACGTCCATACGACATGACCTATGACGTCATAATTATGAATTTAAAAAATTCTACAGGCTCCTATGGTAAAATTTTGTGTCAATCGGACCAACGATTGCTGAGAAAATGATTTTTTTTTTAATGCAGACACGTACATACGCACATCACACGTACGCATCTACGCCACATGTACGCAACCGAATGCCTAACTCTGCTTTTCACTTCGTGAGTGCAGGGTAATAACTTATAGAACAGACTATAAGCATCACAAGGTGTGCAGATATTTGCTTTCTGTTAATGTTCACATTGTACTGTCACAGGAAGTAGCCAATGTGAAAATTACCAATAGTGCTTTGCGTGTACAGAATGAACTGAATGCTAAAGTGAAAATAAGGTGTTGTTTTGCAAGTCCCACCTTACGGCCGGCCTCGTTGTTATGTAGGTTCATTAAGGCACGGCTCGATGATGCACTCTTTCCACGCTCACGTGCATCTACAAATGACTGGGAGAAGGCCACGCCATAAGCAATGTTGTCTGAGCATCCCGACCACTGGAAACCTGTGCACAGTAAAAGTTGACAAGGAGTGAAATATGTGTGGGTTACAAAAAAACCCAAACATTTTGGATCCAATGAACGTCAAATAAAAAACAAAACTGACAATAAAATCATGCCCATATATAATGGTATTTAGAGCCGAATAGTAATAATAATAATAATAATAATTCATTTATTTTGTATAGCGCTTTTCATGAAGCCCAAAGGCGCTTTGACAGAGTGCAAAACATAATGCATAACAAAACATGGAAACAACAATTGCAAAAAGACAAGAATCAATAGGGAAATATTTAAAGCAAAAGGAGGGAGAAGGAGAAGTGATAGTCAGGGGTTAAATGCTGTGGGTTGAATGTTGAATGCAGTGCTGAACAGGTGGGTCTTGAGTGATGTTTTGAATGTGGTGAGTGAGGAGGAGTCTCTGATGGTGTGAGGTAGTGAGTTCCAGAGGGTGGGAGCAGCGATGGAGAAGGCCCTGTCCCCCCAGGATCTGAATTTGGTCCGGATGGGGGGGGGGGGGGTCAGGAGGTTGGTACCAGCAGAGCGGAGGTTGCGGGTGGGAGTGTGTCTGGAGAGGAGGTCAGCCAGGTAGGATGGGGCCAGGTTATGGAGGGCTTTGTAGGTCAAGAGGAGGATTTTGTACTGGATTCTCTGGGAGATGGGGAGCCAGTGAAGCTTGTAAAGGACGGGGGTGATGTGGTCACGGGTCCGGGAATGGGTGAGTAGACGGGCAGCGGAGTTCTGAATGTATTGGAGTTTATTGGTGATTGTTGAGGGTGAACCATAGAGGAGGCTATTGCAATAGTCCAGACGGGAGGTGATGAAGGCGTGGATGAGGGTTTCTGCAGCCGTGGAGGAGAGGGATGAGCGGAGACGGGCGATGTTTTTCAGGTGAAAGAAGGCTGTCTTTGTGATCTGTTTAGTGTATTTGTCGAAGGAGAGGATTTGGTCAAAGATGACGCCAAGATTCCGGATGAGAGGAGAGGTGGATACTGGGATACCGTCGATGTTGAGGGCAACGTTATGGGTGGATTTTGTGAGCGTTTTTGGGCCAATGATGATTATTTCAGATTTATCACAGTTAAGTTTGAGGAAGTTGATTTGAAGCCAGGATTTTATTTCAGAGATGCAGTTTGTCAGGATAGAGTGGGTGTCGGTGGAGACGGACTTGGTGGAGTTGAAAAGCTGGATGTCATCGGCGAAGCAGTGGAATTGGAGACCATGACGGCGGATTAAGTGACCGAGGGGGGACAGGTAAAGGATGAAGAGGAGGGGGCCAAGAACTGAACCTTGGGGGACACCTTGGGGGAGGGGAGCAGTGGGGGATTTGCAGTTATTGATGGAGATGAACTGGCATCTGTCAGAGAGGTATGATTTAATCCAAGAGAGGGCCGTGCCGGTAACGTTAAAGGTGGATTCAAGTCGGGTGAGGAGGATGGTGTGATCGATGGTGTCAAAGGCAGCGCTGAGGTCGAGGAGGACGAGAATGTTGAGGTTGCCAGCGTCAGAGGAGAGGAGAAGGTCGTTGGTGATTTTGAGGAGAGCAGTTTCAGTACTGTGGTTGGAGCGGAATCCGGATTGGAATGTTTCATACAGGTTATTGGCAGAGAGGTGATGTTTGAGTTGAGTGGCTACAGCGCGTTCCAAAACTTTCGACAGAAAGGGTAGGTTGGAGATGGGTCTGAAGTTGTTTAGGGTGTCAGGGTTTAGACCAGGTTTTTTTAGAATGGGGGTAACAGCAGCAATTTTGAGGGATGGTGGGACGATGCCTGTAGACAGGGAGGAGTTTATTGTTGCAATGATAAGTGGAGAGAGAGCAGGAAGGGAGGCCTTGACAAAGCTGGAGGGGATGGGGTCAAGAGTGCAGGTGGCAGTTTTCATTCCTATGAGGAGTTCAGAGAGGTCAGTAGGGGAGACCGGGGAGAATTGAGACAGGGGAAGGCAGGATAAGGGGGGGGGCAGGTGGTTGGAGGGGGAGCGGGTGCGGCAGTGGTCAAGCTGTTGTAGATGTTGTCAATTTTGCGTTGGAAGAAAGAAAGGAAGGAGATGCAGTTGTCTAATGTGAATGACTGGGTGGTGGTGTCCAGGGGGCAGAGGAGTTTGTTTATTGTCGAGAAGAGTGCTTTTGGGTTTCCGGAGCCAGAGTGGATAATTTGAGAGTAGTAGGCGGAGCGGGCGTGGGAGAGGGCATCTTTGTAGTGTTGTAGGTGGTCCTTGTAGGCTTGGGAGTGAACTGTGAGACCTGTTTTATTGCGGAGTCTTTCAAGTTGGCGAGCACGAGTTTTCATCAGGCGGAGTTCAGGGGTAAACCAGGGAGCAGAATGGGTGAAAGAAACTGTTTTGGTTTTTACAGGCGCAAGCTGGTCAAGGCAGGAGGAGAGAGTGTGGTTGTTGTAGTCAGTGAGGTCGGAAGGGGTGTGGTTAAATGATTAAAAGATTTGTTTACTTGAAATGTTTCGAACATTATTATGCTGTATTTATTTCATTTTGCTGTTTATTATACCTCTGCCACAGAAGGTGGACAGAGGCTATGTTTTCATCCCTGTTTGTCTGTTTGTTTGACTGTTTGTCGATCTGTGAGCAGGATATCTCAAAATGTTGTGCATGGATTCAGATGAAACTATGTTGTGGGTGTGTGACAAGGACGAATTGATTCGATTTTGGTGAGGATCCGGATCAGGATCCGGATACTAGAAGTATTTAAGGGATTCTTCACAATAGAGACATCGAGCCAAAAACGATATATAGCACGATATATAAAAATGTTAGTACAAGTTATGAAAAAAACTTGGTGGATGAGTTGGTTAAGTGAGGAGAACAAGCCGATTAGATTTTGGTTCAGGTCTAAATCCAGATCTGACCTATCAGGGGGATGCAAAACGTAAACTGTTCAGCCTGGTGGAGGTATGCTCTCTACCAAGTGCTATTCTTGTTGTTGCTGTTATTGCAAGTGTCAAATATTTGTGCATATTTTATGAATTTCACAAATCATACTCATACTATATACACTCTGAGAAGTGTGTGTTTGTGTGTTTGACTTTTATGGAGTCCTGAACCAATGGATGGAATGAGTAAAAAAAATTGGTGGTTTTCCTCAGAGTGTGCACAGGAAAGTTTAAGGCGGTAAAAAGGTCAAAGTCCCAGGGGTTCAGGGTCGAGGGAGCACGCCAATTCTGTCTATGTAAATGTGCACTCTATCGTGGGAGTGGGAGCAGGTATTAAAAGTCATTCTAAAATAAAACAATTCTGGGAGAATGGGCTCTTTGCTAGTTCTTTAACTATCTGTTCGGGTATTGGAAGAGTGTGAGGTTAGTGCTTGTATGCTTAAGAATTGATACAGAACATATTGGTTATGAATCTAGCAGGATAGCCTTGAAGTATGCACACTCGCCTCCGAGCTGTCCAGCCTGGGTTCAAATCTCGGTCCAACTATAAACGGTCATAACTGGTTGCCCCAGAACTGAAAACGGGCTTATGGGAGCAATGAGGGCTAATGTGGATGGGTTTTTGCAGGCCCAAAGCGAGAAGCTGGAGAAAGACAGGTAGGCCTACCTGATAACGAGGTGCGACTGCCTGGAGGAGCAGGGGGAGTTTGCCAAGTACATGGCCGCACGCATGGGGTCATCGTCGTTGGTGGGGAGTCATCGTCGAGAAAGGTAGGGAATTCCTGAGTAGAGGCTCCTTCCTGTGGGGTGTTTGCATGTGTGTGTGTGTGTGTGTGTGTGTGTGTGTGTGTGTGTGTGTGTGTGTGTGTGTGCACAGGTGAGTGGAGTGAGTGTAAGCAGTGTGGGAATTACGGTTAGGGTTGAGCAAAAGGTGTAAGGAGAAACGATGCCAGCCAGAGTAAAAACTGATCATAGGCATTGGCCTGGGCTCTTCAGAAGCTGAGAAGCAAAGGTGGTGATCAGCACAGATGTCTGCAACTACTCTGACCTTGGCAGTTGCCAAGGAGATAGGGTGGGCACAGGTGTATGTGACTATAGGTGGGCACAGGTGACTCCACCAGGCCCAAGAGCATTGGAGAAAATAAGATGGCTGGTGTGTGTGTGACTATGTAGGCTACTAGAACCTTTGAAGAAAGGAGGAAAGAGTGCACAGCCGCATCCGACCCAGGCCCCACCAAGTAGCCAAGGCCAAGAGCGACGACAGGACCGAGTGATCCAGTGGAGGCCCATAGCAACATTAAGGTTAGAGGTGACAGTAGTTAACAGCAGTGATGTACTAGTATGTGTTGGAGAGTAGCGGTGGACAAAAGACTGATGTAAACAAAATTGTGTGGGAAAATTGGAATTTTAGAAAGGCTTAGGAAATCACAGAAAAATATTACATTTTCATAAAGCTTTAGAAACTGTAATAAGAATGAATTGTCTATAATTTGGATAGCTTAATGAGTGAATTGGTTATTATTTGGATGCATTAGGGTGCCTTTCTGCCTCTCCCTTTTCTTCCTCCAGCAGAACTAGGGATGAACGGAGACGGGAAAATTTTAGTTGAGTAGAATGGTGTAAAGGGTGAGGATTCGGGTTAGGTTTGTTCCTATTTTTCCCCACCTGTGGAATCAACTTCCAATTCCTCTTCAATCTCAAACTTCCCTCCAACTCTTCAAGACAGCTGTTCACCAACATTTTTTGATCATTGCCAATCCAAAACCACAATCTTTTCTACCCTTGTTAACCCCTCCCTCACCTGAATCCACCCATTAGTTCCTCCATCTTAAACACCTCCCCTCATCCTTTCACCTCTCAACCACACTTCATCCTCCCCCACTTTTCATTCCACATCTGAAACGTCACCAATTACCTTATTAGCTCAGTACAATGGACCCGAATTAGCCCGTTAACTCAGTACAAAGGATCACCCAGCGTGTGCAAATCACCGTGAAATGAAATCGACTTTTCTTTTCTTTCTTGCAAAACACCACAATTAAACACATGAAAGACGATCAGTTGTCGTCATCTTGTAAGGCAGTTCCTGCGGACAACAAACAACAACTGCTTGCTAGGGGGTGTGTCCCTACAACGATATGGCCAGGCAGAGATCAATGAGAAGGCGACATGGCCGGGAATACGACCAAATGACAGCAGTCGTTCTCACACCCCGTCGGGGGGGGTTGTAAAAGAGCAGATCGGCTTAACCTCAATGTGATTAATGTGGAAACCAATGGATAATGTTTGTGACATTGAAAGCCTGAACAAGGGAAGTACCGAACAAGAGATCATGCTCCCTTGAATCATTTTATTCCTTATGGTGTCCATCAACCAAGCTCTCAATGTGTGCATTCAAGCTTCTCCAGGGTAAAACGCCACCCTTAACTGTACCTTTGGTGTTCAACCAGAACAGATCGGCAAGCGCTCTCATCCACCAAGCGCTCTCGCCCACCAAGCACTCTCGTCCACCAAGAGCTCTCGCCCACCAAGAGCTTTCCCCCACCAAGAGCTCTCGCCCACCAAGAGCTCTCGCCCACCAAGCGCTCTCGCCCACCAAGCGCTCTCGCCCACCAAGCGCTCTCGCCCACTAAGCGCTCTCGCCCACCAAGCGCACTCGTCCACAAAGCGCTCTCGTTCAGAAAGCGCTCTCGCCCACCAAGCGCTCTCGTCCACCAAGCGCTCTCGTCCACCAAGCGCTCTCGTCCACCAAGCGCTCTCGCCCACCAAGCGCTCTCGTCCACCAAGCGCTCTCGCCCACCAAGCGCTCTCGCCCACCAATACCTCTCGCCCACCAAGCGCTCTCGTCCACCAAGCGCTCTCGTCCACCAAGCGCTCTCGTCCACCAAGCGCTCTCGTCCACCAAGCGCTCTCGTCCACCAAGCGCTCCCGTCCACCAAGCGCTCTCGTCCACCAAGCGCTCCCGTCCACCAAGTGCTCCCGTCCACCAAGCGCTCTCGTCCACCAAATGCCCTCGTCCACCAAATGCTCTCATTCACCATAAGCCCTCGTCCACCAAGCGCCCTCGTACATTAAGCGCTCTCGCCCACCAAGCACTCTTGTCCACCAAGCCCTTTCGTCCACCAAGCGCTCTCGTCCACCAAGTGCTCTTGTCCATCAAGCGCTCTCGTCCACCAAGAGCTCTCGTCCACCAAGTGCTCTCGTCCACCAAGCGCTCTCATCCACCAAACGCCCTTCTTCACCATGAGCTCTCTTCCACCAAGCTCTCCTTACCATGAGTCTTTTGGCCAAGCCTGTGCTGACATCTGCTTATTCGGACCACGATAACCGCCAGAGGGGAGCTAGTACACCACAATCGGCACAAGTCTGCATGAGCCTGCACGGGCATGCTGTGAAGCTGTGAGGGGCTGCCCAAACCTCTGCACTGCCTATCTGGACCACGAGAGCCACAGCCATTCCTGTTTGGATTCACACTAGCCCACCTGTCTGTGTACGATGAACTAGGAGCCATACCACGCCCCACCCTGCCTCTAATCTACTCCTCTTTCTAAATCTACACTCCTGAGTGATTGATGCTGCATGTCAAATGTTGTTTGTCCTGAGTTACGTCAGAATGTACAAGTGGGCTTTGTAAGCATTAAGGATACTTAATTTTATTTTGTGCCTTTACTTGTGATCTTTTGCTTGAGATACTTGCTTGTGATTATAAATGCGTCCTGAATAAATTTTGCCTTGCTGTGCTTTGTAAATAAATGTACTTGCTTTTGAACAGTTAAACGTTCCAACCTGCTTGCCGTTGGCCTTTTCTTCATTGGTCCGACTTAGTGTGTAAGCATAGTTAGACGGGAAATTCCGCCCCACTTATTGGCTCTGTAATTATCCAACGACCATCCATGGATCACTCTACCATACATAATAAATAGATGGGTGGCCGTTGAGGGTACAGTCCCCAATTGGGATCACCAAACCACGGATAAGTTAACGCGCTTATAAAGGAGCGAGAACCATGCTCGGTTTGGTGGTTTCAATCGGCGTCCGTGGATGTCTAGCAACCTGCCGGATCACGGAGTTATCCATGACTGGTGGCCTCAGGTCCGGAGGTCGGGGTGAAGGTCTGAGAAACCCCTTGTAGTAACCCCGAACCATAACAATATTTATTAATATTATATATACTAGAATATAAGACCGACGGAAATACCAATCTTTGCTGCGATTGCTAATCTATGGGGGGGGGGGGGGGCGGGGGGGGGAAGGATTCCTGGGAGATCCTGCTCTCCTTGCAGGCATCACGTGTCGGCATTTGCAGTTTTGACATGCGTGTCCATGTACCCATAAAAAAATGTTTTGGGATCACAAACGCGGGGTGGGGGATCACAAACACTCCCGGGAGTTACCCGAATCCACCGTAGTTGGATTCATTGAAATCTGTTAATCCGTTCTCAAGTTATAACACGACAAACAGACAAACAGACAGATAGACACGGCTCCTTTTATAATACAGATATTTAAGACAAGCTGTTTGTGAAAATATGTGAAAATATTTACAAGATGCAGTACATGTGTTTTTAAAGAAAAATGAACATTCGTTCAAACCATTCGGTACTAAAGTACTAAGCCTGTATGTGAGCTGTTTTCCCCTGAGCTTTGTGGATTCTTTTGTTCCCTGAAAGAACGCAAACCCACAAACAGCCATACCATATGTGGAGTGTCCAGACTGGTTAAATGTAAAGAAACTAGCTTGGGAATATCACTGCTATTTACTCACACTCACCTTGGTGCTGGCTCGCTTGGGTTAAAATCTTGGCACAGCTAAAACCTGTCATCCTGGTCTCCAGGAATGTCATCCTGGAGGGGCAATTCCTTAATGTGTGCCATGCATTGGATGGACCCTTAACCGGGCATCCCGTCTGCCAGCATTGGTATTTGGGCATTGAAGATCCCACGGTGCCCTTTGCGAAGAGTCGGCGAGTTATCGGTGGCACCCTGGCTGAATTCCAAATTACAGGTCCAACCTACAGGGGGCGATGCATTGCGCCCACAGCAAATATGTTATCCACAGTCATGTGCTGCACACGAAAGAAGAAAAATACTGCTGTGTACGTGATCATTTAAGTGTTTGAGAAAATGACATTCAAGCTATAGACCAGTCTCGCCAATGTAAAGCTTCGCAACAATCTTTACATTGGTGACAGCCCTGCTCGTGAAGCACCAATCCGACAGTATACGAGTACAGTTGGGTCAGACTAGACAGCTAAAGGTAAGTGCTCCCCTCTGCAACATCCTGGCAGACCGTCTCCCCATTCGCTGTGGTTCATTAGTAGCTCACTTTCACAGGATCTGCCATCAACTCCATATCAGTGATTTGTCAAGCTAACGGTGCTTGTTGTGTTTTGCCATTCATTTTGCTACTCCACAACTAAATGTCGATGGTAATTACCCTCGCCAGAGGAGAGGGTATTGCATTTGAGTCCGTTTGTCTGTTTGTTACTTGCCGGAATAGATTCCGGTAGAGACAAGTGACCTTGAAAGGTCAAACTCAAGGTCAAAAATTGTATTTTTTTTTTACTAATAACTCTGTCAAACATTATCCGATTCCCTTCTAACCAACACCAAAATGTTCATTATTCAATTCCCGAAAAATAACACGTGGCATAAAATGGTCAGAAATGCTTAGTTTTAATTGTTTTTTGGGGGGTCAAAGGTCAGGGGGCCAAGTTTTCATTGAAAATATATTTCAAACCACTATAACTCTGAAAGGACAAGAGATATGCATACACTTACTCAGTTACCTTCCATTGCTTAGCGTATATACATGTGTAGATTTCCCACCATTTTGATCCAAAATGGCCGATAAAAAAGTACATTCCGGCAAGTCCTCGGTCTCTGACCGATTTTTCATCTGTTTGTCTGTTTGTCCGCATAGAATAAATAAAATTTTCTCTGCAACCGTTTGTCCGATTGACAGGAAATTTTCACCATAGGTGCAACTCCACCTGTAGATTTTTTAATCTTACTCAGTTACCTTCCATTGCTTAGCGTATATACATGTGTAGATTTCCCACCATTTTGATCCAAAATGGCCGATAAAAAAGTACATTCCGGCAAGTCCTCGGTCTCTGACCGATTTTTCATCTGTTTGTCTGTTTGTCCGCACAGAATAAATATAATTTTCTCTGCAACCATTTGTCCGATTGACAGGAAATTTTCACCATAGGTGCAACTCCACCTGTAGATTTTAAAATAATTATGACGTCATATGTCACGTGGTTTGGCCGCCATCTTGGAAAAAACGAAAAACTTTGCACCTCTATATCTCCGAAAGAGCTGAATTCAAAAAATTGAGACATGGCTCATTGTAAAGAACTCTCCATTGGGAATAAAATATGTTAATGATGATGTCATAGGTGCCTCCATTATGACGTCATAATTCGACAAGTACAGAACTTCATCCTATCAAGATGAAATTTATTGAGCGTCATGCAGACATAACTTGGTGGAGAAAGAAAATAATGATAACGTCATCTCATCAGTCACGTGGTTCGGCCGCCATCTTGGAAAAACTAAAAAGCTTTGCATCTCTATATCTCCGAAAATGCTGAATAGAAAAAGATTGAGACGGCTCATTGTAAAGAACTCTCCATGTGGAATAAGATCTGTGAATGATGATGTCATAGGTGCCTCCATTATGACGTCATAATTTGACAAGTACAAAACGTCATCCGATGAAGATGAAATTTATTGAGCATAATCTAGGAATAAATTAGTGAAGAAAAAATAACAATGCTGACGTCATCGATCACGTGGTTCGGCCGCCATATTTGTTTTAACACAAAGGCCTTAAAAACCACTGAAAACACATCCTGGTGAGGGTTTGCAATCTCTGCTCTTTTTCTTGTTATATATATTTTTTGTTTTACATATCTTGCATCAGAATATCAACAAAAATGTTCTCGCTCAGTTTCAGTACTTGATTTTCAGTCAGAGAAATTTCAAACGACAAAGTTTAAAAATATAGGCTATGAAGAAGGGAAATATCGAAAGTGCTCGCTGTAATCCAGACTATATTACAAACTACTTCGGAGAATGTCATAGAAGTCGGTTAGCAACATTCTCATCTCACCTAGTTCTTTCGGCCGTCGGCTTGCAGACTTGTTCTCCAACAGGTGGAATCAGACA
This sequence comes from Myxine glutinosa, assembly GCF_964187855.1. Lineage (NCBI taxonomy): Eukaryota > Metazoa > Chordata > Myxini > Myxiniformes > Myxinidae > Myxine > Myxine glutinosa. Next base: position 100,316,542 of record NC_136266.1, on the reverse strand, counting down.
CAACTGATATTTGTTCCGGTTCCAGTAGAGGGCATTGCAAGGAACATCGTCCTTCAGAGGGAGGGGTCTTAATGGAATTGTGGTATTCTTGACTGCATCCTGGGTATCATCTATGGCTACAAATCCTGCTAATGGGTACCTACAAATCTGCAATGTATGTAAATTTCATATAATGAGACGACTAAGTTTTCAATTGGCAAGTTTTTGTGAAGCGCAATTGAAAATTCGGTAAATGGGTTCATAAGATATTTTGACAAACTAACTTCAATGGGCCTTATGCAAAGATGTGCAAAAACTTCACAGAAGTCGGTATGGGTCCTCTTAATGCACGTTTGATTGGTTGCGACAGCAGAACATATTGATCGTTTCAGCCCTAAATACAGCCTGAAAAAATGTATTTCTTTATTTATTTATAACTTCTTTGATGAATCTGTCATAACTTAACTTACCATCTGGGCTGCTGCCGCGCACTGTGCGGTCACACCCACATTTCTCCAATTCTCCACTGCTGCAACCGCGTGTCACCGCATGTGCCACACCTGCTGACGCAATGGCGTACACAAATGCTCCTTCCCGGGTTCCTGCAAATGTACGCACCGAGTACATATCTGTGTCGCACCGAGTACATATCTGCGTCGTGTGCCCAAATTTGATTTACGAGGGTTTAACCGGGTAGCACAGACCCCATGATGATTCCCATAATTCTGACATGCCCCAAGATACGTAGATTGCTCGTCAGTGTCTTGTGGATGAACCTGTGGGATCCTAATGAATTTAAGGCAAAATGAAATATGACAAAAATGCATAATCATGTGCGCGAGAGTGTACTTGTACATCAACGAAGTGCTTGTGGTGTATATTTCCATTGGATGTCATGATATAATTCATATTTATGTCGCTCTTGACCGAAGGTGATTTTGACTACCTGCGAGATCAGGTGTTTACCCTCAATATATGAAGGTGCTCAAGAAATATCCCTCAGAGTGCCACTGACCGACTGAAGCACTCACCCTGGTTTACGAGGCGGCCAAAGACGTGCGGCCCGCGATGCGTGGTGCTGCAATTCCAGCGCCGTTGCCGAAATTGGTGTTGGCACTCTGCGATGGCCAACCCCGCGCCCCGCCGCACCGACTCCATCACCTCTCCATGTCTCTTACATAGCTGGAGCTGGCGTGACGTGATTCCGACGAGCTGTTCGCATCCCGCCGCCTCCACATGCACCGAGGCGAGCGACGACAGGCGAGAGAGTGCGCTGTGCGGGCAAAGAGAGGGGAGTCAAAGGTCACCTCACGTTCATAAGTTGGCAAATTGGACCGGTGCTCCAACTGACACAACATTGGCATACTTTGGGATGCAACCTCCTGACTGCAAAGCACCATTCCAACAGGTGGGGATTGAACCCCAAACTAGACGGTTCAAAGGTAAGCGTGCTACCTCTGGACCTTCCTGTTGGACTGTATCCGGATTATACCACAAAGGTGACTATTTTGGTGTCAGTAAGATGAACACCTCTTGGGAAGTCAAAACCCATTCCCACACCTGGGTCATTCGGTCCTGCCTTCAGTGGGTCTCTGCGAAACGTCCAATGCGCTCACAAGTCGCACATTTACCCTGAGCACCTTCACTTTGCATGCAACATTGACATGCAGGGACAAGGCCTCGTCATGGCACAGCGAGTGGCGACAGGATTAGCTAAACAGCCAGCGGACATGCATGTGCCGGTTTACTGCACAATACGTTTTTACCCTGCGCTCGCGAAGCGAAAAGCGAGGTTAAGCATTCATGTGCGTTCGTGTGCCGTGTGACGTACGTGTCTGCATTTTAAAAATGCATTTTCTCAGCAACCGTTGGTCCGATTGACATGAAATTTTCACCATAGGAGGGCCTCCTCCTGTAGAATATTTTAGTGATAATGATGACGTCATAGGTCACGTGGTACAGGCGCCATCTTGGAAAAAACCGAAAAACGTTGCACCTCTATATCTCCAAAACCGCTCAATGGAAAAAATTTAAACGTGGCTCATTGTAAATAACTCCATATGGGGCATAGGTGTTGTTAACGATGACGTCATTGGTGCCATAATTATGACGACACACTTAGTCTGATCAGTTTGAAATGTCTTGAGCGTGATCTACGCAACAATTATATTAGAGAATATAAATGTATGATGTCATCGCTCACGTGGTCTGGCAGCCATATTGGATCAAAGAAAAAAAAATGTTCAAAAACAGAAGAGTTGGCTCAGAACAAGTTGACTGCGCAGGGTAAGTATTCTATGAATACCATCTAGTTAATCAAGCGATCGTCATTGAAAATACCATAGGTTTCGGAAGCACCACATCGCCGGCCATAGTTGAGACTTCGCTTCAACTCAGATGCATTTTTATAAACGAGAAATAAAGAAGTTCTTAACGGAAATGGGGCTTGTCGAGGCTTCTCAATCGTATCAAATTCTATAGGTATGGTATGTACGGTATGGTATGCACCACCATCTATAGGTATGTACGTGTCACATCAATCTGCGATTATATTATAGAAAAATCGAACATCTTTAATCCCGATATTCTAATCCAGCCCACGAATGGACAATCAAGAAATTTGATACTTAAACCGCCGTTTACGAGATAAACCACCACGTGGAGCAAGTTGTTGTTGCCTGGTCAGGTGTGTGGGCCACCAAGTTTTAAGGTAATGCAAGTTTTACCATAAAGGTAATGCAAGTTTTACCACTTTATCGTGCGGATATTTCCTATTTCCGTTCGTTGGAGTCTTTCATGTTTTACCTCAGAGTGGTTATTTTACTGTACTATGAAGTACTTGTTTTACTGTAAGTGTACTCGCTCCACCGTGTAATAGTTTGCGTGCCGCAGCGTGTGTGCATTTTAACATGTACATGACCGTTTTACCACAGTTGGTTATAGGTACACGCGTTTTACTGTGCGGCCTTGTTTTTAACGGGGACGAATGGTTGCGCATCCGAGGAAGCGAGTGATACCGTAAGCAAATGTTTCTGACGTGCATCGAGCTAAACTCAAGGCGACTTACACCTCCTGATTGAACGCATAATGGACAAGGACGAGTGTTTGAACGTGTGAGGGGTTGTAACTGAGGACCGGCTTCCCCATGCAGTTTAAACGACTGCACACAAACAAACAAACAAACAAAACGGGAAAGAATCTGGGACGTGTGCACGGAAGGGTGCGCAGCGTGGATTGTGCTGTCGAGGAGCACGCGGTGCGGATTATGGTGTGTAGAGGAGTGTGCACCGTGAATGGTTCTGTGCAAGGGAGTGTGTGGTGCAGATTGTGGTGCATAGAGGAATGTGTGGTGCAGATTGTGGTGCGTAGAGGAGTGCGTGGTGCAGATTGTGGTGCGTAGAGGAGTGCGTGGTGCAGGTTGTGGTGCATAGAGGAGTGCGTGGTGCAGGTTGTGGTGCGTAGAGGAGTGCATAGTGAAGGTTGTGGTGCGTAGAGGAGTGCGTGGTGCAGGTTCTGGTGCGTAGAGGAGTGTGTGGTGTAGATTGCGGTGCGGAAAGAAGTGTATGGTGCAGATTGTGGTGCGTAGAGGAGGATGTGGTGCAGATTGTGGTGCATAAAGTGCGTGGTGCAGATTGCGATGTGTAGAGGACTGTGTGGTGCACGGTGCAGATTGTGGTGCGTATAAGAGTGTGTGGTGCAGGTTGTGGTGCGTAGAGGAGTGCACGGTGCAGGTTGTGGTGCGTAGAGGTGTGTGTGGTGTAGATTGCGGTGCGGAAAGAAGTGTGTGGTGCAGATTGTGGTGCGTAGAGGAGGATGTGGTACAGATTGTGGTGCATAGAGTGCGTGTTGCAGATTGTGGTGCATAGAGGAGTGCGTGGTGCAGATTGTGGTGCATAAAGTGCGTGGTGCAGATTGCGATGTGTAGAGGACTGTGTGGTGCACGGTGCAGATTGTGGTGCGTATAAGTGTGTGGTGCAGGTTGTGGTGCGTAGAGGAGTGCGTGGTGCAGGTTGTGGTGCGTATAGGAGTGCGTGGTGCAGGTTGTGGTGCGTAGAGGAGTGCGTGGTGCAGGTTGTGGTGCATAGAGGAGTGCGTGGTGCAGGTTGTGGTGCGTAGAAGAGTGCATAGTGAAGGTTGTGGTGCGTAGAGGAGTGCGTGGTGCAGGTTGTGGTGCGTAGAGGAGTGCGTGGGGCAGATTGTGGTGCGTGGTGCAGATTGTGGTGTGTAGAGGAGTGTGCGTTTTGTATAATACGGCGTATAACTCCCTTATACTATAACTATAAGGGAGTGCTGGGTACGTGGTGCGGAGCATTTGGTGAATGAACAGGTGCACGTTGTGGTACTGCACGGATTATGCTATGGTGTGCCGCAGTGCGTAAATTGAAGTAAATATTCTCCTGCAAAAGACCGAATCTAATATATTAACACAAGAATTGCCTTAAGTGTCTCCGACAAAGATCTTCAATGTGAACCTGCCTGGAGCTCGATGCAGAACTGAATGTACAAAATGACTTCACAGACAAACAGGTCGCTCGCAATGGACGACCGTGACAGTTGAACTTGAAGCAAAAGCAGATTGCGACACGGACGGGCGGAGCACGACGGAAACACGGATTCGTGCGAGTCGATGGTCGTGAACTCACAGCCAGTTACTTGGAGTCACCGCAGCCGCCGTCAGGAGCAAAAGCAGCGTCGTCGCGGCCCTAGAGTCCTCCATGACTGTGCGCAGGGTTCACCGTGACCACGGCGGGAAAATGGGTTTCAGAGCCTTCTTTGGTTTCGCTCTCTCACTTCGGCGCTCTTTCTAATCCGCAGCGCTCTCAGCACCCCCCCCCCCCCCAAGCACCGCCCCTCAGCAAGGTCCGACCCCCGACCTTTTCTAAAATGTAAATGTTCGATTTCTGACAAACTTCCTGCAGCCGGACGATGTCCCACAGGTCGTGGTCTGGCGTTTACTGAGGGAACATGTAAAGTGCTGAGGAAATAACGCGGAATGTACCACAGAAACGATTAAAAATAGCGCTATGAAATATTTCGTTAAAGGGCGAAGAAGATTAATAACGTATTTAGAGGACGGTGAAAATTTACAAAAATAATTATACAAACGACTTCAAAGCAAACTTTGCTTCTTCAGACGTTTCAGGATTCGAAAGAGAGCGAAACGGCGTCCCGCTTGTCTGCAGCAGCTCGAGCGCCACTTGCGCCGATAATAATTAAATAGATGAACCGGGGAGGCGATGGACGGGGCCTGGGCGTGGCTTAAGCGGGGCGATGGGCGTGGCCTAAGCGGGGCGACGCGCTCCAACCAGGAATTATGAACGTCGCTGGAGGCACACACGGGTTCCAGCACGCTCCTGGTCCTGGTTCACCTTCTTTACATATCCCATTTCACACTCCATCCGCCCACCTTGCGATCTTTGAATTTACAGCAACCTTCCAGCTCTCAGGACCGACAGCTCTCAGGACCCCCCACAACTGTTACAACGACCTCCCCACAAGGCCATATATAAACATACATAAGCTATCAAATGGCTTATTGGTCATCCCTCTTTTCTGAGCCTTTCTTGTCTACTTGGTTGCCTCCGGTATACGTATTCGTTCCGTCTTATTAAACACTTATAGTTGAAGGAGGTTACATGGCAGGAATACCTGCAAAAAGCATGTACAAATCAAAATTCACTGCTTGCAAAAGTATTCAGCCCCTTAAGTCAGTACTTGGTGAGTACCTTTTGCAGCATTGACTGTATGAGTCTTTTTGGGTAGATCTACCAGCTTTGCACAGTGAGATGGTGAAATCTTTGCCCATTTCTCACGTGAAAATTGCTCTAGTTCTGCCAAGTTTGATGGGGATCATCAATAGACTCGTCTCGTCAATAGATCTTCAAGTCTCGGCATAAATGTTCAATTGGGTTCAAGTCAGGTCTCTGACTGTGCCACTCAAGAACATTTATTTTCATCTTATTCAGCCACTCCAGTATGGCTTTAGCTTTATGCTTCGGTCAATGTCCTGCTGAAATGTGAATCTCCTACCCAGTTTCAGATTCATGGCTGACTCGAGCACGTTTTCATCAAGGACTTCCCTGTACTTTGTGCCGTCCATTGTCCCTTCTACCTTCACAAGCTTGCCAGTCTCTGCTGATAAAAAGCAGCTCCATAACATGATGCTGCCATCACCATGCTTAAAGTATGGATGGTGTTGACTGGGTGAGGTGCAATGTTTGGCCTGCGCCAGACATAACGCTTTGAATTTAGACCAAAAAGTTCAATTTTTGTCTCGTTTGACCACAAACACCTTTCTCTACATGTCTGCAGTATCATCAAGATGCTTTTTCGCAAACTCCACATGAGCTTTGAGATGCCTCTTTTTCAGCAATGGCTTCTTTCTTGCCACCTGTCTCCATAGCTTTGTGAAGGGAATGGGATATTGTTGATTGATCAACACTGACTCCCATCTCGGACATAGAACCCTGCATATCTTTCAAAGTCATTGTTGGATAAACAATGACATCCCAAACCAGTTTCCTGCTTGTCCCTGGCTGCTGAGTTTGGATGGGTGACCTGATCTGAGTAGAGTCTGGGTGGTATGATACGTGGGTATATTCTAGGTGGTATATTTGAGACTGTTCTTTATTTGTTGAAACCATGTTCAGTGAAATGCAGTTTTATTACATTGACACATATTTGAAGACTTCGTGTTACCACAACCTGAAGTACACGGCGTCGACATTGTGCCCACGCCACCTGCTCAATATTCCTTAGGGTCCTAATGTTCCTTAGGTTCCTGCTCAATGTTCAACGTTCCTTCGGTTCATTCTTCTTGGATATTTTGCGGCAAACATATTCACAATTTCCTCTATGTTCACTTCCATGTCAGTGGACATGTAAGAGAGCTAGAGCCCGTTCATGCGGTCGTCACCCATAGTCGAGCTCACGCTCGACTATGGGTGACGTCTTCAACAGAAGCAACTCGCTGTTTGCTCTTTCGACCCTCACAAGATGTCACACCGTTTGTGTACAGAATCTTGAGCATCTTGTGTATGTTATCACAGCCAGCAGCTCAGCTCATTGCTCCAGATGCCGATTTCGGACAATCTGGCACTTGGGTGCTCCTCCACCTCGCAACACACATATGAACCTCAGCCTGAACTCCAGCCTCTCCTTCCAGATCCTTTTTATATGTTTCGTGGAAATCTTTTATGCCCTCCTTCCAAATATTGACCGAGGGTGCCGCATCTGCTATATACGATGGAACAGGAAGGAGAGCCTTCACGGCTATGGTGACCAGACCTTCAAAGTGGTAGTGCAGTTGTGCGAGAAGATGATCCAGGAACGGTATGGCCAAAGCTTTTTTGTAGTAGTCCGATGGTGAATCGGCCACAATATTCACCCTCAACGTTTGCCGACTACAGTTTCATGGCATGGAAGCTTGTACATCTACCTTAGCTGCCTGATCTTCTGCTTTAGTGAACCATTCGTTGAATTTCTCATCAATCTCATTTCGGGCAGCACTGACTGTATTAATGGCTGTTCTGCCCATACCGTAGGTACCGATAACATCTTGATAACGGGCTTGAAAATTCTGGCTCAGAGTCTTGGTGTAGGCAAGACAATTGTGCAGAACCACCAAGCCAATGATGAATATGAACTGAGTTATTGCAGCGTGTAGTATCCCTGCTTGTTTGTGCGTGCCACCATTGTAGGTTACATCTGAAGATATGTCTGCAAGAGATTCCTCAATGACTTCATTGTTGTCCATGAACTTAGTGATGGCATCATGTCGTTGGACAAACCTGGCAGTGCATGTATCTACGAGTTTATTGTTGTTGCCATATAGTTTTATAGTCCATTGCACGAGATTAGAGTTTCATTTCGGTGAATACTTATTGAAGATTATCACCTCCTCTGATGCATCCATGACGTTTTTTATGAAAACATTTTCCATCGACTTTCCCAAGGCAAGGCAAGATTCAAACAATGGCTGTTGCAGTGAACATACTGGTTTGTATACAGAATCGAGTCTCGTGTAAGAGCTAACACATTGAACATGGAAACATGCACAGACACATTAAACATGCAATGAAGGGAGCGGTAGACAAGAGGGGGAGAGAGGGAAGCACACAAGCACAACAACAGTGGAGAACAGGGACATCGGGAGATCTGTGGAAGGGGAGGGCTGGGGGAGGAGGGATGGGTACATTGTATAAAGCAAATGAACACTTCTAGGAATTTCAGGAAAGAAGTTGGGGATTTAAAGAGGCGGATTTGGGGTGTTTTAACGGGGGTAGAAAAGATCAAAGTTTTGGATTGGGGAAGACAAGAGATGGTGGTGAACAGCTGTTTTAAAGACCTGGAGGGAGGAGAGGGATTGAAGAGAGTGTGGGAGTTTGTTCCAGAGGCGGGAGAAAAGAGGAATGAAAGAGTGAAGGTGAGCAGAGAGTCTTGATTTTGGCAGTTTAACCATAAGAGGGTTGCAGGCAGATCTTGTGCGACCTATAGGAATATTTGGGGGACAGAGCACAGACAGAGCAGGGGGAGCTCGGCCGGAGAGGAGTCGGTAGTAGCCAGAAAGACGACCAACCTGCCTGCGGTGAGAGAGAGAGAAAGGCCCTCAGAATCAGCTTCATCTCAGGAGATTCCAATGATTCTGAATGCTTTGGTTTCAACCGCGTGAAGCCGAGCTTGGTGTGAGGCAGGAGCACCAGCCCAGAGGGGAGAGCAGTATTCCATTGAGCTGCGGATGAAAGCTTTGTATGTGATGACTTAGACTACGGATTTTTATGTTAAGAAAATAGGCCTTTTATGTTTTGAAAAGCGGAATTTTTTTTTTTTAATGTGAAAAAATCCCGAAATATTTTTTTCCCCCGTTTTATTCCTTTTTTATTATTACCAAGTTTTTCAGAAATCAGTCAAAAAAAGAACAAAAAATGGTAAGCTTTTTCCTGCACAACATTCAGCACTCTGGGCTAGTAAACAGGTAAAAAATGACGTTCAGGTACCTTTATTGCAACCGCATTGTTTGATAAGTAGAGGACTAGAAGAAATTGACAAGACCCTTTTAGGAACGGTTAAAGTAGGTGCTTGAAATCATTATCTTGGTAATGTTCTCCTTGGTGAGGCGGTGTTGGAGGTCGGTGAGGACGTTTCTGTAGATGGAGAAGGACCTTTCCAGGTCGACGCTGACGATGGGGCAGTACCTCAAGAGGGGGATGTCGGCAAGCTTGACTCCAGCCGGTGCACCAACCTCAGATCCGTGCTGATCTCCATCCAGGATCAAAGCCACTGTCCTCAGCACACCAATGTCGGGATTGCGCTGCAGCACCGCCTTGAACTTGGTGAGCAGGATCTCCTTACGTCAGCCTCGGATCTTTTCGAGCTCCTCCTTGGCCTGATCAAGGAGCTGGAAGGCCTTGGCCAGCTCCATGCTGGCCTCCTCCAGCTGCTTAAGGATCTTCGGGATGAACGACACGTGGGCATTTAAGAAGACCAAACTGAGCTTGATGTCCGCCTTTCCGAACAGGTCCTTGGCACTCCGGATTGCCATCGCGTCGTCATCGTTCAGCTGGTCCACAATGTCCTTGACGGCCTCGAAGTGCTCGGCGTAAAACACCGCGGCGTCGATCCACGTCCCCCACCGAGTCAGAATGGGCTCCGGGGGGAGAGAAAGATTGGGCTGCTGCTCCTTCCAAAGGACAACACGCGACGGGGCTTTGACGAACACCTTCTTCGTCGTGGCAATCAGGTCGTTGACGTCCTTGAACATTTCTCAGACTGTCTCGCAGACACGGTGGAGCACGTGGGCAACGCAAGTCACATGCAGCAAGTCCGGGAAGAGTTCCTTCAGGGCATGGCCAGCCTTGATCATATAGGCCGCGGCGTCGCTGACGAGGACCTTGAGGCACTCCGGCTTGAAATCAGGCCAAAGATAGCGCAGCGTGTCATTGACTGCGCGCACAATCTCCCCGGAGTTGGTCTTCTCCAGAAACATGTGTTACGTGGTCCTCCCGGTAACTACCTGGTCTCGGTGACCCCCGGACCGTGGGAGGCACCCCGCCAGAAAGATATATGATTTATACGCTTTCGTAACGCAATCAAGATGAATTCCAGTCCATAAGAAACCCCACACCAAGGATTCCGAGTAATCAATAATATATTCCCCCAAGGAATCAACAATCAACAACCATCAACAATCCACAATCAACAATCAATCCCCGAGATGACTAAGATGGCCATCTTATATATGTGTGTCCCCTTTCCCCACTCCCGACCCCTTGGGTACTCATGACCCCTTTGGTCTCTGTCCCTCACAATGTCTCTGGGCCCCTCCTGAACAAGGTTATGGTCGGCTTCACCGCACACGGGCGGTTGAACGAACCCCGGGCGGACGTGCTTCCACCGGGCACGTACCATACCGGGAACCACGGCTGCAGCGCACACCTCCTGGCCAAGCAAAGCGGGCAAAGCAAGCGCCGCTTGCAACGCGCGCGAGGCCCCAAAGTGCGACCCGTATGCGTCCTTGTAGACGGTGCGGCGAACTGTGCCGGACGCTGGGTCTGTGCACGGCCCCACGGCAACTTGACGTGTCAAAAGGGTAGTTACACGTCCCGGTAACTCCTCTCGCCAGACGGGCTTGGGAATGCAGCTTTTCCACGCTGCTCAATATCGATCCCAACTCTCGTCGGAGCTGGGCGAGGAAGAAGAAGAATCGTCGCTTCTCCCGGACCTCGTGTCTTTTCTTCTTCCGTTTCCGGTCTCCTTTTTCCCAGAAGGGCTCCTGACCCTTTAATCACAACAACCCTTAATCGACTACACATTGATAAGCAAAGACCTGAATAGTAATTCACATACATTCACATAAATATGTAACACTCCCCCCCTTCAAGAAAGAAAGTTTGAACCCAGCGAAAACTTTCTTTGCCGGCCAACTTGGATAAACAAACCAGATAACTCACCCCCCCCCTCACCCCCCCCCAACTCATCAGTTCCCCCCTACAAATAACTTGGAACTTTTGTCGCCATCCCGAGCTGGTGGGGTGTTATTTTCCCTGCTGTGCTCTTTACCAACCCTCGGGTTACCATAAATTTGCCTCCCGGCCAAATCATTCCCAATAATCACAGATACTCCCTCTACAGGAAGCGTGGCTTGTAAACTGACGGTGACCGGTCCTGACACCAAATCGGATTCCAAATGGATGACATGAAGTGGGGCACTAACACAGCCACCGATCCCTTGTAACCGAACACTATCACCCGTTGCGGTACTCTTTGACAATGGCAAAATGCCTTCAAGCATTAAGGATTGATGGGCTCCTGTGTCCCTCTAAACCCTAACCGGTCTTGGGTTAGTCAAGTCTCCCTTGAGTGAGACCAACCCCTCATAAATAAATGGTCGGTAACTCTTCTGTGGGCGATTTCTTACGCTTGCCATCGCATTCGGAGTGGTAATAGTCGGACTCCGCTCTGGGTCTTCCCTTTTCATGCGGTAACAACTGGACATCAAGTGTCCAGGTTTCTTGCAAAAAGCGCAAGTAGGCCCGGAGGAAAAACTCGTGGTCTGCCTCGGGCCCCCCGAAATATAAGTTTGTCTTGGGCCCGCAGCCCTCTGATTTCGAACAGGTGGGGTATCCGCGTTGTCCCCATAATCCTCTCGAGGCCGCCGCCATGTATTGTCGTTCTCCGCACCTGCTGTTCCCCTCCTCCCCTGCGGGGATCTAGGCGAGGAGTTAGGTTCGTGGACCCCTATCCGGTGTGTTAAGGCATAATCATCTGCCATGGTGGCTGCGTCCCACAACTTCGGTACTTTCTTTTCCTGCAGGTACACTTTGATGTCCTCGTGGACACACTGTTGAAATTCCTCCACCAGGATCAAGTCACGCAATGTTTCGAAGTCTTTCCCGACTCCTTTTGACTCACACCACCGATCAAACATGTTTTCTTTCACTCTGGCAAACTCCACATGGGTCTCACTCTCCCTCTTCCTGGCATTCCTGAATTTTTGCCGGTAAGCTTCCGGAACCAACTCATAGGCTTTGAGGATGTGCTTCTTCAATACCTCATAATCTGCACATTGGTCCATTGGTAGCGCCGAATAAATCTCTTGAGCTTTTCCCACAAGCACACTTTGCACTAGTATGGTCCAGGCCTCCTCCGGCCAGTTTAACTGTCAGCCACTTTCTCAAAGTGTGGAAAAAATTTAGCGACTTCCTTTTCACTGAAGGGTGGAACCAGCCTCACATGTCTGCCCACATCCCAGGTGTTCTGGCGAGGTGTCGACCCCGTCAGCAAGGGTGGTACCTCTCCCCGTTCTCTCATTAACTCCAGCTCCTTGAATTTAATTTCTTGCTGAAGCTCCATGTCACGTTCCTTTAATTCCCTTTCCGCTTTTCTCTCCTCTGCTTCGAGGTCCCTTGCAGCTCTCCTCTCCTCTGCTTTTCTCCCTTCTAACCTTTCCTGGAGTTCTCGTTCCACTCTCCTTTCCTCTGCTTGTTTCTCTTCTCTCCTCTCTTCTGCTTTCCTTTCTTCTTCTGCTCTTTCCTTTTCTGCTTTCCTTTCTTCTTCTGCTAACCTTTTCTGCTTTCCTTTCTTCTTCTTTGATCCGTTCCTGGCTCCGTAATTGCAACTCCAGTTTCCGGAGCTCAACGTCTTCTGGTTCTTCGGGTAGCCACTGCCAGGCTAACTCGTCCCATGTTCCTAATCCCACCATAGATTGTATCACCGTGGTCTGCAACTCTGCCTTCCTCACATTAGTTCGGACCTCCAAGTTAAAATGTTTGGCCAATTTCAAGAGGTCCGACTTTAGTAACGCTCGGAACTGTGCCTCACTCGGTGTTACCGCAAAGTTCTGTGCCACAAACGCCATGGTGACTATCGTTAACACCTGTTAACCTTCACCCAAGACTTTACCCCAATTTCCCCAAAAATTTACCAATTAATACTTAATTAATAAATTTTAATTAATAAAAATATTATTTTATTATGTTATACAATTTTAGATCCCGGACGTAGACCCAATTGCGAATCCGCAAATCGTAATTTGGACGAGCCCCCAATTCTGTTACGTGGTCCTCCCGGTAACTACCTGGTCTCAGTGACCCCCGAACCGTGGGAGGCACCCCGCCAGAAAGATATATGATTTATACGCTTTCGTAACGCAATCAAGATGAATTCCAGTCCATAAGAAACCCCACACCAAGGATTCCGAGTAATCAATAATATATTCCCCCAAGGAATCAACAATCAACAACCATCAACAATCCACAATCAACAATCAATCCCCGAGATGATTAAGATGGCCATCTTATATATGTGTGTCCCCTTTCCCCACTCCCGACCCCTTGGGTACTCACGACCCCTTTGGTCTCTGTCCCTCACAATGTCTCTGGGCCCCTCCTGAACAAGGTTATGGTCGGCTTCGCCGCACACGGGCGGTTGAACGAACCCCGGGCGGACGTGCTTCCACCGGGCACGTACCGGACCGGAAACCACGGCTGCAGCGCACACCTCCTGGCCAAGCAAAGCGGGCAAAGCAAGCGCCGCTTGCAACGCGCGCGAGGCCCCAAAGTGCGACCCGTACGCGTCCTTGTAGACGGTGCGGCGAACTGTGCCAGACGCTGGGTCTGTGCACGGCCCCACGGCAACTTGACGTGTCAAAAGGGTAGTTACACGTCCCGGTAACTCCTCTCGCCAGACGGGCTTGGGAACGCAGCTTTTCCACGCTGCTCAATATCGATCCCAACTCTCGTCGGAGCTGGGCGAGGAAGAAGAAGAATCGTCGCTTCTCCCGGACCTCGTGTCTTTTCTTCTTCCGTTTCCGGTCTCCTTTTTCCCAGAAGGGTTCCTGACCCTTTAATCACAACAACCCTTAATCGACTACACATTGATAAGCAAAGTCCTGAATAGTAATTCACATACATTCACATAAATATGTAACACATGCACTGGACGAGGTGGGGACGAAAGTACCCTTCCTTGGACAAGCATCCCGCGATGATGTTGGCCACATATCGACCTGCCGAATCGGTCGTCTCGTCGACGGACAGCCAGATGGGCTGCTGTCCAAGGTCGGCACGGATCCCCGCCAAGGCCTCGTCGTAGCACTTGTCGAGGTAGTGCTTTCGAATCCAGCTTTCATCGGGGATCTGGAGAGTGATGTGCTTCTCCCGGAACGACCGGAGGGCAGGGTTTTCCAATTTCGACCATGGGATGCCAGCGGCCAGCATGGCCAGGCACAGCTCCTGAGCCACGACGTCGCACTTGTGCCTCTTTCCACCACCAAAGTCCTCCATGGTGGCTTGCGTGACCATCCTCTTCTTCTTCAAGGCCAAGTTGCTCTTGTGGCGGTCTCCTCGGACATGTTGGGCCAGCTCAGACTTCTGCTTCACCCGGAAAGTCTTTTCACAAGCTCGACAGAAAGCCGTGTCACTCGACACGTACTTGAATGTGGCCCCATCGCCGCCAGCGTTGAATTCCTTCAGCCACTTGTCACGAAGAGCAGCACTCATCTTGATAGGAGACTTGTTCACACTTTGTGTACACTCTCTCACTGTAGTACACCGCCTCACTGCTGTACACGCTGGGGACGCAACGCACGCAAGTGGACGCAACGTTTTGTTTTTGAGATCGATCGCAGTTAAAAATTTCGATCGCAGTTTAAAATTTCGAAAAATTCCCTAATTTTTTTTAGCCTTGCCAGACATTTTCGACCAAAAAGGGCATTTTATTTTATTTTTCCCGAAAAAGGGCGAAATATTGTTTTTTCTCCGAAAATAGCAAAATAATTTTTTTGCGCACAAAAAAGCCGTTTTATGTGAAAAAATATTTATTTTTTTCACATTGAAAATCCGATGTGCAGTGATGAGGAGCTCAGAAGTATCCAGAAAAGACTTCGCACGACAGAGGATGCCCAGTCGGCGACTGGCTTTGAATTTTTGGATCTTTGAATGTTTAGTCTCGACACAAACCCAACTCCAACCCCCAGCTTGATATGGCACTCTTTATGCCATTAGCAATATTGCTTCTCCGCTGGTGCTTTCACTGACATCAATGAATCCCATGAAAACTTCACGGATTCTGTCATTATCGTCCACGAAACAGATGGTGATGGCGAGCTGTTCTTTGTTCGAGACATCCACTTTCTCGTCAGCCAATAGCACGTAAATGCCAGCATCATGGATTTGGTTTATGAGCTTATCAATGAGTACGTTTTTAGAACATCGATGATATCATTCTGGATTGTTTTAGACACATATTGTGCATTTTTGGGTCCACTTCTGATGTGGTTCCTGAGTACAGAACCACCAGAATCCACTCGAAATTTCACCAGCGCATCAAAGTTACCTGCATTTCCCCCAAGCTGTCGTACACTGGCATAATCTCGATGCCCTCCGAGTGCAACATCTTGCCGGCCACAGAACAGTACAGACTTTATGACTGATTTCAAAAGCTCTCAGTTTTTTCGAGTCTGCACCCGAAAAGTTTCGCTCACGTTTTCCCGAACACCCAAAGTTTTTCGCTCAATCACAACGATGAAAGATGAAGTGTGTTCCCGAGAGTTCAGGTACTTTTTGCAGGAACGTTCCATTTCCCAAAATGATCATTGAGTCGGTTGGTAGCGTGTACCATATCAGTGAGGGAATACAACCTCTAGGATACCAAGTTCTTCCATGCCAAATAGAGCACGGTAGAGGACTGGCATATCAAATTGCAATCAGAAACATCAGAAGTCATCTGACTTTTGTTGACCAGCGCCATGCTCGGCGATTCGCCAGTTGAACTGGGATCAACTACGATAATGCTCGGCGGAAGAGCTTTGGTCAGCTACAACGCTGGACAACTCTTCGCTCGAACTTGGGCCGTTAACTGTGCTTGCTGCATCACCACATGTCCTTGGAATCGAGTTATCATCCCATGCACTTGTAAGCTTTGCCTGCACACTGACATGTGGAAATGAGTTCTGTTAATTGATGCCTATAACTTTACCGCGAAAAACACAAGTCCACATCTACGGTACAACAAAAGGGAAACGGCTGAATGTATCCGATGAATGTAATCTCTGCTGTCACGTCGAGTTACAACGAGTCCCTTGAACTAAACAAACACAGAAGATGTTGTAAGGCAAGCTTTTTTCGATTTGGCAGAAATGGAGATTTAGGCCCGATTTTAACGTTCCCAGCTGAGTGAGTGAGTGCCTAAATAGGCCCATCCTATGCCTCCTTAAGTTGGTAAGCTTGGCCTGGCCCAGCCAGCGTACACAACGATGGATCGATCAGGATAACCTATTCGATCGATCAATCCATCCACCCATCTACGAATCGCAAGCAAACCTCGTATTTACCTCAACATATCTGATAGTTTGTGGCACTTCGCTGCTTCAGCCTGCAGCTCCAACTCTTTCTTCTTATTTAACTGTTGATGTCGCGGCATGATCTATGACATAAACGGCAATTAAATCGTCTTGCTGACAGAAGAAGAAACTGTAACCGACATGGAATCAACTGCCACGCGTTCAACTCCAAAGAGCACTGCTTAAAAAGGAGCAATTTGATTGATCGGTGGGAACATGGTTGAAAACACATGACAGGTGGCTAGCCGGCCACTCATATCGCTCGTTGCAGCCTGTGGTCCACTTGGGTGGCTGGAACACTAAATTAATGAACTAAATGGCATCTGAGCCATGGAACCCCATGGCTGTATTTTAAACATATAATCAGTCTTTAACCGCATTTACTGCAGGCATGGACAATATTAAGCTCTCGGTTACAGAAAATCTGGTGAGTTTTTGAAAAAAAGGGCACTTGCGGTCTGAGAGGGGCGAGCCATGGCACCACTCGCTCCTCCTCACCCCCCGAGATCCACGCATGTCTTCCACTTCTTAATAATGGATTTCATCGTACTCAAAGGCATAATGAGTGGCTTTGAAATCTTCTCATAACCCTCTCCTGAACGGTGCTGCTCCACCACTTTATGTCTGATTTCTTTGGAAAGCTCCTTGGTCTTCATGTTTACCTTGTTGGTTGACCAAGTGAGTTGCACTTTAAACCACTTTAGATAAGTGGGGGAGCTTAATTTTTAAGTTAAGCCACTAATTACATACAGGTGAAACCTATTACACTTATTTTGTAACCCTTTCAAACAAATAATTTGCTCCTGAAGTGATGTCGGGTTAATTAGGCAAATGGTTTGAATACTTATGCAACTCATAATCATCAGATGTTCTCTGTTAATCTAAGTTATTCACATGTTATCTGCATTTTCAGCTTTATCACTTTGGTGTAGTTTGTGAAGACTATATATTAAGTTTGATTTAAAAGCATCATGAAATAAGCTCAGGTGGTATCAAAATGTGAAAACCTTTGGCGGGGGATGAATATTTTTGCAGGCAACTGTATATCGTTATTGGTCCGATCTCTCAATGATGAAGAATTACTCAAGGAATTCTCGGATCCAGATCCAGAGTTTCACCAAAATCGAATTGTGTTTCATTTCTATACGGTTTGCCACATGTTTTTCGATATCTCTATGGAGCTAGTCTCTACGGACTTATTTTGATGTTTCATTTATCCCTTTCTTGGAAACCTTTATCGCCCAATTCCTTTGGAAATCATCACTTTCCTGTTTTATATTCAAAAGTAGTTTACTTTTTTTTTCCCCTACTCCCCCACCCAATTAAAGATTTTTTTTTTTTTTTTTTTTTTTTTTTGTATACTGAATCGAGGCTCGTGAAAGAGCTAACATTTACTTCACAAACAAATCGACCAGACAACAAAATCGACCAGACAAACAAATCGACCAATCGACCAGACCAGACAAACACAACATCCGAGAGCAGGGAGATGTGTGGAAGGGAGAGGGCCCGGGGGGAGGAGGCATGGGAGGGGGGGGGGGGGGAGGGGGAAGTATAAAGCACAAGGACACCAAGGACTTCCAGGACAGAAGTTGGTATTTCAAAAAGTGGAATTGGGGTGAAATTAGCAGGGGTAGAAAAGATCAAGGTTTTGGATGGGGGAAGATAAGAGATGGTGGTGAACAGCTGTTTTAAAGACTTGGAGGGTGGAGTGGGATTGAAGAGAGTGAGGGAGTTTGTTCCAGAGGCGGGAGAAAAGAGGAATGAAGGAGTGAAGGTGAGCAGAGATTTAAATAGTTTCTATACTTTTAATGTTTAAATTCCGCCATATTATATTTATTTTGTGTTCACACTGGGTGACTTTGACTTCACTCATTTTGGAAACAACTAATCTGTGATCAGTTGCTATGTTACTTCCTCTATATGTTCTATATGTCTTGTATAGCTCATAGCTGTATATATATTCTATTAACAACAATAAACTCAATACAATATTGTGTTATGTCATCTTGTGATGTCCATGTTGTCTTATGATTCATTGTTCTTGTCATTTAACCAACTCATCCACCTATTTTTTCGTAATCGCTCCACAACTTTTTGAAATATCGTGCTGTATTTCAATATATCGTTTTTGGCCCCATCTCTCAATGCCTGGTGTTGGCTTAGCGGTTAGTGTGCTGGCTTGGGATACCTAGTATCCTGGGTTCTGAATCCCGGTTGATCGCTGAATTAACGCCAGGGGGGTTGACTCAGCCTGTCATCCTTTCGAGGTCGGCAAATTGAATACCTGTTCACTGGTAATTCCCTGTGTGTCGCAAGAGGCAACTAACAGGGTTGGCGGCAGGAAGGGCATCCGGCCCCATAAAGCATTGCTTCAAAAAGGGGACCAAGGTGCCCGAAAAAGGCCAACCCCTGCTTGGCAGGGAAAAATGGCCTCTAAAGGTGGCCTCTCTCAATGGTGAAGAATCATTTAAGGAATTTCAAAAATTATCGTATCTGTATCCGGATTCGGATCTTCACCAAAATCGAATCGATTCGTCCTTGTCACACACCCAAACTGTCCACCAAGTTCAGGTTCTGAACCCTGTGGTTTTTTTTTTTTTGTTGTTGTATACAGAATCGAGGCTCGTGAAAGAGCTAACATTTATCACAAAAAAAAAATCAAACAGACAAACAAAATAGAAAAAGGAGGGAGCGGCAGACAAGATGGGGAGAGAAGGGGAAGCACACAAACACAACATTTGAGAGCAGGGACATCGGGAGATGTGTGGGAGGGAGAGGGCTTGGGGGGATAAGGCGTGGGAAGGGGGAGGAGGGTGGAAGAAGTATAAAACACAAGGACACCAAGGACTTCCACGAAAGAAGTTGGTATTTCAAAAAAGTGGATTTGGGCTGAAATTAGCAGGGGTAGAAAAGATCAAGGTTTTGGATGGGGGAAGATAAGAGATGGTGGTGAACAGCTGTTTTAAAGACCTGGAGGGAGGAGTGGGATTGAAGAGAGTGAGGGAGTTTGTTCCAGATGCGGAAGAAAAGAGGAATGAAGGAGTGAAGGTGAGCAGAGTCTTGATTTTGGCAGTTTAACCATAAGAGGGTTGCAGACAGATCTTGTGCGACCTGTAGGAATATTTGGGGGACAGAGCAGAGAGTACTGGGGGAGCAAGGCCGGAGAGGAGTCGGTAGAAGATGGAAAGACCACCAACCTGCCTGCGGTGAGTAAGTGAAAGGCCCTCGGAGATAGCTTCAACACGGGAGATTCCAATGATTCTGAACGCTTTGGTTTCAACAGCGTGAAGACGAGCTAGGTGTGAGGCAGGAACACCAGCCCAGAGGGGAGAGCAGTACTCCATTGAGCTGCGGATGAAAGCCTTGTATGTGGTGAGGAGCTCAGGTGTGCCAAGGAAGGACTTCGCACGACGGAGGATGCCCAGTCGGCGACTGGCTTTGGAGGCCAGATTGGAAATGTGGTTTTCCCAGGAAAGATCATGGCAGATAGTGAGACCCAAAAGCTTGAGTGACAGAACTTCTTGGAGATGATTATTCAGAAAGTGGATGGGAGGGTTGTCCAGTCGGTCTTTTCGGAGAGACATCGAAAGAGTGTGAGATTTTTCAGGGTTGAAAGACATGTTCCACTTGTTTGCCCAGTCTGTGATTTTGTCCAGGTCTGCAGAGTAGTGTTTTGTCCAGGTCTAGAGAGTGAGGAGGCTGCAGACTGCCGATCTGAGGGATGAGGAATGGAGCGGCAGAGAGTGGAGTCATCAGCCAAGAGATAGAGAGGATTTTCAAGAGAGTCAGAGAGATCATTGATGAAGACCAGAAAAAGCACAAGGCCCAGAACACTGCCTTGGGGAACTCCAGCCTGAACAGGAAGAGGAGATGAGAGAAAACCATTCAGGGCCACACGTTGACTGCGACTAGAGAGGACGAGTACACCGAGATGTACAGCCAGCCATGCGTTGAGATTTCCATGGATACCAAAGGAGGAGAGTTTGGTGAGCAGAGCGGGATGCCAGACCGTATCGAAGGCACGTGATATGTCAAGGGAGAGAGCTCTAATTTCCTGTTTGGCATTGAGGACCTCCATCCATTGTTGAGACAGCAGAAGCAGCATGTCCAGAGTAGAGTGACCTGGTCTGAAACCAAATTGATGATCAGAGATCAAGCCATTGGAGAAGAGGAAAGATTTCATATCCGAAGCAATGATGGAATTCCATGACTTTGCTGATAATTGGGAGAAGGCTGATTGGTCTGTAGTTGCAAGGATCTGTTTTTGCACATTTTTTGTGTAAAGCGGTGATGTTGGCTGATTTCCAAGCAGATGGCAGATGACCTTGAGCAAAAGAGAGGGTGAAGAGAACAGAGAGAGGGAGTGAAAGAGCGGAAGAACATGATTTTAGGACCCGTGGGCTGATGCCGTCAGGTCCAGTTGCAGAATCAGAGTCGAGGGTTGACAGAAACTTTTCCACCTTGTCAGGAGGAAAGGACACAGAGTCCAGGAGCAGCTGGGTACGACTGGGTACGGTGGGTACAGAGAGGGATGGGTTTGGGACACAAGATTTAGAGGCAAACACAGAGTTTAGGCATTCACCTTTTGCATGTGCGGAGTCAGCTGTGTAGCCGTTTGAGGTAAGGGAGGGGATGGAGGGGGAACAAACACCAGAAACAGATTTGACCAGACGCCACCAGGATTTGGAAGAGGGAGACAGATAAGAGAGTTCGGTCTTGAGAATGGAGAGATATTGTTTCCTGGCTCACCTGAGGGTGGACACACACTTGTTTCGGGCTTTGTGAAAGGAAATGAGATTTCCTTCCGTTGGATTTGCTTTCCAGGAGATGAAGGCAAGTTGCTTCTGGCAACAGCCTCACCACAAGATTCCGTGTACCATGGACGGGAGGAAGGGTATGACAACTGAAGACGAGATGGGATAAATCTGTGCACGAGAGAGAGCAATTTACTTTGGAAGATTTCCCAGGATGAGTTGATGTCAGAGGCGGTCGAGATGGGAGACCAGTCCAGATGATTGATGGCTGCTTGAAGACCGTGCCAGTTGGCCTGAATGAAATGCCAGACTCGTCGACGCTGAGGAGGCTCTCTGAGAATGGTCAGAGAGATGTCCACTTTAACAAGCACATGATCAGATGAGCCGTTTGAAGCAGAAGAAGAGCAGCAGACATTTTCAGGGCAGTTAGTCCTAACCAAGTCCAGAAGAGAAGATGCTCCGTTGACTGAGATCCGGGTCGGGAAATTGACAGATTGTGTCAGTCCCAGTGAGTCGCAGAAGTCCTTTGCTGAGGAGCCATGGCTGGTGAGAGAGGTACCCACACCCAGCCAACTGGCATGGTGACAATTGAAATCACCACATATGAGGAAGAGAGAGTTGGGATGAGTCGATAGAAGTTGGTCCATATTATCAGACAGCGAGATGTACAGTCACGTGAAAAAGTAAGTATACCCCATGTAAAGTTTTGACTTTTTCAATATATTTCAACATACAGCTATTTGATCTTCATTTCAACAATATTGATAGATAAAGGCGATATAATACAACAAATATCATGAAACATTTACATTTTGTAGTCCATTGTATAATTTAAATAAACATAAATGCAAATTTCGCATGTGGAAAGAGTAAGTACACCCTTAGCTCTAATAGGTGGTATTGCCCCATTTGGCAGAAACAACCTCAAGTAGGCGTTTCTTATAAATGTTTACCAGTCTCTGACATCGACTGGGAGAAATTTTTGCCCACTCCTCCATGCAGAATTCTTTCAGCTGTGCGATGTTTGAGGGGTTTCTTGCATGCACAGCTCGTTTCAAATCCCCCCACAACATCTCGATGGGATTTAGATCCGGGCTTTGACTTGGCCATTCCAGAACCCTCCATTTCTTTCTTTTCAGCCATTCCTTGTTGGATTTACTGGTATGTTTAGGATCATTGTCATGTTGCAAGGTCCACCTTCGGTTGAGCTTCAACTTTCCGACAGATGGCCTCGTATTATCCTCAAGCACCTCATATTATCCTCATATTATCCTCAATTCATTGTTGATTCTATGATGGTGAGCTGCCCAGGCCCTGATGCAGCAAAGCTGCCCCAAACCATAATATTTCCACCACCATCCTTTACAGTTGGTATCAGGCTCTTGTGGTCAAATGCTGACTTTGGTTTTAGCCAAACATGTCTTCTGGTACTGTGGCCAAATACCTCTACCTTTGACTCATCTGTCCAGAGCACATTGTTCCAGAAGTGCTGGTCTTTGCCGAGGTGTTAATTGGCAAACTTTAGTCTTTCCCTGATGTTCTTTCTGGACAGCAAAGGTTTCCTCCTGGCACACCTCCCATGTAGATCAAATTTGTGCAGCCTCTTTCTAATGGTAGACTCGTGCACTTTGACATCAACAGTGGCAAGAGCTACCTGTAGGTCCCATGATGACATTCTGGGGTTCTTAGAGACTTCTTTCAGCATCTTGAGGTCTGCTCTCGGGCTGAACTTTCTGGGGCGGCCTGGCCTGAACAAGTTGGCAGTTGTTTGGAATCTTCTCCACTTGTAGATGATTTTCCGGACAGTCGAATGATTGATTTCAAATTGTTTGAAGATCATTTTAAACCCCTTCCCAGTCTCGTAGGCATCTATAACCTTCTTTCTGAAGGCCTCAGAGAGCTCTTTTGATCTAGGCATGGTGATGCCGCACACTTCAACAACAAAAAGCAAACCAAACTAAATGTCTGAGGTTTAAATAAGACAGATTCCTCCAAGATCCTCTCTAATGATGCTCTAATCATTTGCACCTGAGCTGGTGCACCTGATTCTAATTTTAGATATTTGAAGTAGTGATAAATATCGGGGTGTACTTACTTTTTCCACATGCGAAATTTGCATTCATGTTTATTTAAATTATACAATGGACAACACAATGTAAATGTTTCATGATATTAGTTATATTATATCACCTTTATCTATCAATATTGTTGAAATGAAGATCAAATAGCTGTGTGTTGAAATATGTTGAAAAAGTCAAAACTTTACATGGGGTGTACTTACTTTTTCACGTGACTGTAGATGGATTCATCACTGTTTGGTGGACGGTACAACACACATATGAACAAAAGGTGGGAGCGAAGGGGAAGCCGCAGCCAAAGGTATTCCTGGGGGTGAGGTGGAGAGAGGGCAGCGCAGGGCGAGTGAGGAAGAGAGTTTTTGATAAAGATAGCAACCCCACCTCAAGGACGAGGCTCAGGTCTATCATACCGGAGGAGGGAGTAACTCGGGAGAGATACTAAGGAATCAGAGACATCATGAAGGAGGAAAGTTTCTGTTAAGCAGATCACGTCTGGTTTGTCAGAAGCAACCTGTATGGAGAGATCAGTCAAGTTTGAGCGAAGGCCCCGGATGTTTGAGGTCCATACCGTTAATGAAGAGGAAGGGGGAGCTTCGGATACAGAACAGGGGGGGAGGGGTAGGGTAAGATGTGGAAGAGGAGGAAGAGGTAGGGAGAGCTGTTGAAGGTGTGTCAGAGATTTCAGAATAGCTCGGAGAAAGGGAAGGATGGGGCAGACAAAAGGTTTGATGGTGATTGGGTGAGGCACAGTGAGGTGTTATTTGAGGAGGGGGAAGAGCGAGGCAGAAGGTTGGGGGAGATGGAGGTGAGAGTTGGAAGGGGGAGGAAGCGGGGAGGACGCTTTGAGGAGGAGGGGTGAGGGGGGAAATGGAGAAGAAATGAGGATGGGGAGATTTGAAGGGGCGGGGCTAGGGGGAGGTTTCGGAGGGAAGGGACAAGGGGGGGGGGGATTTGAAAGGGATGGGAGATGGGGGACATTTGGAGGGGAGGGGTGAGGGGGGAGTCGAGGAGGGGAGAGGCGAGTGGGAGTCTTTGCAGGGGAGGGGTGTGGGGGGAGTTTAGGAGGGAAGGGGCAAGGGGGGAGATTTGAAAGGGATGGGTGATGGGGAGGATTTGGAGGGGAGGGGCAAGGGGGGAAGATTTGAAAGGGATGGGTGATGGGGAAGATTTGGAGGGGAGGGGCAAGGGGGAAGATTTGAAAGAGATGGGTAATGGGGAAGATTTGGTGGGGAGGGGCAAGGGGGAGATTTGGAGGGGAGGGGTGATGGGGCAGTTTTGGAGGGGAGGGGTGATGGGGAAGATTTGGAGGGGAGGGGTGAGATTGGATTTTAGAAAGTGTACGATTAATGGGAAACGAACATTTGTTGCAAAATGAGTTTCTTGTGACCTTCGAGTCAAAAATACAACTGGAAAATGTCTTTCAATCCTGACAAATCTCCCACTCTCACTATGTCTCTCCGAAAAGACCGACTGGACAACCCTCCCATCTACTTTCTGAACAATCCTCTCCAAGAAGTTCTGTCACTCAAGCTTTTGGGTCTCACTATCTGCTATGATCTGTCCTGGGAAAATCACATTTCCAAGCTGGCCTCCAAAGCCAGTCGCCAACTGGGCATCCTCCGTCGTGTGAAGTCCTTCCTTGGCACACCTGAGCTCCACATCACATGCAAGGCTTTCATCCACAGCTCAATGGAATACTGTTCTCCCCTCTGGGCTGGTGCTCCTGCCTCACACCTAGCTCGGCTTCACGCTGTTAAAACCAAAGCTTTCAGAATCATTGGAATCTCCCGCGACGAAGCTAACTCCGAGGGCCTTTCACTTACTCACCGCAGGCAGGTTGGTGGTCTTTCGGTCTTCTACCGACTCCTCTCCGGCCTAGCTCCCCCAGCTCTGTCTGTGCTCTGTCCCCCAAATATTCCCAGAGGTCGCACAAGATCTGCCAGCAACCCTCTTATGGTGAAACTGCCAAAATCACAACTCTCTGCTCACCTTCACTCTTTCATTCTTTTTTTTCCTGCCTCTGGAACAAACGCCCTCACTCTCTTCATTCCCACTCCTCCCTCCAGGTCTTTAAAACAGCTGTTCACCACCATCTCGAATCTTCCCTCATCCAAAACCTTGATCTTTTCTACCCCCGCTAATTCACACCCAGATCCACTTTTTTGAAATACCGACTTCTTTCCTGGGAGTCCTAGCAGTGTCCATGTTTTTTATACCTCTCCCAACCCCCTTCCCCCAAGCCCTCTCCCTCCCACAGATCTCCCGATGTCCCTGTTCTCTGCTGTTTTACTTGTGTGCTTCCCTTTCTCTCCCCATCTTGTCTCCTGCTCCCTTTATCTTATGTCTTATGTGTCAGTTTGTTTTTATGTGATTAATGTTAGCTCTTACACGAGCCTCGATGTTGTACACACACAAAAAAAGTTTCGTCCAAATCTGTCCACCACTTTTTGAGAAATCGTGATATGCATCATTTTTGGCCCTATCTCTCAGTGGTGAAGAATCACATAAAAGTTCTCTGATTCAGATCCACATCTTCACCGGCAATCATTTCGTCCTTGTCATGTACCCAACCTCTCCACCAAATGTTGTCCGAATCCATTCATAACTTTTTGAGATATCCTGTTAACATTGACAGACAAACAAACTGTCGGTTCACAAACCGGCTGGTGAAAAAACAACCTTCATCCACCTTCGGTGGCAGAGGTAATAAACAAACAAATAAGAAAAGCGTCATGCAGAGCACTTGCAAAATCCACCCCCACCCCAAAAAATTACCATGGATACATCAACTTGTCCATTTCATCTAGATTAAAATTAACGATCTTAATCAATGCTCAGGTCAATCGAATGAAAATTTGATTTCACAGATAAAAATTGATGATTTTAGAAGTACTAGGGCATGCCCGTACTATATATATATCTAAAATTATATCCCCCCCCTCTATTTACATGAAATGGTTTGGTCCAAAGCGAACGGCTTGCGAGTGGTGACAATCCCCCCCCCTCTATTTACATGAAATGGTTTGGTTCAAAGCGAACGGCTTGCGAGTACGGTGTTTTTTATCGGACCCGTGGAATTATAGATAGTAGTTTTAATTAGTTTTAAAACATAGTTTAACGGCAACATAGTTTTCCAACGTGAAATAAATGAATACGCTCTCAAATGTGCCGTCCGAGGCAGAGTGTGTTCGCCACGTTCGGCACACGCGATAGCTCGCTGCTCTCTGATTGGTTGAATCGTTTTTTGGACATAGCTCGGTAAGTAATTGTCCGATTAATATGAAACCTTGAAAAGGCACATCCTCGGGTCCCCAGCAATATACCTGGCAAGTTTAAAGTATATCGGACCCGTGGTTGTCGAGAAACAGCGGTCACAGACAAACAAACAAACAAACAAACAAACACACATACAGAGATTACTGGAATTATAGATAGATGACCTTGAGTTGACCTTTGACCTTTTGACCTCAAAAATAGTGGGTTTCCCAATTTAGTGATGCACTATGTAATTGCTGTTTAACTTTCAAGTCAATCACGTGGAAATTAACGATTTTTCAGATCAAAATTGATGATTTACAAGTTTGACCTTGAATTAAACTGGGCATCATGTCAAAGATTTATTTTTTATGTTACACTAGCTTATACTAGGCTGGCAGGATGGCCTCGAGGTACACACGTTCACCTCTGAGCTATCTAGCCTGAGTTTGAATCTCAGCCCAACTATAAACTGTCATCCTGGTGTTTCACAAGCAGGCTGATTAATCAGTGTGTGCTGTCCCTCGAATGGACATTAAACTGGACGTCCCATCTGCCAACATTAGGTAGTGGACGTTAAAGGTCTCACAGTGTCCTTCTTGAAGAGTAGCTGAGCTATCGCAGGCACAATGGCCAAATTCCAAATTCCTGCCATGACTTCCTGAGTTGGAGTGGTGACCCGACCAGGATTGTAGCCTAATAGGCATAACTGCTTAAGCAGCACCAATGCTCTCCATAATCCATTGTACATGGTCCATGATGATGATTATTGTTCTGTCCACAGCTGGTTACCACCGAGTCATGGACGGATGAGCAGAACCAAGCTTTAACTCCTGAGGCGATTTCCAATGTGGCGGTTATTGCGCGTACTAGACCGAAGAACCACGAAGCGTTTATTCTCATTAACACACGGGTTTATCCCGAAACCCCAACAATAACAACACAACAAAAACGTAACAATAACTAGAACTGCCACTTTACAACTGCTGGCAGTGATGACCAGTTTCCTCCACCTTTTTTTTTTTAGTATACTGAATCGAGGCTCGTAAAAGAGCTAACATTTATTCCACAAACAAATCAACCAGACAAACAAAACATACAAAAAGAGGGAGCGGAAGACAAGATGGGGAGAGAAGGGGATGCACACAAACATAACATTTGACATACTTAACTTATGACATAACATACTTCCCGCTTTCATACAACCCCGCTTTTGATACAACCCCACTTTTGACACAACCCCACTTTCATTGGACATGCGTTGATACAACCCCCCTTGGATACAACCCTGATACACACACACACACACACACACACACACACACACATCCCCCCCCCACACACACATCCCCCACCCCCTCTCCCTCCCCCCCCCCACACACACACACACACACACACACATCCCCCCCACACACACACACATCCCTACATACACGCACACACATACACACACATCCCTACATACACGCACACACACACAGACACACACACACACATCCCCCCCACCCCCCCCGACATACACACACATATCCCCCCCACCCCCAGGCCCCCCACTCCCCCCTCCCACACACACACATATCCACACACACGCACCCCCCCCCCCCCCCAACACACACACATACATACACACACATATCCCCACATACATACGCACACACTCATATCCCCACATACATACATACACACACACACACACACACACACACACACACACACACACACACACACACATCCCCACACTTTATAGCAACCACGCTTTAACATTATTATTATTTTTCTCCATCCATTTATCCCTTGATGATGCTCAATAAATTTCATCCTGATCGGATGAAGTTTTGTACTTGTCGAATTATGACGTCATAATGGAGGCACATATGACATCATCATTCACAAGGCTTATTCTCCATGGATAGTTCTTTGCAATGAGATATGTCTCAATCTTTTCTGTGCAGCGCTTTTGGAGATATAGAGATTTAAAGTTTTTCGGTTCTTCCAAGATGGCGGCCGTACCACGTGACCTGTGACGTCATAATTATCCTTAAAAGATTATACATGCCCAAGCGCACATATGGTGAAAATTTCCTGTCAATCCGTGCAATGACTGCAGAAAAAGCGATTTTTATTGAAAATAAATCTGAAAATCGCAGAGCCAGAATTATTGATATGGCCTGTGAAGCGCAGGCGGAGTTTCTTCTTCTTCACCCGATGACAACTTGCAGCTTCTCATTATAAAATGCAATCGTGTTATATTTTCGTCAAAAATCGTCGGAATTTTGCCAAATCTGTTTTGGTTGTATGTTAATATACCTCAGCGATTGACAAATCTGAAATCAGAATTTTATTTGAGGTCAAAATGACCCCGTGAGGTCGCTCCATACTTTGCCTGCTGGTTATGTGCAGAGTGATAATTAATTCATTGCCCACTCTAGAAGATTCTTCATCTTCACGCAATAACAACTTCTAGCTTCCAGACTGTACATCCAATCATCTTGAAATTTTGCACACTTGTTAAACTTCATAACCTCTAATATAATATAAAGTTTCACATCGATCAATGAAGCGGTAAAAGCGATATAATTTAAAAAATATTTTCATTTAATTATTATATCTGCCAAACCACGTCACCTATCGCAAATTCCAAAAGGTCAGTTTAGTAGACTGATATGCTGAACACATCTGAGAAGTTTCCCCTCAATAGGATCAAAAATGAGGGAGGAGCTCGGTTTTAAATGTTTATGCTTAAAAACGTCATAACTCCGAAACCATGTGACGCAGTCATGCTCGCTGACTTTTTTGTTTGTCATGGGTATGCAATTCTGCCTGAAAAGTTTTGCCTCGATCTGTTCAGTTGTTTTGGAGAAAATATGGATTTTAGTGGTTTTTCAGGCTTTCCACTCAAAACAATATGGCGGCCGAATCACGTGACCTACGACGTCATTATAATTTTATTTCTGCATCAATATATATATATTTCTGCATCAAACAATATAAGAAGATGCTCAAGAAATGTCATCCTGATCGGATAAAGTTTTTTACTTGTCGAAGTATGACGTCATAATGGCGGCACCTATGACGTCATCATTCACATATGTTATTCCGCATGGAGAGTTCTTTGCAATGAGACCTGTCGCAATTATTTCTGTGCAGCGGTTTTTGAGAAATAGAGGTGCAATTTTTTTGGTTTTTTAAAGATGGTGCCTGTACCACGTGACCAGTGACGTCATAATTACCATTAAAATATTCCACAGGCCGACTCGCTCCTATAGTGAAAATTTTCTCTCAATCGGTCCAATTATTGCAGAGAAAATGATTTTTAAAAGAAATAATTCTGAAAAATGGCAGTAGCCAATTGAGTCACATGGCCTGCGAAGAAATAATGTTGCGTTTCTTCTTCTTTCAACAATAACGACTTCTAGCTTCAAGACCATACAACCAATCATGTTGAAATTTTACAGACCTGTTACCTTTGATGAGAGCTACATTGCATTAAAAATTCAAGTCGATCAATTCAGCGGTTCAAGAGTTAGAAGCTTTTTAGGATTTTCCTTCAATTCTTTATTGCAACCAAACCATGTGACTTATGGAAACGTCTCAAGTAACGTTTTAACTTCCCCCCATGGCGAACATTTGTGTAAAGTTTCCACTCGATATCTTCACAAATTATGGAGAAGATATCATTTTAAGTGTATGCTCATCCGAAACCATGTGACGCATGATGTCATGACCTCTGAACTTTTTGTTCGTCGTAGGTATGCGATTATGCATGCCAAATTTGGGCTCCATCTGTTCAGCCGTTGTGGAAAAAAAGGGGTTTTCATATTTTTCACGAAAAACAATATGGCGGCCGAACCATGTGACGTTTGACGTGGAACATTTTTGCATTCTGAGTTTTTTTAACTAAGGATCTGGGGAAAAAACATCATTTTTGTTGGAGCAAGGGATCTGTTTGACGAATTCTAATCTCATAATGTTAGCACTTTCAATATACTAAATAAACATGTGTTTTGGTCCCATTGCAGAGTTCTTTAGAATGCGCCATTACTCAATTTTTTCCATTGAGCCGTTTCGGAGATATAGAGGGGCAAAGTTGAAGGTGTTTTACAAGATGGCGCCAATACCACGTGACATATGACGTCATATTTAGCAGTAAAAAATTATACGTGCCTTGCCGATCATTTGATGAAAATTTCCTGTCGATCGGACCAGCGGTTGCTGAGAACATTGATTTTAAAGTTTTTGGAGGTGAAAAATAGGGGTGAAAGAATAATAAGAAAAACTTTAGCAGAATCAATCGGTATTCCCATACAATGCAATTGTATGGGAAACCTAGTTATTTACAACCAAACAAGGTGTGGAATTAGAGTAAATAAAAGAAGTGCTGAGGTAAAAATGCTACGGCGAGGATCCTCCACACAGACTCAAAAACACACAGGGTGAGGTAAGAAAATAAAAGACACACTCCGGCACTCAGCTGGACCAAATGGATCCTGTGGCAAGTCGGCGGCTGTATAAGACCGAAGCCACACAGGCGGGAAGCCCGGGAAAATGGCGGCAACGTCGAACGTCGTGGCGCCCGGGATTGAGGGAGTGGTCCAGACGGCTCTCTTTCTCTATGGTCTCTCAAAGTTCCACAATCCTTTTCTATGTGTGATCAACGAGATCCTCCTCCTTCTCTCTGCCAGCCGTCCCTCGCGCTTGCTCTACCCACGTAATTGGGCCGCGTCACTCCGGGGCCAAAGGGGGATGTGGGGGGGGGGGGGGAGGTGGGAGGCGTGGCCTGCCGGTCCCATCCCCCACCTATCGAGCCATTGTAGCTCCGCCGCCCTCAGGTGGGTCTTTGCCTTATCGTGTCCATTGTAGTGTGAACAACTTGGCCGGGCGATGTCACACTTGGCCGGCTGATGCTATAAATGTTAGGAATGGCCACAGGGGGTATTACGAACAGGGAAAATTATCCTTAATCCCTACTACTAATTAACACGGCATCACCCCCTCCCCCTCCCTCCCCCCCCCCCCCGGTATGATGCACATTTAAACTTAAACACAACCTTAAGCTACAGTTTCCCTACTTATTCATCAAAATGCTCCAACACGTCACACAGTCCATTCTATTCCTATTCAATCCTACCCTTCCTACGGTATTCTCTAACCTACCCTCATAAACGTAACATTATGAATGTTGCTCAAAAGCAAAAGTCATCACTCTCGGCCCTATTGATCACATTCACACCGTAGCTTATTAAGTCAGCCATTGACCACAGTGGCTAATCATGAAAAGACAGTCTCAATTCCTCATAGCAACTGATCTCAAGGAATGGAGACTGAACGAGCTTTGTATTGCATTTGCCATGGCTCTTTTTTTTTTTATCTCCAGGTTACCCTTGCACAGGCATCCTTTCTACTGCTAAAAATTTTAATGAACCTTCTTATTTCTCTAACTACTGCCGACTGCAAACTATACTCAGCAAGTGTTCGATGCCCATGTAGGTTCAAAAAGCATTGCTGCCTCCACATGGTTTTTGTGCAGGAAGTGTTGACATGGACATCTATGAAGCCCTTTAATGAGGAGTTTGCCCAGCTGTGTGTAAAGCACTCACCAGAACAATTGCTTACGAAATTAAACATTTTTTTTTGGAAGACGATGCTGAAAAAGCCAATCCTAGTATTGGAAGCAACATCTGCACCTGGATATGTCTCATTAAAAATGTGCCCCTCACTGCTGCTATGCACAAACTTTAAGGGCATTAACAACCTCATCTGATTTTTGTGAAAAGCAAATGTCCATCTCCATAAAATTTATGAGGGAGAAAATATTTTTTAAGTATATATTTATTCCCATGCTTAAAAAACAACAACCAGGAGATATTGTAATCGGCTCCATCTGTCCGTCCATCTGTCCGTCCTTCCATCACGCTATGTCGTCCTAAACGGTTGTGCAGAAATTTACCAAACTTGGTAATTATGATCACCACATGGAAAGAAGATGCAAAAGTAGTTTTTTTAGGCTTAAAAAAAAATTGGCACCGCCACCTCGGCTAAAATGCTAACAGCTCAACTCTGCAGCGGGTTAAAACGTCAAATACCAAAAATGCAATTACAGGCACATTTTAAAACATTTTATAATGAAACTTTGTATATGCAATCAACATTGGGGGACGTATGAAATATGGAACGATTTTTTGGAATTGACCCATGGTTCATGCCCCAACGAGTGGGGACTTGGGGTCACAGGGGTCAAAACAGAATATATTTTTAACTCAAACTTTGATGTTGGGTCATTTCTGGTAGAACTTTTTGTCATCTTTCAACTTTGCTTTATGTGGGAAGTGAGTGGATTTGCAATGGCACGCGATCGACTTCGCTCTAGTTTTTTGTGTTTATATATTTTCCTGTTCATTTATGGCCTAATGGGCCATACATTTATTATGGCCCCTCAGCACTTCTCCGATATGATTATGATTTTGATTATAGTTATAACTAGACATGTTGAATTGAATATTTGTTTCTTAAAATGGTCAGTAGAATTATGTATGTCTTGAGAAGAAACTAATCTAAATGAGATGGGTTATTGGGGATTTTTATTAAAGAAAATGACTACATGACTCCATTTACAGCCATTTACCCCCTCCTGGTGAAAGTTCCAAAATCCACAATCCCTGATTACCTCCACTCATTGGTTCCTCCCTCCAAGGCTTCAATACAGCAGTTTACCACCATCTCAGGTCATCCCCTTCCGTAACCCATGATCTTCCCTGCCCCCATTAACCCTCCCCAAGCCCACACCTTCCAAGTTTCCAGTTTTTCCTTCCACTTCTGTGAATTGAAAGTTTGAGGCTGTATCCATCTTGTTCATCCCTTGTGTCCTCCGCTTGGTCTCATTGTTCCCCACATCACATATCTCTCCAAGTCTCCCTCTATTTTGTCCCTCAGCCCTGCTGTTGGTGCCTTTCCACCCCCTTCCTCCCCCCATCACCTCTCTTGCTACTGCTCCTTTTGTTCCGTTACATCCTGATCCGTTCTGTTATCTAGCTACTCCATGAGTCTCAACACAAGACAAATTAAAAATAAATAATGTTCCTTTCGAACTGTTTGTGACAGCTACAGTTAATATTCCAAATGTAACAATATTTTTGACATATACAATCGATGTATCAAATACATGCTAAATTTTAACTTCTTATAACTTAGTGTTTTTGTCAGATAATGTTGAAATATATATATACATAAAAGCAGACTAAAGTGAGCAAAATAGTGAAACCTGAGAGAAAGTTTTCATGAGTGAGACAGACTCTGTATTACTCCAATAGATAATCCATCACATTGGGAGTCTCGGCTTCCCACGCTTCATGCCTGTAAAACCGTCAGTGTTCCGTTGATTTATTATCCGACGGCACAGCTCGTAGGATGTCCAGCCAGGTCCGCCACACATTGGCCTCATGGTTAATGAGGGAAACTGAGTGTCTGTGGTGATGCACGTGGCATGCTTATTGAATGTGACATATATATATATATATATATATATACATACATATATATATATATATATATATATATATATATTTATACATACATATATATATATATATATATATATATATATATATATAATATATATATATATATATATATATATATATATATATGTATATATATATATATATATATATATATATATAATCTGTGCAGTGTCTGTCTTGTGTTGTCACTGAACTACTCCCTCACTAACTTTTGTGAAATCGTACCAAGCTTCTGGGATGCACCTATCTCTCCTGTGTGTATGTCCGAAGGGTATTTTTTTTTCATTATTGAAAAAGCAAAAAACAACAACATATTTTCAACTTAAATCTACAACTTCATTTGTTACTCCCGCCATGGAGTAATGCATTCGATCGTGTCCGTCCGTGTGTGTGTTCGTGTGTTTGTGAACAAGATATCTGGAAAAGTTCTGAACGGATTTGGATGAAAGTTGGTGGGATGATTGCCCTTGGGATAAGGAAGAATTGATAAGTTTTTGGTGAAGCTCAGGATATTATTCCGGATCCAGGAATTTTTTGAAGGATTTTTTACCATTGGAAGATAGGGCTCCAACCTGACCCACGGCGGGAGTATGCGCTCTACTGAGTGGCTTTCTAGTTTATAAAATGTAATATGACGTACATTACAAACACATTTGTGCAAAATAATTGTTTGTATTATGATTGGTTTAAACCATGACAAAACAGGTACAGTCATCTATCTATATATCTACATGTCTGGGCAGTGTCTGTGTTGTCACTGAACGATTCCCTCAAACTTTTGTTTCCGTGGTTGTGAAGTGTTTTTAATAACGTGGTGGTGAGATGTTTTGATTTACGTGGTGGTGAGGTGTTTTGAATTACGTGGTGGTGAGGTGTTTTGAATTACGTGGTGGTGAGGTGTTTTGAATTACATGGTGGTGAGGTGCTTTGAATTACATGGTGGTGAGGTGTTTTGAATTACGTGGTGGTGAGGTGTTTTCAATTACGTGGTGGTGAGGTGTTTTGAATTACGTGGTGGTGAGGTGTTTTGAATTACATGGTGGTGAGGTGTTTTAATAACGTGGTGGTGAGGTGTTTTGAATTATGTGGTGGTGAGGTATTTTTAATAACGTGGTGGTGAGTTGTTTTGATTTACGTGGTGGTGAGGTGTTTTGATTTACGTGGTGGTGAGGTGTTTTGATTTACATGGTGGTGAGGTGTTTTGAATTATGTGGTGGTGAGGTGTTTTTAATTACGTGGTGGTGAGGTGTAATCGTCCCAAACTTCTGGTCTGCACCTACTCCTTTCGTATGCATGTGCTGTGGGGTTCTTTTTTAATTGTCTTTCATTTTTTCAACCGAAATTGATTATAAAAATTTAGTATCATAGACACGACAAATAAATTTGTGCAAAATAATTGTTTGTCTTATGATTGATGTCAATCATGACAACACAGCAACCCAGGTACAGTCATTATCCTCAACTAAAACAACCCCGTTCCTCTGTTACGACCTGTGGTGAGGTGAGCGGAGCGAGCCGAGCCAAGCTAGTGTATGTATATATATATATATATATATATATATATATATATGTATATATATATATATATATATATATATATATATATATATATATATATATATACACAAAGAATTAAGTTAAGCACCCCTACACAACGAATTAAGGTAAGCACCCCCTAATATATATTCTTTGTGTATATGTATACATTGGCATATATTCTAAGGTATGTGAGATCAAATAATGATTGGTATGACATTAGCAATTATCCATTGATGAAATTGAGTGATCAAAGTGAAAAAAAGTGATTGGTTGAGTCAGTGATCCGATCACGTGGGTCCTACACACGTTATTGACGCAAAGATCGCTAGAGGTCTTCTCAGAACAATGACTGTACGTTAGAAAACATAAACGTCATCCACACTGTCCGTGATGGACCAAAAGCTCCATACTTAAATTGAGGTGAAAATATGCCTAAAATTCCCAAAAAATTTCACCTTAAATTATTCAGAATAAAATATTGAAAACGGCATGATTGTTATGTTTTTATGTGACCATAATATCACTTCTCCAGAAAATATAGCAATATCATGGGTATATTACACTGTTTTGACGACAACAAACTTGTAATGTGCGAGGTTGTAAAAAAACGGGGGGGGGGTGCTTAACTTAATTCTTTGTGTATATATACTGTATATGTGTGTATTCTGTTACGTGGTCCCCTCGGTGAATACCTGGTCTCGGTGACCCCCGGACCGTTAGAGGAACTTCGCCAGAAAGTTGTATTATATATGCGTTCGCCACGCAATCCATATGAATTCCACCCAAGAGAAAACTGATGTTCAAGGATATATTTCAATGGTAATGACACCATACAATTTCAATGATACAACCACGGAGATTTTCCCTGAGCAATCAATAGCAAACCACCATCAACAATTCCCAATCCACACTCAATCCCCTATATGATTAAGATGGCCATCTTATATATGTGTGTTCACTTCGGTACTCACGACCCCCTTTTGGTCTCTGCTCCTCACAATGTCTCTGGGCCCCTCCTGACCAAGATACTGGTCGGCGTCGCCGCACTCGGGCGGTTGAACGAACCCCGGGTGGACGTTTTTCCACCGGGCAGGTATCGTACCAGGCACCGTGGCTGCAGCCCCTCGTGGCCACGCGAAACGGGTACGGTAGAGCAAGCCAAAAGCCCCCCGCCGCTTGCAAGGCGCGTTAGACCCCAAGGTGCGACCCGCACGCGTCTGTCTAGACGGTGCCGCGAACGGTGCCAGACGCGGGGTCGATGCACGGCCCCACGTCAACTTGACGTCTCCACCGGGCAGGTACACGTCCCGGTAAT
Organism: Myxine glutinosa; assembly: GCF_964187855.1. Classification (NCBI taxonomy): domain Eukaryota; kingdom Metazoa; phylum Chordata; class Myxini; order Myxiniformes; family Myxinidae; genus Myxine; species Myxine glutinosa. The sequence continues at coordinate 100,279,763 of NC_136266.1, read as the reverse complement.
TCCTCTCGCCAGACGGGCTTCGGAACGCCGCTTTTCCACGCAGCGCAAGGTCGATCCCACCTTTTGTCGGAGCGGGGCGAGGAAGAAGAATCACCGTCGCTTTTCTTCCTCATGTCTTTTTCTCTTCCGTTTCCGGTCACTTCCGTTTCCGGACACTTTTCAGAAGGGCTCCTGACCCTCCAACCACAACAACCCTTAATCTATTACACATGGATAAGCAAAGACCTGAATGGTAATTCACATACATTCACATAAATATGTAACACTCCCCCCCTTCAAGAAAGAAAGTTTGAACCCAGCGAAAACTTTCTTTGCCGGCCAATTTGGAGAAACAAACCAGATAACTCAACCCCCCCCACATTATCAGTTCCCCCCGGGCACAGTTATCACTTAAAAATAAAGCCACCAAAATTTCACCACAACCCCTCCAGATTACTCCCTCTGGACTAAGCACCAGCAACGACATTGTCCCTGCCAAATCAAACTCCATCTCATGACCCTCTGACTTGGGCCGTCAGTTTCTTGTGAATGAAGGTTAAGGGGTTGATCAAAGATCCAAAGTTAAGCAACTCGATAGCACTTTTTCCGGGAGGCCAAGCCGAGTATTCACTACATGGATGCCTTTAGGAACGTGGAGTTCACGGTTAGTCCGTGCAGGAAAGTTCTCTACATGGGCACCTTGAGGAACGTGGAGTTCACGGTTAGTCCGTGCATGAAAGTTCACTACATGGATGGAACGGCGTTCACGGTTAATCCGTGTAGGAATCTTGGCTCGGCGGCTCCGCCGCATTCAGTGCTTCAACTTCTCAGAACTTCCCTAATGATTAGGGTGGGACCACTTGTCCCTGTAGTCCCATGAATAGCGGTCTTCTTCTCGGCCACTACTTTGCCAATCCTTCCTTCGGGAGCGGCCGTAACTCAAGGAGCCTCCATAATAATATTGATTGCGGCCACCACCAAAACTACCGCCCAGTTGTCCTCTCCTGTAGACCTCTCGACGCCTACGAAATGCCTTCCCTACTGTTATGGTCCGACCCTCCAAATCCTTGCCATTCCAATTCTTCTCTGCCTCTCTGGCGTCTTTTGTGCTGGCAAACGTGACAAAGCCGAACCCTCTTGACTGTTGCGTTTCCCAGTCTCTTACCAACCGCACTTCCACCAGCGGCCCATATCTGTTGAAGACAGAGGTCAGAACTTCTTCCTCTGTTTTGAAGTTCAGTCCCCCTACAAATAACTTGGCACTTTTGTCGCCATCCCGAGCTGGTGTGGTGTTATTTTCCCTGCTGGGCTCTTTACCAACCCTCAGGTTACCATAAACTTGACCCCCGGCCAAATCATTCCCGATAACCACAGATACACCCTCTACAGGAAGCGTGGCTTGTAAACCGACGGTGACCGGTCCTGACACCAAATCGGACTCCAAATGGATGACATGAAGGGGAGCACTAACACCGCCCCCGATCCCCTGTAAACGAACACTATCCCCCGTTGCCGTCTCCTCGGACCATGGCAAAATGCCTTCAAGCATTAAAGATTGATGTGCCCCTGTGTCCCTCAATATCCTAACTGGTTTCCGGTTAGTCGAGGCTCCATCCCGTGACACAAACCCCTCTGAAATAAATGGTTGGTAACCCTTTTGATGGCGATTTCTCACAATGGCCATTGCATTTGGAGTCGTAATAGTCGGACCCCGCTCTGGGTCTTCCCTTTTCATGCGGTAACAACTGGACATCAAGTGTCCAGGTTTCTTGCAAAAAGCGCAAGTAGGCCCGGAGGAAAAACTCGTGGTCTGCCTCAGGCCCCCCGAACTATAAGTTTGTCTTGGGCCCGCATCCCTCTGATTTCGAACAGGTGGGGTATCATAGTTGTCCCCATAATCATCTCGAGGCCGCCGCCATGTAAGGTCGTTCTCCGCACCGGGTGTTTCATAACTCCCCTGCTGAAGTCTAGGCGAGGAGTTAGGTTTGTGGACCCCAATTCGGTGGGTTAAGGCATAATCATCTGCCATGGTGGCTGCGTCCCACAACTTTGGTACTTTCTTTTCCTGCAGGTACACTTTGATGTCCTCGTGGACACACTGCTGGAATTCCTCCACCAGGATCAAGTCCCGCAATGTTTCGAAGTCTTTCCCGACTCCTTTTGACTCACACCACCGATCAAACATGTTTTCTTTCACTCTGGCAAACTCCACATGGGTCTCACTCTCCCTCTTCCTGGCATTCCTGAATTTTTGCCTGTAGGCTTCCGGAACCAACTCATAGGCTTTGAGGATGTGCTTCTTCAGTACCTCATAATCTGCACATTGGTCCATTGGTAGCGCCGAATAAATTTCCTGAGCTTTCCCCACCAGCACACTTTGCACGAGTATGGTCCAGGCCTCCTCCGGCCAGTTTAATTGTCGAGCCACTTTCTCAAAGTGTGGAAAAAATTTCGCGACTTCCTTTTCACTGAACGGTGGAACCAGCCTCACATGTCTGCCCACATCCCAGGTTTTCTGGTTAGGTGTCGACCCCGTCAGCAAGGGTGGTGCCTCTCCCCGTTCTCTCATTAACTCCAGCTCCTTGAATTTGATTTCTTGCTGAAGCTCCATGTCATGTTCCTTTAATTCCCTATCCGCTTTTCTCTCCTCTACTTCGAGGTCCCTTGCAGCTCTCCTCTCCTCTGCTTTTCTCCCTTCTAACCTTTCCTGGAGTTCTCTTTCCACTCTCCTTTCCTCTGCTTGTTTCTCTTCTCTCCTCGCTTCTGCTTTCCTTTCCTCTTCTTTTAACCTTTCCTGGAGTTCTCGTTCCCCTCTCCTTTCCTCTGCTTGTTTCTCTTCTCTCCTCTCTTCTGCTTTCCTTTCTTCTTCTGCTCTTTCCTTTTCTGCTTTCCTTTCTTCTTCTGCTCTTTCCTTTTCTGCTTTCCTTTCTTCTTCTGCTAACCTTTCCTGGAGTTCTCGTTCCACTCTCCTTTCCTCTGCTTGTTTCTCTTCTCTCCTCTCTTCTGCTTTCCTTTCTTCTTCTGCTCTTTCCTTTTCTGCTTTCCTTTCTTCTTCTTTAATCCGTTCCTGGCTCCGTAATTGCAACTCCAGTTTCCGGAGCTCAACGTCTTCTGGTTCTTCGGGTAGCCACTCCCAGGCTAACTCGTCCCATGTTCCTAATCCCACCATAGATTGTATCACCGTGGCCTGCAACTCTGCCTTCCTCAAATTAGTTCGGACCTCCAAGTTAAAATGTTTGGCCAATTTCAAGAGGTCCGACTTTAGTAACGCTCGGAACTGTGCCTCACTCGGTGTTACCGCAAAGTTCTGTGCCACAAACGCCATGGTGACTATCGTTAACACCTGTTAACCTTCACCCAAGACTTTACCCCAATTTCCCCAAAAAATTTTCAATTAATACTTAATTAATAAATTTTAATTAATAAAAATATTATTTTATTATTTTATACAAATACCCTTTTATATCCCGGACGTAGACCCAATTGCGTAATCGTAATTTGGACGAGCCCCCAATTCTGTTACGTGGTCCCCTCGGTGAATACCTGGTCTCGGTGACCCCCGGACCGTGAGAGGAACTTCGCCAGAAAGTTGTATTATATATGCGTTCGCCACGCAATCCATATGAATTCCACCCAAAGAAAACTGATGTTCAAGGATATATTTCAATGGTTATGACACCATACAATTTCAATGATACAACCACAGAGATTTTCCCCGAGCAATCAATAGCAAACCACCATCAACAATTCCCAATCCACACTCAATCCCCTATATGATTAAGATGGCCATCTTATATATGTGTGTTCACTTCGGTACTCACGACCCCCTTTTGGTCTCTGCTCCTCACAATGTCTCTGGGCCCCTCCTGACCAAGATACTGGTCGGCGTCGCCGCACTCGGGCGGTTGAACGAACCCCGGGTGGACGTTTTTCCACCGGGCAGGTATCGTACCAGGCACCGTGGCTGCAGCCCCTCGTGGCCACGCGAAACGGGTACGGTAGAGCAAGCCAAAAGCCCCCCGCCGCTTGCAAGGCGCGTTAGGCCCCAAGGTGCGACCCGCACGCGTCTGTCTAGACGGTGCCGCGAACGGTGCCAGACGCGGGGTCGATGCACGGCCCCACGTCAACTTGACGTCTCCACCGGGCAGGTACACGTCCCGGTAATTCCTCTCGCCAGACGGGCTTCGGAACGCCGCTTATCCACACAGCGCAAGGTCGATCCCACCTTTTGTCGGAGCGGGGCGAGGAAGAAGAATCACCGTCGCTTTTCTTCCTCATGTCTTTTTCTCTTCCGTTTCCGGTCACTTGTGTTTCCGGACACTTTTCAGAAGGGCTCCTGACCCTCCAACCACAACAACCCTTAATCTATTACACATGGATAAGCAAAGACCTGAATGGTAATTCACATACATTCACATAAATATGTAACAATATACAGACTTGGGATTTAATATGGAATATTTTTTTGTGGGGGTGAACTTACTTTTCAAGATGTCTTAGAACCAAAAGTTCATTGGAATTATGTTGAAATTATTCTAGATTTTGTTAATGTGACCTTTAAAAGAAACAAAAACCACATTTGACATTTCGAAACAAATAAATTGATCCTTGAAAGTGATGTAAACTGATATCGAACTCAATTCATGGACAGTACTGTGTTAAACTTCTGTACGTTTTCCAGAAGTATCTCTTTATTTTGCACATTAGCCAAGAAATGTTTTAACAAAAACAAAAGTTAAATTACGACTGGGATTACGGACAGTAAAATTACAGTTCAGTACTTCGTGTAACCCCCACGAGCATTCAGGAGAGCACGTACACGTTGAGGCATGCTGTTCACGAGATTTGCCAAGGTTTGGACAGGAATAGCTTGCCATGCAGTGACAATAGCCTGCTGCAATTCACCCACAGAGGGAGGCTGCTGGTCCAAGTGGTCGATTTGACGCGTTAATTCTGCCCACAAGTTCTCTATCGGATTCATATCCAGGGACATGGCAGGCCACTCCATATGCTCTACACCACGGTCAGCAAGAAAGTGTTGGATCATGCGAGCACGATGAGGCTGTGCATTGTCATCTTGGAAGACAAAGTTTCCTCGAAAGGCTGCACGAGCAAATGGAAGCAATGTTTCTTCCAGAATGGCCCTGTACTTGAACTGGTTCAGGTTTCCATTCAGAACAACCAGGTCAGTTTTGCCCCCTGCATGAAAAGCAGCCCAAACGGTCACCCTACCACCTCCAGCTTGGACTCTTGGCACTATACAATCTTTGTTGTAGGCTTCATGCACTTGTCTGCGCACTCGGACACAGCCATCTTGATGATAGACCAGAAATCTAGACTCGTCACTGAAGGTCACGTGATTCCAGTGTCCTGGCTGCCATTGACGGTGCTCTCTGGCCCACTGCAATCGGCGCTGGCGGTGTTGTCTGGTCAGGCATGGCTTTCCCAGGGGACGCCTGGCACGATAGCCTGCTTGAACCAGTCGTTGGTTGACTCGCCTTCTGGATACAGGCACATTTGTCAGTTGCTGCCACTCAGCCCTAAGCCGATTAGCTGACTTGGTACGGCCATTGCGGACTAACCGGTGCAGCTGGCGATCATCCCTCCTTGTGGTTCTGCGGGGACGTCCTGGCCTCAGTATTGGAGTAGGGACACCCCTCTGAGCATTTCGTTTCAGGATCTTTGACACCTGACCTTGAGTGATGCCATACTGCCGAGCAATAGCACGCTGTTTCATGCCGGAATTTCGTAAAGCCACCACCCCATGACAAACAGCATTGTCGAGTTGACGGACCATCTCCAGAGGAAGCGGCAATAACTTTTGGAGACGTGCAGCAGTTGTTTTCCACGAATACAGAACGCAACAACCCTTGTATACCCGACTGTGAAGCCAATCATCAAATGCACCTCTCCGTACATTTTGCCACGCCACCTGTGATATAATCCTGTTTTGACTTCTTGCTGTGACAGACAATCAGTGACATGGTTCTTTCAACAAATAAATCACCAAAGTGTAAAAGAAACTCACCAGATTGATATACTGAGTTAAGAAAGTAAACCCAAGTCAAGAAAAAAAAAATATTCCATATTAAATGCCAAGTCTGTATATATATATATATATATATATATATATATATATATATATATATATATATATATATATATATATATATATATATATACATGTACATAGATGATCACATTCGTTATATTAAATGTAACTAGCAACGGTACCCACCCTATGGGCAGGGCTTCAATTGGGAAGCCCAAATGAAAAGGCAAAATATCAGAAATTGAAGGCTTTTTTATTTTAAAAGGTTCATATCAACATCCGTTGAATCATATCACACGCAAATCATCAAAATCTAAACAGTACATGGCGCCCATTTTGAAAAAAGATCGAATTCTGCAAAACGGAAGCGGCCGCTACACCTGTTTCTCAGTCGCTTTGCACACGCTGCCATGTTACTTCGGAGCCGCATGTTTATATGGGAAGAGTTCGTCAGGAGTCGATCTACTCTCTCCTGGTACGTAGAATAAACAGTATTTGTAGAATTTCAACAAAAGCCACTTCACTGTTCATATCGGTAAATATTATTCCATCGTGTTTGGAAAAACTGGAAAATTGGAAAACTGGAAAATTTGAAAACTTGGAAAATTTGGAAAAACAATATAGCCTATTTTACTCCCAGGAATACCCACCCAAAATATCGTTGCGATCGGTTGAGCCGTTTTTGCGGTACCTTCGAACGGACGGACGGACATTTGGTGAATTATAGTAAGATGCACAAACTGATAAGAAAATTAATTAGAGGTAAAACCTTTTCTCAGTCATGTAATAATTTTTGAGCATAAAAGGAAGGGGGAAGATCAATTCCTTTTTTTAAAATTAATAACAAACACAATTTTTCATTAATTATAATCATTTGACTATACAGTTAATCTAAGTTTGACAATTCTAAGTGAATATTTAAATCTGGAGTTTAGTTTCATCAAATGTACTTCATGTATGATGTACAGTATTGCAAAAATTCTACTGTATATTGAAGCAAAGACAAAACTGGGTAACAAATGCAAATAACATATGTGATAGAATAACATCTCATGAGTACCTAGAACAACACTCAGAAGAGCGCACACCTCCGCCGGGATGAACAGTACGTTTTATATCCATCGATACATCGGATCTGGATTCGGACCTGAACCAAAATCTAATCGGCTTGTTGTTCTCACCAAACCAACTCGTACACCAAGCTTTGTCATCTTGTCCATAACTTTTTGAAAAATAATTATATACTTATATCGATTTTGGCCCCATGTCTCAAGGGTAAACAATCACTTAAACAATTCTCAGATCCGCATACTGATCTTCACCAAAATCGAATCAATTCGTCCTCGTCACACACACAACCTGTCCGCCAAATCTCGTCCGAATTTGTCCACAACATTTTGAGATATCCTGCTCGCAGCCAGACAAAGAAGCAGATATGCAGGGGTGAAAACATAACCTCAGTGGTGGAGCTATAAATGAAATGCTCCATAGTGCAGTCACTGTGATTGGTTGTCCTGCAAGCAATCAAAAAGTGCCACACCTGCAGAAGGACAATAAAAGTATTTGTTGTGATATCATTGTAGTGTGGTGAATGTGTGGTGAATGTGTGGCTCATGGGAAGGAAATAACACATGGCAATTTGTGCAGACATCAAGGTGTTAGCTCGTGAGGGCTAGTTTGTGTGGCAGATTGCAACAAGACTCCATGACTTAGAGCTCTAAGGAACATACCCCAAATTGGTACTATTAACAATATAAGTTGTCTACCATTTGGAGACTAGTTTGGTAATTAAGGAAAAACCTTTCTTCTCTTCTGAGGACTCATATTAAGGATGGTAGGATGAGCACATACTCAAGGTTGAACACTACCTAGGCCTTGAACCCCACTTGAAGAATAAGCTTGTCCTGTTGGCAGTCTTGATGAAGTGGTCTAAACCTAAAGTCTGATCCTTTCACATGTGCAACATACAGTAAACTGCACTTTTTTCCAATACAAGATTGAGGCTCTAGAAGAGCAAGATTGTAGAGGCTAAAAGGCAAGAAACTGTTAGTGGGGAAGTGAGGTCACGTTTAGACTCAACATGAGAGGAATGATCCCACAGAAAGGAAAGAGGAGGGAAGGGAACACAGTCACATGCAAGTAAAAAGATTGGGTTAGGGTGGGTAGGGTGGGCAGTAGAAAAGATTACAGGTCCTGATGAGGGATGACAAATTAGATGGTCGTGCACCACTTGCTTGAAACGTTGGAAGGACCAATGGGATTGAAAAGCCTCAAGGAATGTGGTTCCTTCCACAGGTGGTAGAAAAGAGCAACAAATGAGTTGAGGTGTGCAGTGAGCCTGGACTTTAGGAGTTGTTGTTGTTGTATAGCCACAGACAGTTCTCTCGAACAAGCTCGCAGCAAGAAGACAGCCGATCAATCTCAGAGTAGCGGTCCAGAGATCCCCCACATCCAGGATGGTGTACCTCCACCTTCATGAAGTCAGGGCCATGACAGAGTTAGAGAGAGAAAGAGAGAGAAAGAGAGAGAGCAAGGGAGAGAGCGAGGGAGAGAGGAAAACGGCTGGTCCATGGGGACCGATCGACACTCTGACCGTGACCGTGCTGCCTTGACGAATCTGGGCAGCATGGAAGATATTTTGCAGGGGTTATTGAACAAACAGATATTTTGGACGAAGTTAGCTCTGTCGTTGCAACAATAGGCACCGCCATTTTTGTCTGAATCTCGAGATTACTCCGCCCTCATAGTGCGTGGCAAATTTGAGTGGTCGAGACGGCATAAAATTCTGCCCAAGTACTACTCAACGGAGGGTTTTTGGAGGTAAAAAACAAGGCGATTTGGGTTTTGCAGTGTTCAAATATATAAATCAGTTTATGTTTTTTAAAAGTTTTAAAGTTTGGAGAAAAAAAAAACAACCATTGAATTAAAAGGTTACCCCTGCTGATGCACTCTCTTTTACACCACTTTATTTAACACTTTACATTAGTTTTTTGTGCCTGTTGTTTGTGTCCATTATGATGTCCCTAAAACAGTAAGTTTCCTGTTATCTATTTCAATTTTTTGACAGATAGACTGAAGCAATTTCTATACTGAGAGTGCGCATGCACACTCTATTCGAGACTCCATAAAATTTGTCAAATTCAGAGCTAAAGACCTGCTAAACTGATGGTTCGTGTTCCGATTCATGTTCCAATCCATGCTCTACAGTGTTCCACTATCTTCAAAATATAAAATTCAATTGAAATCAAGGAGTTCCTCAATTATAGAATGACGTATATCAGACGGATAGAGTGAACCAATTTCGTAACCACCCAGCTTTGCGCGACGCAGGCAAGGTAATAAAGTGGGACACACACACACACACACACACACACACACACACACACACACACACACAAACACACACACACTTGTCCGTTTAGTTATGGAAAATGATGTAGAATGATGGAGGATACCCAGTCTGTGGCTGGCATTGGAGGCCAGCTTTGCAATAGGGTGAGCCAGGGAGAGGTCATGGTTGACGTTGAGGCCTTCAACAAACTGAACCTTGTCCAATGGATGAGCATGACAATAGATGGGTGGGCTAGTTTGCTTATCCTTCTGGAATGACGGGGTGAGACTGTGAGACTTGCTAGGGTTAAAATATTGTTGCGGTTTTTAGAACCTTCACATGTAAATTTAGTAGTAAATTCCCTTATAAATGACCCCTGTGTACATGTCTCCTTAATTGGCTGTTAATTAAAGATTGCACCTTAGTTAGTCCATGTACAACACGTAGGAAACTTTAGGACCTCTCTATAGTTATGTCATTATTATGTGTTCCAGGTAAGGCTGTGTTTACAATAGTTGACTCTGCGTTGCATCAATCAAATAAGATAGGTCCCTTTCAGTATCCCCAATTGTCTCTTCAAAAGTGCCAGTAACAGTTGGGCTGTTTTCTTCGCCCCAAACTCCATTACGCACGAGGCCAAGAACGGAGAGAAGGGGGGAGGAGCCGCCAGAGCACGGGCGTGGCACCACCTCGTCATCAAAGGTGGAGTCAGAGAGCCCTTAACAACCAACCAGGGCTCGGTGGGCATGGTTTGATAGGGCGTGGCAAGAAACGTCTGGTGAGTTCGAGAGGGTTCCAAGGGCGTGGTAATAAAAACCCTTGGCGCGAAGCCCCCACGAGAGACGGTGAGAAGGCAGAGACGCGTAAGGAGGTTCAAGAGCCACGGTGAGAAGCAGATGAGTGAGGAGAGAGGATCGACCATTCATTTCTTGGCGCGAACATCCTGCGGCGAGTGAGAGTCGGCACGCTCGTGGGTGATACCAACCAGCACTGACGACTGGGTTTTCGCCAATGAACCGGAGCGTGGACGCTCAAGCGGGACCTCAACGTCGTGCCGCGATCCCCGGACCTCCCTGCCGCCAGCTCTGTGGACCGTCTGCCCTTCTCATCCCTCCAGCCATTCCTGCCTGCAATTCCCCATTTGTGTATGTGAGTTTGTGCTGTTTGTGTTGTCCTGTGGGTTTAAGTAAGACTGTTTTAAGGATTTGCGCTGTGTCTTCTTCTTCTTCTGTGAATTACTTTCGTTCCCTTCTTCTCTTTCTTTGGTTTTTGTATAATAATTAATAAATCCCTGTTCCTTCTTATTCTTTGGTTTCTTTCTCGTCCGATCGCTTTAGTGATTTCCCCATTGAGTACCTGTGGCGCAATTTCGGCCAAACCGCTTACAATCGAGTTTAGTCTTCTGTTAACGGCCCGCATCGCAGCTCGCTTCGCTCGGCGCAATCCATCTATTATGCTGCGGCTCGGGCGGGAGTATTTCCTAGCGTACCGGAAGGCGCTGGTACTTAGGTCATAGGAAGGATTGGCCTAATACCCTATTCAGCGCTGACCGGGCGTGACGTCATACCCCCAGGACCGGTCGGACGGCCAGCTTAACAAGACAAGGGGATTAACCCCCTGTTGCTAACGGGAGTGCCGTCCCCCGGATCCGTAACAATATATTGTGACGGTTATGAAACCGGCCCCTGGGAAATGAACATCCATGATGCGTAGAGTTCCCTAGAGTCAAATATACTGTTAATACGATTATGTGTACACAGATAGACCTCCACCTGTTGCCTAGAGGGAAACGGGGCAAATGCGTTGTGTGGGTTTAAGATAGGTCTTTTCCCCTTCTCTTTAATTAATCCTCCTGTTATTACTTTAAACACTTTTCAATCCATTCTATTCATAACCATGGCTCATTTACCGTTGTTGCATTTCACTCATAGCAGAATTCAATTCAATTCCTTCTCTTTCCCAAATTACCATCTAACCATTTATTGAGTCCATATCGGGTACAAACCCGTTATTCTTTACAAATTCCCTTTCTTTCTTTAATAATTATTTTATACGGCACCACACACAACCACACTACAAGCGACGGCAACCCCCTTACTTTTCAAAAGCACTGGGCGGGAAAGACTGCTGAGTGGGAAAATCCATTGGAGAAGAGGAGGAGTCAGGCTATGAAATGATTGACATTAATGGGGGTGTTGGCTGGTGTGATGCACCAATGAAGATGTGCTTTAGCGAGTCAAAAGGCACACCACGACCTTTGCTCCTGGGAACTCCACCTGTTAAGAACTTTGCTGCCTCAAGTCTCTGCCCCGCTCAAGCAGCTTAAAAGATAAAACGCCAGACCATTCACTGCTGTTGAAATGTGCTGGGGACCTGTAGACCATATTCCTGCCTATTCGTGCCAAGAAGGAGTCAACCACCAATGCCGATTGTGCTGGAGCCAGGATGAGCTGTGCCAAACAGCACTGAATGAGTGGCATTGTGACAGGTCGAGTATGAGGTAGCGGTGTGAGAGCGAAAGAGCCACGAGGGCCCATGCTCCACCACTGACATACACCGTTTTTCTCTTGCTTTCCCTTAAATAACCTTTAATTCGTCTACCTAGACCCACAAAGAGCATCACAATTCATAAGAGCTATCGATGATTGGCCTCTTGACTCTTCCGAGCAAGGTTTTACATTCGCACCTCACATGTTGCCACTAAACGCTTACATAGAACACACTGTTCTCACTTGCACTCACACCATTCTGCTTTAACTACTCCTCTTTCTTCCTCATCTTCATTCCATTTCGGGATTGGCACACGTCTGTCAACGTGTGCCGGGTTGAGTCATAAGCCGACCAAATGCCTTGCCCTACCTCTATCTTCACTTCCTATATATGCTTCCTCGGAATGATTCTGCTGGTGCCATGTCCTGTGTTTAGTTAAGTAAGACTGTAGAAGGAGGAATAAGTGTTAGGGGTTAAAATCTGCTTTCCTGTGCCTTTCTTGTTTGATGTTTGATGTGCCTGTACATCTGTGCTTCATGATTGTATAATGTGCTTTGTAAAATATGTGCCTCTTTTGATTTGGTAAATGGGTTTCCATCCAGCCCATTTCGTCTCATTCCATCTATTGGCTTGGCTTAGTGTGTGCAAATAAATAGCTGGTGCGTTTTTTTGCCACTGATCACTCATACCATTAGCTAGTGCATATCCACGGTTCTGCTCGGCCGTACGTAATAAATAGATGGGTGAGCACTGAGGGTATGTACCTCAATTGGCATCACCAAACCACTGGAAAGGTAATGCGTTTGTAAAAGAGTGAGTACGTTGCCAGGTTTGGCAGTATCAATCGGCGTCCGTAGTTGCGTGACAACCAAATGGGTTGCAGACTTTCCACAGCACGGTGGCCTGCAGGGCCGGGTGTCGGGGACAGTCCGAGAAGTCACCTTCGTGGTGAACCCCGAACCCCAGTTCCATAACAATATGTTCCATTCATCACACCAACATCTAATCAATTCCAAATCAGCAGGGAGTGAGGCCGATGCTGTCTTCTTGCCAGTGGGATGAGATACTTGAGAAGGTTTTCCAGAGTATCGGAGAGATGTATACGTAAATGACGACTAGTCCCAAGACACTGCCTTGAGGCACTGCAGTTTTCATTGGAAGAAGAGTGGAAAGGGTTCTATTGATGGCAACATCTTGACTCGATGATTGTCAGAAATAGTCAGAACATAGGATGTCAGAAAGCCAGGTATGGAGGTGGCCTTACATGTGTTACGTACTCTCCCCTAAACCCCGGCCACAGTGTACCTCCAAGCCTAGAAAGGAGTCACGGCAGAAAGATGTGCTATTATGTGTGTGTCCCAATGACCAATGGTAGAACCACACCAAGCAATTGATACAAAACCAATTATTGTATTCAAACTCACACAATAATAACACTTAACGCAAGTACAAGGAAACTCTCACTTGCACATCATAAACCATACAATCCCTATGATGGTACCACCAATATTTCCTTAATCAATAACTCCAACGTGAGCGAACTGTAACGTTCCCGAAAGTCACAGTGTCACGACACAAGGCCAAAGTCGATCCCCGCTCTAGCGATCACACGAAAAGGTCGTACTGAGACATGAACCCAGGTCGGTCGACAGTCAAAGCTGCAGAAGGGCCGCTTGGGGAGAGGTCGGGCCGAAGTCGGTCCGGTAATGGTTCACCCAAAAGTAGGGACAGAAATTGGGTATTTAAATATTGCAATAAGTTCTGTGAAATGTATCAGAATGATTTTGTCTTGTAATTCCCAGTTGATTGATGCAAAATTCATCAAAATTGGCCAAGGGGTTTCTTTTTTATGATTGTTTGAAATGTTTATGCACCGGTAATTTTCAATGGCATTTTTGAATGGAAAGTTTGGTAAAAGTTTAAGAGAAAAGAACATGTCAACATCGCAGTCGCATTCTCACAACCACACGGTCACACGCACAAAGTGCATATATGCATTATTACACAACCGGTCGACGGTCGTCTGCGCGACGATGCGCTAAACTACCACACAAAATGATCGTAATTTTGTAGTAGAAAACACAATTTGCTACCGACTGATACCAAATTCATTAACATTCTTCCATAATTTACGGGAAAAATCTAAGTTCAGAGTTGTACTTACCTCTAAAATGGTCGTAATTCTGCAAAAATTGAACGATTTTCAAGCCGATTGTGACAACGTGATTGCTGATAGTTCCGGGATCCGATATATATATACCCCTACCTCCCACAATGCAATGGAAAAACGCCGAAAATGGATACTAATCCAACGTGACTTCGCTCCGTCGATAGAAACGAAAGATTCAAGTGCGAGAAAGTGGATGCGCGCCTGCGATGCGCAGTAGTGATGCGCACAGATGCGCGCAGGATTAGTATCCATTGCGGTCCACACCAAAAGGTGAATGGAAACTCACACCTTCCGTTCACCCGACAATGAAGCTGACTTGAACAATCAGCGGTTCCCACGCTGAGGTCGCTCCGGGAAAACCCACGACACACACGTGGAACCGGGCGAAGGCCTGGTGCGAGGTGAAATGGCGGACTGGCCAGTAATGGAGGCGTACCTGCTCTCCAGCAATGATTCACTTTCGGAACCAAAACCCGTCATGCAGGTGTATTTGCAAGAGCAATAACGACTCTGTCACGGGAATCCCTTTCCCGGGGAAACCAACATTCGCTCGCGACCAATGTCCACAAGGTCCGCTCGCCACCACGAAGCAGATAAGCCCTTTTTCTCCTCCGATCTCTCTCGATCCTATCGCCCGCCTCTTCTTCTTCTTCTTCTTTTTCTGGTTTCTTCTTCACACATTTCGTTTTTCTTCTGAAACACTATTTTTACCTTTGAAGACAGTTATCTCCATTTCACACCGAAACCGTAACAATAATAGTACCTGAAACTAAAAATGCTTCAAGTAGATGAAAACCACAAAGACGGAAGTGACGATTCCGTAACACATGCCATAGTTAGCAAACGTGGCAAGCATAGCAGAGGATGGCGGACTTGGTCAAATGCCTGAGATATACAGGGTGGGCCTTATAGCTACTCTTGGTTTTGAACCTCTGTAATTCTGTTGCTAAGAAACAAATTCGAACAAAATATTTACAGGATATAGATACATCTTTCAAGTTTTTGTGGTAAAAATTTTATTGACTTTAGAAGTGTCCAAAATTAGGTATTAATTTCGACGTGATTTCCATCATTTTCAAGCAGTGTGTGCACTGTGCATCCTCTTACGATCCTCCAAGAACATTTTCTGTCGCATTCTGACCGTAATTCCTCCAAAAGCTGCTTGAATCCGCTGAGTTTACCATGATTAAGGATAGGGTCCTTGGCATGGTGAACTTGTGATGGTGCAGGCAGTTGTGACAAAACAGTGACAGTCACCGACCGAGTTTGCCACCACAGGTCTGAAAGTTTGAGGCTGTTCTGGTAGTTGAGCTGGTGTAAGCTCATATCAGGTTGTGATTCTCCTTTGTTTCCTTTTGCCCTGTCAGGAATGCAAGAGGCCACAAGTTCTCCGGAAGAATTTAGTTTCCGGGTAGGCCTCCGGCGGGTGGTAAAAATGACATAAAAGTATAACTTCCTTTACAAGGAACAGAAGGAGGTTGGCAACCTATGTTTATTTGTCTGTGCTATTTTTCAAATGATGTGCATCAAAGAAGGAGGCAGCACACACCATTGTTATGACTCAGCCAGGGTTGGAAACACTACATTCCCACACCTCGAGCAGATGCTCTCATCATCACACCATCGAATCTGGTATTGGTAAGGTTTCTGAAGACGATGGTTCTTTTATGTTTGGCTTTGATTCGTCATTGTTTTGATTTAGATATTGATGTTTATCCTTTTGTCAATGTGTGAGGCAGGTCCTCAAGGTCTTGTCAATGCTTGTTCCTGGCTGCAGTTAATTGTCAGGTGTGCACTCAGGTATTTTAAGGCCATCTTCTGAAAATGTGTTTAGGTCGTTATTGGTGGGGATGGACAGGTGTGAGTTAGTTGTGACTTGCCCCCTCCCTCTGTGCTAAATTAGTTGTAGGATTTGCAGGAAAGGGTGGGATGTGGGGGAGGATGGGGGGGGGGGAGTGGGGTGGGGGAGTGGGAGCCAGCAGGATGGGTTTACTTTGAAAAAATGGCAGTTTGTTAAGATTTTATTAAGTGTTAAGCGGTCTTATTAAGTGTTAAGCGGTCTTATTAAGTGTTAAGATGTTAAGCCGACAGCTTCCGCTTCCGGTCTTGCCGGCGAGGTTACGTTTTTTCGCAGCTGTCCACGCTCTCCACGCTATCGAAGTTAAGTAATTGTTCCCATTTGTATTTTCGTCAAAACTATTTATTTTATGGTGTGTGTACCTACAGTGGGTCCCTAGGAAAATTATCGGTGTAAATCTTTCATACCTGTATAGAAAATCGTGTTAATTCGTGTCGTGTCTTTTGAGGCCTTGTAGGCCTACCGTGTCCTACCTTGAGGCTTTGTTTTTCTCTCAGTGGTCCGTCGATTGTGCTCCAATAACTTTCGTTCTCTGTTTTTCCCAGTCTTTTCACCCCATAGCCTACTTCCTTGTTTAAAATCTCAACTCAAAAAAACAAACAAAAAAAACAAAAAACATTTCCTTCTCTGTTCTTATTCGTTGTTCTTATTTGTTTATTCGTTGTTCTTATTCGTTTATTAATTGTTCTTATTCGTTTATTCGTTGTTCTTATTCGTTCGTTCGTTCTTCGACCACGTATTTCTCCCCCATTTCCCCAGATAGTTTTCACTGTTAAACTTTAAAATGTTTAAACTTTCCCCTGAAGTACTGTATTCTGTCGTATATTATAACACCTTTTTCTTCCTCTTCTTTAAAAGGTTGCTTTCGACTTGCTCTCCAAATCTATTCATCCCAAAAAAAAATTCCATCTCTTACAGTGCCTCTTTCATACATTCCCTAAACTCACCTACACTCCACCCCCCCTCCAGCGTCCTTAAACGTATTTTTAACTCGAAGGTCAAAATAAACTCATTTTGCAATAAATGTTTGTTTCCCATTAATCGTCCACTTTCCAAAATCCAATCTCACCCCTCCCCTCCAAATCTTCCCCAATCACCCCTCCCCTCCAAAACTTCCCCATCACCCCTCCCCTCCAAATCCTCCCCATCACCCATCCCTTTCAAATCTCCCCCCTTGCCCCTTCCCTCCTAAACTCCCCCCACACCCCTCCCCTCCTTGACTCCCCCTCACACCTCACCTTCTAGACTCCCCCGTCACTCCTCCCCTCCAAATCTCCCATCCCTTTCAAATCCTTCCCCCTGTCCCTTCCCTCCTAAACTCCCCCCTAACCCCTCCCCTCATAAACTCCCCCCTCGCCCCTCCCCTTCAAATCTCCCCACCCTCATTTCTTCTCCATTTCCCCCCTCTCACCCCTCCTCCTCAAAGAGTCCTCTCCGCTTCTTCCCCCTTCCAACTCTCACCTCCATCTCCCCCAACCTTCTGCCTCGCTCTTCCCCATCCTCAAATAACACCTCATTGTGCCTCACCCAATCACCATCAAACCTTTTGTCCGCCCCATCCTTCCCTTTCTCCGAGCTATTCTGAAATCGCTGACACACCTTCAACAGCTCTCCCTACCTCTTCCTCCTCTTGCACATCTTACCCTACCCCTCCTCCCCCCTGTTCTGTATCCGATGCTCCCCCTTCCTCTTCATTAACGGTATAAACCTCAAACATCTGGGGCCTTCGTTCAAACTTAACTGATCTCTCCATACAGGTTGCTTCTGACAAACCAGACATGATCTGCTTAACAGAAACTTTCCTCCTTCATGATGTCTCTGATTCCTCAGTATCTCTCCTGGGTTACTCCCTCCTCCAGAATGATAGACCTGAGCCTCATCCTGGAGGTGGGGTTGCTATCTTTATCAAAAACTCTCTTTCTCACTCGCCCTGCACTGCCCTCTCTCCACCTCACCCCCAGGAATACCTCTGGCTACGGCTTCCCCTTCGCTCCCCCCTCTTGTTCATATGTGTGTTGTACCATCCACCAAACAGTAATGACTCCATCTACATCTCGCTGTCTGATAATATGGACCAACTTCTATCTACTCATCCCAACTCTCTCTTCCTCATATGTGGTGATTTAAATTGTCACCATGCCAGCTGGCTGGGTGTGGGTACCTCTCTCACCAGCCATGGCTCCTCAGCAAAGGACTTCTGCAACTCACTGGGACTGACACAATCTCTCAATTTCCCAACCCGGATCTCAGTCAATGGAGCATCTTCTCTTCTGGACTTGGTTATGACTAACTTCCCTGAAAATTTCTGCTGCTCTTCTTCTGTTCCAATCGGCTCATCTGATCATGTGCTTGTTAAAGTGGACATCTCTCTGACCATTCTCAGAGAGCCTCCTCAGCGTCGACGAGTCTGGCATTTCACTCAGGCCAACTGGCATGGTCTTCAAGCAGCCATCAATCATCTGGACTGGTCTCCCATCTCTACCACCTCTGACATCAACTCATCCTGGGAATTCTTCCAAAGTAAATTGCTCTCTTTCATGCACAGATTTATCCCATCTCGTCTTCAGTTGTCATACCCTTCCTCCCGTCCATGGTACACGGAATCTTGTGGTGAGGCTGTTGCCCAGAAACAACTTGCCTTCGTCTCCTGGAAAGCAAATCCAACAAGGAAATCTCATTTCCTTTCATAAAGCCCGAAACAAGTGTGTGTCCACCCTCAGGAGAGCCAGGAAACAATATCTCTCCATTCTCAAGACCGAACTCTCTTATCTGTCTCCCTCTTCCAAATCCTGGTGGCGTCTGGTCAAATCTGTTTCTGGTGTTTGTTCCCCCTCCATCCCCTCCCTTACCTCAAACGGCTACACAGCTGACTCTGCACGTGAAAAAGCTGAATGCCTCAACTCTGTGTTTGCCTCTAAATCTTGTGTCCCAAACCCATCCCTCTCTGTACCCACCATACCTAGTCGTACCCAGCTGCTCCTGGACTCTGTGTCCTTTCCTCCTGACAAGGTGGAAAAGTTTCTGTGAACCATCGACTTTGATTCTGCAACTGGACCTGACGGCATCAGCCCATGGGTCCTAAAATACTGTTCTTCCGCTCTTTCACTCCCTCTCTCTGTTCTCTTCGCCCTCTCTTTTGCTCAAGGTAATCTGCCATCTGCTTGGAAATCAGCCAACATCACCGCTTTGCACAAAAAAGGTGGAAAAGCAGATCCCAGCAACTACAGACCAATTAGCCTCCTCCCAATTCAGCAAAGCAATCAGCAAAGTCATGGCATCCATCAATGCTTCGGATATGAAATCTTTCCTCTTCTCCAATGGCTTGATCTCTGATCATCAATTTGTTTTCAGACCAGGTCACTCTACTCTGGACATGCTGCTTCTGCTGTCTCCACAATGGATGGAGGTCCTCAATGCCAAACAGGAAATTAGAGCTGTCTCCCTCGACATATCACGTGCCTTCGATACGGTCTGGCACCCCGCTCTGCTCACCAAACTCTCCTCCTTTGATATCCATGGAAATCTCCCCGCATGGCTGGTGGACTTCCTCTCTAGTCATAGTCAACGTGTGGCCCTGAATGGGTTTCTCTCATCTCCTCTTCCTGTTCAGGCTGGAGTTCCCCAAGGCAGTGTTCTGGGCCCTGTGCTTTTTCTGGTCTTCATCAATGATCTCTCCGACTCTCTTGAAAATCCTCTCCATCTCTTTGCTGATGACTCCACTCTCTGCCGCTCCATTCCTCATCCTTCAGATCGGCAGTCTGCAGCCTCCTCACTCTCTGCAGACCTGGACAAAATCACAGACTGGGCAAACAAGTGGAACATGTCTTTCAATCCTGACAAATCTCACACTCTTACGATGTCTCTCCAAAAAGACCGACTGGACAACCCTCCCATCAACTTTCTGAATAATCCTCTCCAAGAAGTTCTGTCACTCAAGCTTCTGGGTCTCACTATCTGCCAGGGTCTCACTATCTGCCATGATCTTTCCTCGGAAAACCACATTTCAAATCTGGCCTCCAAAGCCAGTCGCCGACTGGGCATCCTCCGTCGTGCGAAGTCCTTTCTTGGCACACCTGAGCTCCTCACCACATACAAGGCTTTCATCCACAGCTCAATGGAATACTGCTCTCCCCTCTGGGCTGGTGCTCCTGCCTCACACCTAGCTCGTCTTCACGCTGTTGAAACCAAAGCGTTCAGAATCATTGGAATCTCCGGTGATGAAGCTACCTCTGAGGGCCTTTCACTTACTCACCGCAGGCAGGTTGGTGGTCTTTCTGTCTTCGACCGACTCCTCTCCGGCCTTGCTCCTCCAGCTCTCTCTGGGCTCTGTCCCCCAAATATTCCTCCAGGTCGCACAAGATCTGCCTGCAACCCTCTTATGGTTAAACTGCCAAAATCAAGACTCTCTGCTCACCTTCACTCTTTCATTCCTCTTTTCTCCCACCTGTGGAACAAACTCCCTCACTCTCTTCAATCCCACTCCTCCCTCCAGGTCTTTAAAACAGCTGTTCACCACCATCTCTTATCTTCCCCCATCCAAAACCTTGATCTTTTCTACCCCCGCTAATTTCACCCCAAATCCACTTTTTTGAAATACCAACTTCTTTCCTGGAAGTCCTTGGTGTCCTTGTGTTTATACTTCTCCCACCCCCCACCCCATCCTTCCCACGCCACCCCCCCCCCCCAAGCCCTCTCCCTCTCACACATTCCCGATGTCCCTGCTCTCAAATGGTGTGTTTTTGTGCTTCCCCTTCTCTCCCCATCTTGTCTACCGCTTCCCTCTTTGTATACTTTGTTTGTTTGTCTGTTTGATTTGTTTGTGTGATAAATGTTAGCTCTTTCACGAGCCTCGATTATGTATACAAAAAAAAAAAAAAAAAAACTTTATTGGATTTTGTTCTAAACAAAATTTGCTTGGTGTAAACTGTTTGATTTTGTTTTTGTGGAGACTATTGCTTTAATTATCTTATAATAATTCACCAAATGTCTGTCCATCCATCGGTTCCCAGGTACCCCAAAAACGGCTGAACCGATCGCAACAAAATTTTAGGTGGGTAATCCTGGGACCCCCTGGAGTAAAATAAGCTATATTGTTTTTTCAATTTTTCCAATTTTCCAGTTTTTCCAAACACGATGGAATAATATTTACCGATATGAACAGTGATGTGGCTTTTATTGAAATTCTACAAATACTGTTTAGATTTTGATGACTTGCGTGTGATATGATTTAATGGAAGTTTAGATAAATCGTTTAAAATAAAAAAGCCTTCAATTTCTGATATTTTGCCTTTTCATTTGGGCCTCCCAATTGAAGCCCCGCCCGTAGGGCTGGTACCGTTGCTAGTTACTGTAATGTGGTTTTTATTGATTACTAGTAAAAAGCCCATCAAAAATAATGGGTTGGAACAGTTTTTGCGACGGTACAGCCTCGTGAGCGTGCCAAAGTCTGAAGCGTCGGCCTTGTGTCAGGTGTGCTTATATCTTCTTTATTTATTAGACATCATATGGATGTAAATGAACACTCGTTTTACTCTGCTTGCTTTGCACATCACGTGCAGCGAATTCCACCTCCCTGGGCCTTGTATTTATTGTTATTAAAAAAATTATTCTTTTGTACACCGCCCTCGAGGATTGGTTTGCAAACCACCGTGCAGCTACAATTCCAACAGAAGAGATAAAAGTACTCTTTTTATGGAAAATGTTTTATCCTCAAAAACAGACCATAGTGAACACACATTCATATTAAAATATTGGCCTTTAAAATCTACCCTTGTGAAAGGGGACACACAGAAATCTGTACAAACACACAAACTGACATTGTGTTTTATATGGTAGATTCTTATTGTTTTTATTACTTATCAGCTGTAAGGCTCATGGAGGATCAACGACACAAATCACGCACACATGCAAACAGATGCATGAGAAGACACCAGACTTGATTTTCAAAGAAACACCGCTCCTGTGATTTGGGATATCACTCGACATATGAGATATGTGACAGCACTTCCTAGGTCGCTCTGGATACCAGAAAAGTCATCTTTACGACATCGCTTTTCTCTCCGCACTCAGCGGGGCAATCAAGAAGGAATTTCTTCATCCCATTGGATGCCAACCTGTGGGGTTTTTTCCATGCCCTATTCTTTACAAATGCTGAGCGTCAAGCAAGGAAACAGCATGTACCATTTTAAAAGTCTTTCGTATGACTGGGCCGGGGTTCAAACTGCCTAACTCCCTTACTCGGAGCAGGTGCTCTAACAACTCTTTGAAGCATTGTCTACATGTTTGGTATTTCAGTTTGTTAGTATTATGATTATTTTTAAGAGTGATTTTTTAAAAATCCTTTTTTGTATTG
The DNA here is from genome assembly GCF_964187855.1 of Myxine glutinosa. NCBI lineage: Eukaryota > Metazoa > Chordata > Myxini > Myxiniformes > Myxinidae > Myxine > Myxine glutinosa. The sequence goes on along the minus strand of NC_136266.1, from coordinate 100,257,531 downwards.
TCAAAAAAAGCTTTGGGCATAAAAGAAGGGCAGTGAGCAACATGAATCAACTGCATTTCCAAAGGGTGGGCTAGCTGGCATGAACAAAAATGGCTTCCAAAGTTGAAGTAGGCCGTCTCATACAGCAGATAGGAGTTGATTGGTTTTAGCAGTGGCCGGCTCTGTCTTTCACAGATTACAACTAAAGCTGAAAGTTCCATTTTTACTTTAATATCTTATTTCCTAGTTAAAATACACAATACTTGTAGACATTGTTGTGGTGGCCTAACCAGGGTGGTAGGTAGCCTTGTTGGTTATGAGTTATGACCCTTACAGCAAGTGTTGGGTGGCGCTTGGGTTTACGGTCACCATTCCAGAGCTTGATTTGGTGGGAGAGGGTAGGGGACTATGTCCACTTCACTCAGTACTCGTCAAAACAGAAATGGTGATCGTATGACCATGGATTCTGACTGACCCTGTGGGTCAAGAGGTATGTTTTTTATATGACCGCATGAGCTTGGGACTTTGGGCCAAGGTACAGGTGTATTAGTTTGACAAGGTTTGATTGACCGCGTACTTTGGTATTGGGGCCGAAGTACGCATGCTTCATATTGTTATGTTTGTTAGACATTGCTACCTCTGCCACCAAAGGCGGACAGAGGATATGTTTTCACCCCTGTCTGTCTGTTTGTTTGTCTGGCTGTGAACAACATATCTCAAAATGTTGAGGACGGATTTGGACGAAACTTGGTGGAGAGGTTGCGTATGTGACAAGGAAGAACTGATTAAATTCTGGTGAAGATCCTAATCCGGATCCGAGAATTTACACAGCAATTCTTCCCCTTTGAGTGATAGGGCTAAAACGATATATAACACGATAGCTCAAAAAGTCACGGACGGATTCGGACAAAACTTGGTCGACAGATTGTGTTGTGACAAGGAAGAATTGACTCAATTTTGGTGAAGATTCGAATCTGAATCTGAATCAGAGAATTTTTAATTTTTTGAATTGATTCTTCACCAATGAGAGATAGGGCCAAAAACGATATACAGCATGATATCTCAAAAAGTTGTGGACGAGTTATGACAAAACTACTGTGCTTTCAGAATGTATTCACACCCCTTGACATTTTCACATGTTATGTTACAGCCTGAACTTAAAATGGATTAAATTGAGATTTTTTTGTCACTGATCGACACATATAATCACCAATAATGTCACTTTGGCAGTGATTACAGCTTTGAGTATTCTTGGGTATGTCTGTATCAGCTTTGCACATCTAGATTTGGGGAGTTTCTCCCATTCTTCTTTGCAGATTTGCTCAAGCAATGTCAAGTTGGATGGGGAGTGTCAGTGATCAGCAATCTTCAAGTCTTTCCACAAATTCTCAATGGGATTCAAGTCTGGGCTTTGGTGAGCCACTCAAGGACTTTCACGTTCTTGTTCTGAAGCCATTCCAGTGTTGCTTTGGCTGTACGCTTGGGGTCATTTTCCTGTTGGAATGTAAATCTTCACCGCAGTCTAAGGTCTTTTGCACTCTGAAGTAGGTTCTCCTCAAGGATTTTCCTGTACTTGGCTCCATTCATTGTTCCCCCTATCCTTACAAGTCTCCCAGTCCCTGCTGCTGAAAAGCATCCCCATAGCATGATGCTGCCACCACGATGCTTCACTGTTGGGATGGTGTTAGATGGGTGAGAGCTGTGCTTGGTTTCCATCAGACGTAGTACTTTGCATTCAGGCCAACAAGTTAAATTTTCATCTCATCGGACCACATAATCTTTTGCCTCATGCGCTCTGAGCCTTTCACATGCCTTTTTGAAAATTCCAGGAGTGCTGTCATGTGCCTTTTTGAAAATTCCAGGAGTGCTGTCATGTGCCTTTTTCTCAGGAGTGGCTTCTCTCTGGCCACTCTCCTATAAAGCCTGGATTTGTGAAGTGCTGTAGAGCCTCTTGTCCTTCCGGTAGGTTCTCCCATCTCAGCCAAAGCACTCTGTAGTTCTATCAGAGTGGTTATTGAGTACTTGGTCACCTCCCTGACCAAGATCCTTCATGCCCGGTTGCTCAGTTTGGTCGGACGGCCAGCTCTAGGAGGAGTCTGGGTAGTTCGATGTTCTTTCCATTTCCTAATGATGGAGCTCACTGTACTCTTGGGAACTTTCAACACTCTAGAAGTTGTTTTATACCCTTCCCCAGATCTATCCCTCCTCGCAATTCTATCTCGGAGTTCTATGGACAGTTCCTTGGACTGCATAGTGGAGTTTCTGCTCTGACATGCACTGTCACCTGTGGCACCTAACATAGAAAGGTGTGTTTCTTTCTAAATCATGACCAATCAATTGAATTGGCCACAGGTGGATTCCAGTCACGTTGTAGAGACATCTTGAGGATGATCAAAGGAAATTGGATGCACCTGAGCATCATAGCTAAGGGGTTGAATACTCAAATGAATGAATGAATATTGTTGCGGATCTCCAACGTCGGCCTTCCCCTTATCAAGGGGGGATTAATCCCCTTGTCCTTTTACTGGCCAACGCGATCCCGGGGCTATCATGTTCCTTCTGGTCAGCGCTGAATAGGATGGTTGGTCGAATTGGTCCTATTACCTAAGTACCAGCGCCTTCCGGGAAGCAAGGAAATAACCCCACCCGAACCACGGCGTTAGTGGACACGCCGAGCGATTAGCGAGCCGCGATTCGGGCCGTTAACGGGAACTAAACCCGATTCGAGCGGTTGTAAATCGTGCCATGCTTACCCAATTGAGAAATCACTAAGACGGTCAAATCAGGAAAGACAGGAAGAACAGATTGGTTTATTAACTATTTACACAGGAAGAAGAGGAAGAGAAAGAGCAATGTACAATGAAGAGGAAGAAGCAGATACACAGGGCAGCCTTATACAGTCTTATACTTATCCCTGGACACGGGCCCGTTCACACTCAGACTCACTCTCAGACTCACTCACACGGGGATGTAGATTGTCGGGTTGAAGGTCCAAATATGGCGTCCACAGCTCGTCTGGTCCCCGACTCGTACCGTGCAGGCGTTGGAAGACGGCAGGCAGCTCTCCGCGTGGCATAGGCGCGAGGCGGACAGTTATACTGGGGGGAAGGTAGGCTAGCTGGCGATTATATTGCGTATGTAATACTTGTACCGGCGCCTTTATACGTGCTCCCGGTATCGCTGGGTACAATACGCCACTTCCCCCAAGCCCTCCGCAATGCCACGTAAACCCTTCAATACGGGCGCCTTCCACAATAGTCCTTCTGTACGAATGCCAATGCTTGGCTTCCCTCACGAGTACTCACAATGGTCCTTCTCAACACTGCAGTCCTCTGCAATGCGTGCCGTGCGCCAGGCCTTTGTAAAGCGCAATCAATCCTTTCAAGGCTTGTCACAGCGCATCTCTCCTCATAACTTGATACTGCAACTGACGAGCGCCTCTCCCTTCTCATAACTTGATACTGCAACTGACGAGTGCCTCTCCCTTCTCATAACTTGATACTGCAACTGACGAATGCCTATCCCTTCTCATAACTCAACGAGTGCCTCTCCCTTCTCATAACTTGATACTGCAACTGACGAGCGCCTCGCCCTTCTCATAACTGAGGTGGGGGCCTCGCACAACGGGTTTTATTGCCACGCCCAGCGAACCCTCTGGAATCTCTAGCCACACCCTGCCAGGCGATGTCGCCTCAGTCCTGATTGGCTGGTGGCCCTTACCGTCCTTCCTGCTGCCGATCCGATCTCAGCCTCGCTGCCGCTCCACCCCCTTTTTGGGCCTTACCTCGTGGCTGGGCTAGTTCCAGCAAACCAGCAAACCAAGAGCAGCAAACGCTGCTGGCAGCCAAAGCGTAACAAACTGCGAGGGGAAATGGGGTGCAGACAGGATAGTGAGCAATGGAGTCGGTTGGAGGGAGGCTGCAAAATGGACGGGGCCTACTCTTATTTGTTTTACACAACGCAGATGCAACTATTGGAAATGGCCTTATCCTAAACACATACTATGAAATAACTAACGTTCTAAGGTGATCTACGTGTTGCTTGTGGCCTAACTATGGGGTGAAACCTTTAACCTTTAATGATGTTACCTGTGTGGGTTCTCAAAACCGCAACACTGCACCCCTCCTTTCGCCAGGCTCGTCCCCGAGCCGAACCACATACCAGTGAGGACGGCCGGCTTCGAGCAAGAGTCAGGACTACCTTTTAAATTAGTGTGATACTCTGGTGTGGTTTCCCTCTACATTTAACCTAACACCCTGAGTGCGACAGTTTTAAACACTAGATATGTCCCACCTGCTGCGTTGTGTACTATCTAACTGACTCACACCCACAATTAACCGAATTACGGAATTATTCTCAAACTACACATAAAGCCGGTGGGGAGCATGTTATTTACAAGACACTAATTATTTACAAAACTACAACCCAGGACATGTCTTTTGTGGGAACAAGAAGGAATTTTGAGAAGAGGAAACACCGAATGCACTGCGCTGCACCAATACACCATACACCCATATGCACACAAATTTTTAAAAATGCACAAAAAGCACCAAAAATGCACCATCATGAAAAATGCACAAAAACATTTCAAAATAATTAATGATTGATGTCTTGTGCTTGGCTGCTGGGCCGCGATGTCTTCTTGCTTCATGTTCTTCGGTGTGCCATCGTAAAACTTGATGTCTTCTTGTCCGGGCACACCATAGATTAATTAATAAAAAGTGCACAAACCGTGTCCGCTTTTTATTTTGGCCAGCAGGGCCGCCTGCATGGCATTGGGGCCACTAAAAACAGTGGTCCGCAAGTAAGATGCTGCTGGCAGCAATGGTTTGCTCCAGCAAAGGTGCCAGACCACAGAACGTGTGGTCCATATGGTGTACTGGTACTGGTGCAGGCGGCAGGCAGCAGGGTGCAGTGCAGAGCTGGCTCAGGACACCTGCACACTCCCCCTCAACAAAAGACCATGGGTCCATGAGTGGGGAGGAAGACAAAGCAGAGGTTAGCGGGGGAAAGGGCGCAAGGGTACACGTCATAACAAGATAATGCGACATGAGGGGCGCGGGAGAGCGAGCGGAGAAAACTCGTCCCTACTCGTACGTAACCCCCCATGTCAATCAACTCTACACTTGCCCCTCCCCGTATTTACTCAATTTACAAATTTCGTCTCCACCGTCTTGTCTCCCATATCTCCCCCTAAACCAAATTCGTCATCCAATCCCTCCCAAGAAGGAAGGGATGGAATAACACACAATGTCTCACCCACGTCATGATGCGTCTTTCATTCCAAACATCTGCAAAACCTGGTGTGGAGTCCTGTCACCTCGGTGAGTGGATGCGTATGGTGCGAAGAGATTTTCTCCTAACTATCCTTCTAATTGACATTAACTCTTTAAACAACCCGGGGTCTTGCCCTGCCAATCAGCCACTTTAATTATGCGGTACTAAAAACCAATTCCCATTGACAATACTGTGGTGCCTTACCAAATTTGGGGTCTCACTCCCCCATTTTTTTCTCACTGTGCCCTCGCACAATTTCGGGGCTGGGTCGTGTGGCTCTACAAGCAGGTCCTACTTACCTGCGCACCTCCGCCACTGGAGTCGCCACCCGAGCTTACCTAGCTCCTCAACTTCCCTAACCTGGGGAAGGCCCTCCTAGCTCTCTCACCCCACTAATGCCCCCTCTGGCATTGGGCTACCCGGGTCCTCTCCTCGGATCCTCGGGCCCCGCTGAACACTACACTGATCCTAACTGGCCCCCAGAGCCTACCTGCGGCCTCACCTGGCCGACAGACTACCAGTGGCAGAGTGCTCATTTAACCATACTTACTAACAGGCTCACACGCCCAGCCATCTCCACAGACTTATGCACCCCTCTAAGCAATACTTTGCTACTACACGCACCACAGATGTCAATATCCAACAAATTTACCTACTCCCTCTACCTAACTTTAAACTACCCTCCCCGGGGACTCGTGAAGGGGTCCATCTTCCCCCATCCACTCCTTTGCACCATGCACTCCACACCACTCATTCCACACACCATTTAATCCACACCATTTATTCCACACCACTCAGTTACTCCACGCCATTTATTCCACACCATTTATTCACTTGCACCCCATGCAGGTCAATTCACTCAACACCATTCACCTTGTTCACAATACTCCATTTATACACTTTTACACACACACACACATCATTCTCGACCATTGCCTCATTTGCTCACTCTCACCACCAAGACTCTCATTCACAATTCCTCATTTGCGCCTAAAGCGCATCCTCAAGCTCATACACGCAGCATCATTTAACTAACTATTTCCCTCTAAAACTCGTGCTTTCCCCGTCTTCCCTTTACACTAAGCACATCCCTCATCATTATCAACCAACTAATCTAACTACGTCCCCACTACTTGTACAAAGTCTCCACTTAATTCTCAAGTCTCCTAAAGTCATCTTTCTAGATCCCTAACATTATCCCAGCCCGCCCTGACTAGTTCACATTGCCAAACCCCATAAGTCGACTGCTCCTTTGCCCCAAATGATGAGGGATGGCAGAGCTACCATCCCTCTACATCACTATCGCCATTTGTCCACTATACTCAAGCCTCTCGGGGTGGAAATACATTCGCTCAGCACGGCTTCGCAAAGCTGAGCAATGCGTGCGGATGGTCAGTCTCCTGTTGGTTGGGTCCGTCCGGCATTTTCGATTCTGGGGAGGAGGCATACTCGGACCGAGGTTCCAGGCGCCATCTAGGCGCGAAGCCTTTCGGTCTCCGCCACAATGACCCAACCTCCCCCGGTCGGAGCACCGCACCCACCAGGGGGCGAAGGTCCGACCTCGCCGACCTCCCCCGGAATCGTGCCGTTCGCCCCTTTCGCCAAGGCGCGGTACCGACCATACAGGGCGGGGCCCAGCACGAATCATGCAGCTCCTTGTGAGAGCACCGCAGCAACGATCCCCGCCGGCTCCCGCGGCACACAAAGAACACCACGCCCCGAGAGCTCGCGTCGGCTGTACGTCGCCCTAAACGCTGCCCCGGTCTGCGTCGATGCCCAAATCGCATTCTCACACCACGTGACCCTTCCCATACTCACACATCCCATACACTAACTGCACTCTATTACCGCACTCTCTCTCCGTGCACTCTCTTTTCTTACACACTCAGGTGCACACCACTCAGGCACAATCACACCATTCACACACTCCATTATTACACACTCTCGCGCACATTCTTGCGCACTCATTCCACTCGCGCACTCCGTTATATCCTCTGTAACAACCATGGGTGTGCACTCCTGCATACACCCACTCAGCGCACACCTACCCATGGGTGTTCAATCCCCTGCTGCACACCCAATCACGTGCTCTGGTTTGCATCCCCGCACACACTCTACAACACGCTCTGGTGTGCATCCTCGCACACTCTCTTCATCCATCCCACACTCTGTGTCGCACTCACTCTCACTTCCGCACTCTGTTTCACACTCGTGCTTCGGCGCACACCTTTTCCTCCCACTCGCGCCATTTACTTTCACACCGCGGACCATGGACCTTCCACAAGCGCCCGGTGATGTCGGGATCCCAAGCGCGCGAAAAATCTTTTCGCGCCAAACACTTTCGCGCCAAACCTTTTCGTGACATACACAATCCTGCTTACCTTCGGGATCCTCCTCTCCTGCACCAACTGCAATTTCCATTGAGGTAAGCAAGTACGGCATCATGATGCGAACACGGACTTTGCACATATTCCATCTCAATCTCCGATTTAATTCCTATCTCTGCCGTCTCCTTAACCCCGATTTCAACTATAATTATTTCATTTTCTCTTTCCTCGACGACCGCCGGCACTAATAAAATGTTCTCTTCTACTTCGGCGGTCATCGGCTTTCCCATACCCCGTGTCGCGATTTCTACCCCGGTCCACCCAGCTGTGCTTTGCTCCCCCTTGCTTAACCCACGCTTCTCACATTGCGTTACCCCGTCGCAAACCAGTGTGCCTTTCCCGCTCGACCTGCGCTTTATGTTCACCCCAAATTTTTTAATGTGGCCACCCATTCTGTTTTCAAACCCCGTTAACCCGTCCTTCATTCCTTTCATTTGATTCTCTCGGGTGGCCATCCTGTTTTCCAACCCCGTTAACCCCTCGTTCATTTCTCCCATGTGGTCACCCACGTCCTTCAACTGTCTCCCCAGTTTTGCTTTCTAATCCCCCAATTTGATTTCCCATTTGCTCCCCCATTCTGTTTTCCATTCGCTCCAATTGTTCTCCCATTTTGTCAATACCGTCATTCTTTTATTTCATTTCCACCATGAATTGCGCCATGAAGGCTTGCATGTCGACCACCCCCATTTGCACAGCGGGCACGGCCCTCGTCGCCGTGTGCGAGGCGCCGCCATTTTGTTCACCTGCAACCCCTACTGCTGCACCCTCTCCAATTTCCTCTTCCATTTCTCCCAATTGTCCCAATTCTTCCCGGGGTTCCTGGGTCGATTCTAACTCATCCTCATCTACCCCCACCGGCATCCGACCGCCTTGGCTATCCATGGCACGATTTAATTTAGATGTCACTACAATTTCGGCCGCTCGTAATTTTGAGTGCGTTAGGCGCACTTCGGGTCAAATCCCACTCCCCGACACCAATATGCACAATTGGTGTCCAAAATTTGGTCTAAAAATAATTTAGTCCCAGGTTCCAAATCCCCACTCCTGACTACCAATTGTTGCGGATCTCCAACGTCGGCCTTCCCCTTATCAAGGGGGGATTAATCCCCTTGTCCTTTTACTGGCCGACGCGATCCCGGGGCTATCACGTTCCTTCCGGTCAGCGCTGAATCGGGTGGTTGGTCGAATTGGTCCTATTACCTAAGTACCAGCGCCTTCCGGGAAGCAAGGAAATAACCCCACTCGAACCACGGCGTTAGTGGACACGCCGAGCGATTAGCGAGCCGTGATTCGGGCCGTTAACGGGAACTAAACCCGATTCGAGTGGTTGTCAATCATGCCACGCTTACCCAATTGAGAAATCACTAAGATGGTCGAATCAGGAAAGACAGGAAGAACAGATTGGTTTATTAACTATTTACACAGGAAGAAGAGGAAGAGAAAGAGCAATGCACAATGAAGAGGAAGAAGCAGATACACAGGGCACTCACAGGGCAGCCTTATACAGTCTTATACTTATCCCTGGACACGGGCCCATTCACACTCAGACTCACTCTCAGACTCACTCACACGGGGATGTAGATGGTCGGGTTGAAGGTCCAAAGATGGCGTCCACAGCTCGTCCGGTTCCCGACTCGTACCGTGCAGGCGGTGGAAGACAGCAGGCAGCTCTCCGCGTGGCGTAGGCGCGAGGCGGACAGTTATACTGGGGGGAAGGTAGGCTAGCTGGCAATTATATTGCGTATGTAATACTTGTACCGACACCTTTATACGCGCTCCCGGTATCGCTGGGTACAATACGCCACTTCCCAAAGCCCTCCGCAATGCCACGTAGACCCTTCAATACGGGCGCCTTCCACAATAGTCCTTCTGTACGAATGCCAATGCTTGGCTTCCCTCACGAGTCCTCACAATGGTCCTTCTCAACGCTGCAGTCTTCTGTAATGCATGCTGCGTGCCAGTCCTTTGTAAAGCGCAATCAATCCTTTCAAGGCTTGTCACAGCGCGTCTCTCCTCATAACTTGGTACTGCAACTGACGAGCGCCTCTCCCTTCTCATAACTTGATACTGCAACTGACGAGCGCCTCTCCTTTCTCATAACTCAACGGGTGCCTCTCCCTTCTCATAACTTGATACTGCAACTGACGAGCGCCTCTCCCTTCTCATAACTGAGGCGGGGACCTCGCGCAACGGGTTTTATTGCCACGCCCAGCGAACCCTCTGGAATCTCTAGCCACACCCTGTCAGGCGATGTCGCCTCAGCCCTGATTGGCTGGTGGCCCTTACCGTCCCTCCTGCTGCCGATCCGATCTCAGCCTCGCTCCACCCCCTTTTTGGGCCTTACCTCGTGGCTGGGCTAGTTCCAGCAAACCAGCAAACCAAGAGCAGCAAACGTTGCTGGCAGCCAAGGCGTAACAAACTGTGAGGGGAAATGGGGTGCAGACAGGATAGTGAGCAATGGAGTCGGTTGGAGGGAGGCTGCAAAATGGACGGGGCCTACTCTTATTTGTTTTACACAACGCAGATGCAACTATTGGAAATGGCCTTATCCTAAACACATACTATGAAATAACTAACGTTCTAAGGTGACCTACGGGTTGCTTGTGGCCTAACTATGGGGTGCAACCTTTAACCTTTAATGATGTTACCTGTGTGGGTTCTCAAAACCGCAACAATATAAAATTCCACTTTGACATTATGTGGTATTGTGTGTCGATCAATGACAAGAAATCTCAATTCAATCAATTTTAAATTCAGGCTGTAACATAAAATGTGAAAAAGGTCAAGGGGTGTGAATACTTTATGAAGGCACTTTATGTGAATGGGTTGGTTAGGTGATAGCAACAAGATTATTTGATTTTGGTTCGGGCCCGGTTCCAGATTCGGCCTATCAGTGGGATACAAAATGTATAAGGTTCAGCCTGGTGGAGGTATACACTTAAACAATTGTTGCTCCAGTTATAATGCTTATTATATAAATTGTATAACATTGTTTTAATGTTTTGTCTGACAATACACATTGTTATAATGTTTGTTATACATTGTTATAAAGTTTGTATGTTTGTTATACTGTCCATGTATGACATTTTATAATGTTTTGTACACAGTACACATTGTTTGAATGTTGGCCGTTATTTTTTTTAACCTTTTCTCTGCATAAAACAGCAAAAAGATCTCTTAACAGCAAAAAGCCAGTGAGGAAGAAAATCATCCAATGATCAATTCCTTTCTAAAGGGGTGGGCTGACATAATTTGCCCAAAAAAGTTTCTAAAGTCAATGTAGGTTAACTGATACTGAACAGAGATAAGTCTCAGCTGACACTGCTTGAAACAGTGGGCGAATCGCTGTCTTTCACAAACTGCTACTAAAGTCGCAAGTTCCGTTTTAACACTCATGTATATGTTTCATCAACCTTTCGTGATGATGTATACTTCACGTGAAAAGACATGGTGCTGGCCTAAATGTAGCCTGTGGCCATCGCGCATGCAAATCTTGTTACACGCAACACTCGTGGTTTCTTTTGAAAATATGATACATAAATACAGTACAAAAAAAAAAGGTATTCCATTTTTTTAAATGTGTCAAGAGATATTGACCAGATATTGACCAGACCAGATATTGACCAGTCAAATTACAGACCAGATATTGATGACGTAATTTTCGCTCCAGATCTTAGAATGTTGGTTCAAGGGCCATCTCGTTAGTTTGCCTTCTTTAGTTATCTACATTAAAACTGCCCATCTATATGCCTGGGAATACATTACAGATACTTGTTCTGATCTGAAATTTAGGTAGAGCCCAAAATCTGTACAAATTACGCATAACCTGATCGTGTTTCCAAAGCCGCAAACCAAAAATTAGTTGATTTTCGTTTTCCAATTATTTTTAGATTTTCATTTTATGGCCGGATGCTCTTCCTGCCACGAACCCTGTTGTTAGCCTCTTGCGACACACAGGGAATGTGTCATAATGTCAAAGTGGAATTCTTTATTTTGAATTTTTTACAAAATAATTTCAAATTAAATATAGAAATATCTAACTTACATAAGTATTCAACCACCATAATTCATAACCAACTGCCATAACCATAAGTTCAGTGAACTGATACTCCATTTCATTTGCCGACCTCAGAAGGATGAACAGGCTGAGTCAACCCCCCTGGTGTTAATTCAGTGATCGACCAGGATTACGAACCCAGGATCCTAGGTGTACTCCAAGCCAGCACTCTAACCACTAAGTCAACACCAGATAAATTATGATAAATAAAAAAGATAAAAATGCATGTATATGTATATAATATGTATATATATATATAATTATATATATATATATATATATATATATATATATATATATATATATATATATATATATATATATATAGTTACGTTTGTTGAGGGTAGGCATGAAATACCTTAAGAAAGTTCAGAATGTGTGGATTAGAGTGCTCCGTATGCCGCGAAGAAGCCATCTCAATGTATGTAAGTAGGCCGTCTGTCCAGGTAAGAGCATTTGCATGTCGCCATGAGGGGTGTGGCTTTGTGCTAACTAATTCTAGGGCTTAAAAATTAATTCCCCAGTGTGTAATTTGCCTCCTGTGTTCTTCCCTTTGGTTTTATTACATTCAGCCAGCCAGAAAACGAGGGCTCAGTAAAACCACGACAGCGATGTTATGTGCTCATTTGCTCACAACGCCGTCAGGGCCGACAGAAACAGCATTTGCGAATCGGCAAGGAAACCCCGACGTCATTTGAACATTCCCGAACAGAGAATAGACTCCGCCCCCAGATGACTCGTAACAAAGAGGCCATGCCCCGGCCTTCATGATTGGTGGAGTGATGATTGAGTAGCACTCGGTGATTGGACAGAGTGTGACCTCAATGGTCGAACATTCGAGAGCTAAGAGGAAAAAGACGCTGTCTCGCCATCTTGGTCTCTTTTGTGCTGGCTCTCAATGAAGACGGCTTAGTTGCCTTTTGCTCTCTTCTTCTGGTCCTGGCGTTCGTTGTAAGCAGTCACGTTCTTCTATTCTGGTCCTGGCTGCGTGGTGGACGGTCGCTCTTCTCGTGCGTGCTTGTGCAGAGAACCTTTGGAGCATTGTGGAGTTTTTGCAACGTTGCAGGAGAGGGGTGTTGTTGGACTGTGGTGTCTTTCGGGGGAGCTGGGGCCGCATTGCATTTGACGGTGGAAGCGAGAAATGGCTGGTTGAGTGCCTGCTCGCGCCTGGGCGTTTTCTGATGCGTGGGTTCAGCGCCATTATTGTGGCACGTCCCACACAAGCGGCTACACCGGCAGCAACGACCAACACGCCCTCAATGCACTTTGAGACCATAGTTAAGTGCCGGACAGCAGGAACATTATTTATTTTTATTTAATCTTTCCCCTTGTTTGTATACGAGTCTGAATGGAGACGTCTCAATTAGGAATTATAGTTTTTACCTCGCCTTTCATTTTTGTCTCTTGCATTTATTTTCATTAAATCCTTTATTTTTGCATTTCATTCTTGTATTGTGGATTTTCGTGTCCCATATTTGTGTTTGTGGGTTCGGATTAACCCAGTGTATAGGCCTTCTTGATTAAATAAGGCTTCAGGCCTTTCCCGTAGGTGCCAAAGACAATTCTGCTAAGGTTTGAAGTACGCCTCGGAGTTAAAGCTCGTTTCGGTCATTCGTCCTCTTGGGGTGTTAACCCAAGAGAAGAGACGCGAATATATATATATATATATATATATATATATATATATATATATATATATATATATATATATATATATATATATATAAAAATATATATATATATATATATATATATATATATATATATATATATATATATATATATATATTATATATATATATATATATATATATATAAAATTTCACTCACTCACCGCAGGCAGGTAGGTGGTCTTTCTGTCTTCTACCGACTCGTCTCCGGCCTTGCACCCCCAGCTCTCTCTGTGCTCTGTCCCCCAAATATTCCTACAGGTCGCACAAGATCTGCCAGCAACCCTCTGATGGTTAAACTGCCGAAATCTCGGCTCTCCGCTCACCTTCACTCTTTCATTCCTCTTTTCTCCCGCCTCTGGAACAAACTCCCTCACTCCCTTCAATCCCACTCCTCCCTCCAGGTCTTCAAAACAGCTGTTCACCACCATCTCTTATCTTCCCCCATCCAAAACCTTGATCTTTTCTACCCCTGCTAATTCACCCCAGATCCACCTTGTTTGAAATTCCAACTTCTTTCCTGGAAGTCCTGGCAGTGTCCATATGTTTTATACCTCTCCCACTGCCCCCTTCCCACGCCCCCCCCCCCCCCCCCAAAGCCCTCGCCCTCTCTCAGATCTCTCGATGTCTCCATGTCTCTCGGTCCCTGCTCTCAAATGTTGTGTTTGTGTCCTTCCCCCTCTCTCCCCATCTTGTCTACCGCTCCCTATGTTATATGTTTTATGTGTCGGTTTGTCTTTCTGTGTGATTAATGTTCGCTCTTTCACGAGCCTCGATCTTGCATACAAAAAAAAAAAAAAAAAAAAAAAAAATAAAAAAAAAAAAAAAATATATATATATATATATATATATATAGTACCCCTACCTAAGCATCTAAAAAGATGGAATACATTTTTATTTTGATCCCTCGGTATCATTTATTTTTTTTAACAAGTGTGGTGCTTGTAACAGGATTTGCACACACATTTACATATGCACCCAGACTAACAGCTTGAAAACAACAATAATGATACATTTTTTTCACATTCCAGCACATCACCAATTTCATTTTCTGCATTTTGTCTCCACATTAATACGTAGATGGTCCCATTGCCTTTTTGCATGGTCCATAAGCAAAAATGGTTCTAAAAATCTTTCTAATGGAAGTTTCGATTTGCTTGAAAGTATGACATTGTCACTGGTGCTTTTCTGTGAGTTTTGAATAAATCATTGTGTAAAGGTCGGTTTCAGGCCTTATTGTCTCCTTTTTATCTGAATATAGGTTAATGGAAACTTAAGTATACAGGTTTGCAAAAAATGTTTTACATCATATGAATGTGACCTTGCATCACCCTTCTGTTTCTGCAAAGGCTCTGCAGTAAGCTTGATCGAAGGAGGCAATAAATATTTACACAATAAGACAGACACAAAGGCACACACGAATCGTGCTCACCACAGGTCGCTGGGACCATTGAGAAGCTGAACACAGGTCACGGTGCGAGGGAACCGATTCCAACGTGGCGTCTGAAGCGCGGGCAATGCGAGCAAGAATGCGCTGGATCAAAAAAGGAGAAAAAACGAATGAGCTTTGTGGTTTTGTTGAAGAAAAGGGATGAAATATTCGGTCCCGCTGTGGCTGCATATTGGAAGTCTGACCCCCTGCCGGCCACTCCCCCAGGCTTTGAAATGTGGAGGCAGGAGAATAGGAGGTGTGGGTCGAGGAGGGCGGAGGTGTGTATATGTATATGTGTGTGGGTGTGCATATATGTGTGTGTGTGTGTGTGTGTGTGTGTGTGTGTGTGTGTGTGTGTGACAAAAGCAGATGTTGGCAGGCTGTGTTTGGGGGGGGGGGGGTTGGGTGGCAGTGGGGTGGGGGGGGGGGAAGGAAACGAGGGGAGTGGGTCACTATAGGTTCTATTGAAGCAAAATTTCAAGTGCGACCAATCAATAAAAGTTTGAAACAATTATTATAAAGTACAAGAAATCACTTTATTATAAATCATATTCAGCTCCAGCATTGCAATGCTGTGTTGTTAAATGTGTAAACTTTTCAATACTTGGTTCAGAATGAACTGTAACCCAAGCATAATTCAATATGAAACAAGGAGAAAAAGACATAGAATGTCATAGCCCCCATAGTTATAGTAATTTTGCTGTATGGAGCTAAAGACCGTCAGTCCTCATCTTTGGTCAGATTACAAAACAAAATATTCTACATAAGTATATACTTTCATGTTTTGTCTTTGTGCCAAGTTTGGACAAAATCTGTCTATGCATGTTGAGAAATGGTTGGGGACACATTTAAGCAACAAAATGGCCACCAGTCAGCCATCTTGCATCTGATCTCCAAAGAAAAAGACGTGCATATGTAAGCTATCATTGACTATCTGCGTGCCAAGTTTGAACAATATCGGTAAATGCATGTCTGAGAAATGATTGACGTGTTCAGCATCGGGGTTTTTTTTACAATTAAAATGGCTGCCAGTCGGCCATCTTTGATCACATGACCTAACAAAGTGATGTACATATGTATACCATCATTTATTGTCTTTGTTCCAAGTATGAACAAAATCGGTCCATACATTTCCGAGATATGGTTGTGGATGGACAGACAGACGAGACCCAATCCATAAGCCCCCCTGAGTCCAATGGCGGCTAATAACGGGATATGAAGTGATGCAACACTGCAGTGTGTTGTGACCGACCATGTTGTTTCTCAATGATTAACTGGAACTGGAGAAATTAGTGCTTTGGTGTTGAACAATTTTGAGATATAATTATTTTAAACATCTAATTGCTAAATTTATTGCAAATACCATTTTTAGAGTAAATCTAATTCATATCCATCATGAAGAGAAAGGTGGAGCATCAAAGCACTGTTATAGTATGTGAATGACATGTTGCCCTCACCATTCCCTTCTCCCACAGCATCCTCCTTCGTCCTTTTGTTCAGTATCTTATTCTTCAGTATGCAACTCATTATTCACTTGAGGAAGGGAATGTGAGGAGAGGGGAGGGGAAGGCAGCATGATATGAGGGGAAGGCAGCATGAGATGAGGGGAAGGCAGCATGAAGGGAAGGGAAGGCAGTGTGAGGGGCGGAGAAGACAGCAGTAGGGGAGGAGAAGGGAAGGGAAGGAAGTGTGAGGGGAGGAGAAGACAGCAGTAGGGGAGGAGAAGGGAAGGCAGCATAAGGGGAAGGGAAGGCAGTGTGAAGGGAGAAGGGAAGGCAGCATGAGGGGAAGGGAAGGCAGTGTGAGGGGAGGAGAAGACAGCATGAGGGGAGAATGGAAGGCAGCATGAGGGCAAGGGAAGGCAGCATGAGGGGAGAAGGAAAAGCAGCATGAGGGGAAGGGAAGGCAGTGTGAGGGGAGAAGGAAAAGCAGCATGAGGGGAAGGGAAGGCAGTGTGAGGGGAAGGGAAGGCAGCATGAGGGGAAGGGAAGACAGCATGAGGGGAAGGGAAGGCAGCATGAGGGGAAGGGAAGGCAGCATGAGGGGAAGGGAAGGCAGCGTGAGGGGAAGGGAAGGCAGTGTGAGGGGAAGGGAAGGCAGCATGAGGGGAAGGGAAGGCAGCATGAGGGGAAGGGAAGGCAGTGTGGGGGGAAGGGAAGGCAGCATGAGGGGAAGGGGAGGCAGCATGAGGGGAAGGGAAGGCATTGTGGGGGGAAGGGAAGGCAGCATGAGGGGAAGGGAAGGCAGCATGAGGGGAAGGGAAGGCAGCATGAGGGGAAGGGAAGGCAGCATGAGGGGAAGGGAAGGCAGCATGAGGGGAAGGGAAGGCAGTGTGAAGGGAAGGGAAGGCAGTGTGAGGGGAAGGGAAGGCAGCATGAGGGGAAGGGAAGGCAGCATGAGGGGAAGGGAAGGCAGTGTGGGGAGAGAAGGGAAGGCAGCATGAGGGGAAGGGAAGGCAGTGTGAGGGGAAGGGAAGGCAGCATGAGGGGAAGGGAAGGCAGCATGAGGGGAAGGGAAGGCAGCATGAGGGGAAGGGAAGGCAGCATGAGGGCAAGGGAAGGCAGCATGAGGGGAAGGGAAGGCAGCATGAGGGGAATGGAAGGCAGTGTGAGGGGAAGGGAAGGCAGCATGAGGGGAAGGGAAGGCAGCATGAGGGGAAGGGAAGGCAGTGTGGGGGGAGAAGGGAAGGCAACATGAGGGGAAGGGAAGGCAGTGTGAGGGGAAGGGAAGGCAGCATGAGGGGAAGGGAAGGTAGCATGAGGGGAAGGGAAGGCAGCATGAGGGGAAGGGAAGGCAGCATGAGGGGAAGGGAAGGCAGCATGAGGGGAAGGGAAGGCAGCATGAGGGGAAGGGAAGGCAGTGTGAGTGGAGAAGGGAAGGCAGCATGAGGGGAAGGGAAGGCGGTGTGAGGGGAAGAGAATGCAGCATGAGGGGAAGGGAAGGCAGCATGAGGGGAAGGGAAGGCAGCATGAGGGGAAGGGAAGGTAGCATGAGGGGAAGGGAAGGCAGCATGAGGGGAAGGGAAGGCAGCATGAGGGGAAGGGAAGGCAGCATGAGGGGAAGGGAAGGCAGCATGAGGGGAAGGGAAGGCAGTGTGAGGGGAGAAGGGAAGGCAGCATGAGGGGAAGGGAAGGCAGTGTGAGGGGAGGAGAAGACAGCATGAGGGGAGAATGGAAGGCAGCATGAGGGGAAGGGAAGGCAGCATGAGGGGAGAAGGAAAGGCAGCATGAGGGGAAGGGAAGGCAGCATGAGGGGAAGGGAAGGCAGCATGAGGGGAAGGGAAGGCAGTGTGAGGGGAGGATAAGACAGCCTGATGGGAGAAGGGAAGGCAGCATGGGGCACTTTTTATGTTCAGTCTCCCAATTTTAGGTAAGCATAAGTATTTAAACAGATTAACTTAGTTAAAGTTGTATAATAGTATTTGGTTGCATATTTTTGCATGCAATGCCTGTAACTCATTACAATCACCAAACTCTTGATATCTTTCTTCAAGATGCTTTATCAAGCCTTTACTGCAGCCATTTTCAGTTGTTGTTTGTTTTGGGAGGTTTCTGACTTCAGTCTCCTGTTCAAAACATGAAATGCATGCTCCATGGGATTTAAATCAGGAGATTGACTGGGCCAGTCTAAAACCTTCCACTTTTTCCATTGATGAACTCCTCAGTTGTGTTGGCAGTGTGTTTTGGGTCATTGGCTTGCTGCATGGTGAAACACCGCCCAATGAGTTTGGAGACATTTTCTTGTACATAGGCAGACAAAATGGCCCTGCACATTTCCAAATTCATTCTGATGCTGCCATAATTAATTACATTATCAATAAGGATGAGTGAGACAGTTCTAGAGGCCGCCATGCAAGCCCAAGCCAGGCCACGACCTCCACCATGCTTCACAGATGAGGTAGTATGCTTTGGCTCAAATGCAGTTCTTTCCTCTCTCCCCACTTTTGCATTTTCATCGCTTTGGTAAAGGGTTATCTTAGTCTCATTTGTCAATAAAACTTTGTTCCAGATCGCACTCTAAACTGCTTGGCAAATTCTAATCTGGCCGTTCTACTTTTGGTGCTGATGAGAGGTTTGCATCTTGCGGTGTAGTCTTTGTAATTCTGTTGTCAAAGTTTTTTGCAAACGGTAGATTGTGATACTTGCACCCCTACCTTCTGAAGGTTGCTGGTGATGTCACTGACAATTGTTTTATGGTCTTTCTTCAGAGCTCTGATGACTTTTTAGATCACCTGGAACGTAGTCCCGGGGAGCTTATGGGATGGCACGTCATCTTTTGATCCCCCAAATGTTTTTTTTGGTTTGTTTGTTTAAAGTCTTATGATTATGTTAGTATGTTTCTACATGCTGCTCTGTTTTCTAGCAATCTTTGACATTGGTTTAAAATGCCATGATAATGTTTGAAATACGCTTGGGATCCTAGGATCCTGCGTTTGAATCCCGGTTGATCGCTGAATTAACGCCAGGGGGGTTGACTCAGCCTGTCATCCTTCCGGGGTCGGCAAATTGAGTACCAGTTCACTGGTAATTCCCTGTGTGTCGCAAGAGGCGACTAACAGGGTTGGGGGCAGGAAGGGCATCCGGCCATAAAACGTTGCTTCAAAAAGGGGACCATGGTGCCCGAAAAAGGCCAACCCTTGCTCTGCGGGGAAAAATGGCCTCTAAAGGTGGTTTAAAAAAATTGTTTGAAATACCTTTAGTCACTTTAGTACACTGATTTATTCTACCAGGTGAGTGCCTTGCAGTTGTTTTCCTTGGCCAACCTGGCCGTTGTCTATTGCTAAGTACACGAGTGGTTTCTTTCTTTTTCATGATATTCTAAATTGTTGTATTTGCTATGCCCAATGTTTATGCTATTGTTCTAATTTAATTTTTCTGCTCTTTCAGCTTCCAAATTGCTTGTTTTTCTTTCACAGACAGTTATTTGGTCTTCATGTTGGTTTATGCCTACTGACTGTAATAGCAGACTCCCAAGTCAAAAGCAAAGGCTAAAACCAAGACTAGACATTTACAGCTCTTTTATGTGTGAACAAGCAATGCAATAAGAAACACCTGAGTAAGAAGAAACACCTGTTGTCATTTGTTCCAATACTTATGCTTACCTAAAATGGAGGGACCGAACATAAAAAGTGCTTTTGTTCTACATTAATGAAACATATATGTATAGAAATACCAATAAATAAAAGTTGACCTTCTGTACTCTTGCCTCATATTAATCTTTTGATCTCGAATCCAAATTTCTTGCGTCTTTAGCAATAACAAATTTGACTTCACTGTTCCAATACTTATGGAAGGCACTGTATATAACACACATATCAGCTTCCTAGCTCAAAATGTGCCTGAGATATTGCCCAGATAAGAAAGGAAATAAATAAGTGCTGAATAAATCGATAATAATTTATTCAAGTAATTATTCAAGTAATTAATTAATTTTAAAAATTGTTTTTGCCAAAGCACTTGTTCATTATTGTGCCCAAACCTCAGCTTCCTACCTCAAAGGATGGCTGAGATATCGCACATGAAAACCAAGTACTTCCTTTCAGCGCCCATGATGTCATGCAGCGCCTGGAGATGGAATAGGAAAGGAGTCGTGTACAATAACAGCTCTCACTCACAGCTCCTATGGCTCCCTCCCACTTCCCCCTTCCCCTCTTACCCAACATGATTAAGAGTAAATATCATCATTTTAAACCTACCCCCCTGTACATTCACAATCCCCAGATATGTCCTTCCCATTGGTGTTCAGAAGCACATAATCCAGATACGCGTTCCATTCAGTGGTAGCAATCCGTCGGGGGGGAACAGAGGGTGGGGAGAGGGGAGGTTGTGCAGCCCACACCCGTTCATTCAGGCCTTGCACTGCCTCACATGGGCTTTGCACATGTCGGGAGTTTGCAGTACGAGCTGCCCATTTAGCGAGCTGAGAAAGTTCTCCATGTCTTTCATTGTGCAGATGCACGTAAGACCTTTTCTCTCAGGTACATTTCCAAGTATTTTCGAATTATTTTAGAGCTTTGTGAGCCGTTTCAGGAACCAATCCTCATCCTGGATCCATGATATACTTTATTTCACCCCGATCATGCAAGTTTCCTGGGGTTTCTCTGCCTGCATACCGAGCATTCTTAGGTGGATTATGTCATTTGGAAAGTCGCGTATTGTACACCGTTCCTTTCCTATGCCATCTCCAGACGCTGCATAACGTCATTGCTGGGCAGCAATACACTAGGAGCAGGTGCACTGAGATTTATAACGAGTGGAGGAGAGGATGGTGGAGTCATCAGCAAAGGAATGGAAAGTATTGTTAGTAGCTGTGAGGAGGTCATTGATGGAAACAAGAAAGAGGGAGAGTGAAATGAGAGAACCCAAGGGGATACCAAAATTAATATTGTGGGGGTTGGAGAGGGCACAATCAATGCAGGTAGAGATAGATCCCCCAGCAAGGAAGATGGAAAATCTCGAGATGAGCTGAGGATGAATACCATACATTGGGAGCTTAGCTTGGAGCCCTTTGTGCCAGACCATGTCAAAGGCTTTGCTGATGTTCAGCACAATAACTCAACTTTCTCTTCAGTGCTTGAGAGCTGAAGACCATTTATTGACAACATAGGCCAGGAGGTCACCAGTGGACCTGACTTTGCGGAAGCCAATATTCATTGTCCTTGAGGAAAGAGAGCAGATTTGAGGTGGGTTCAAAGTTGATTATTGTGAGAAGCATTTATTGATGAGATAAAAGTTGAGATTGGAGGTCAAGACAATTGGTATTGGAAGTGTTTGATTGGAAGCCTCAGAGATGTAGTCTTTCTTTGGGACAGGGCAGACATATGTGTGTATGAGTGTAATTTCCTGTCTGCTTGGGACAGGGCAGACATACAGACATAGTCACGTGAAAAAGTAAGTACACCCCATGTAAAGTTTTCACTTTTTCAACATATTTCAACATACAGCTTTTTGATCTTCATTTCAACAATATTGATGGATAAAGGTGATATAATATAACAAATATCATTAAACATTTACATTTTGTAGTCCATTGTATAATTTAAATAAACATAAATGCAAATTTCGCATGTGGAAAAAGTAAGTACACCCTTGGCTCGAATAGGTGGTATTGCTCCCTTTGGCAGAAACAACCTCAAGTAGGCATTTCTTATAACTGTCTACCAGTCTCTTACATCGACTGGGAGAAATTTTTGCCCACTCCTCCATGCAGAATTATTTCAGCTGTGCGATGTTTGAGGGGTTTCTTGCATGCACAGCTCGTTTCAAATCCCCCCACAACATCTCGATGGGATTTAGATCCGGGCTTTGACTTGGCCATTCCACAACCCTCAAATTCTTTCTTTTCAGCCATTCCTTGGTGGATTTACTGGTATGTTTAGGGTCATTGTCATGTTACAAGGTCCACCTTCGGTTGAGCTTCAACTTTCCAACAGATGGCCTCACATTATCCTCAAGCACCCTCTGGTACAATGAAGAATTCATAGTGGATTCTATGATGGTGAGCTGCCCAGGCCCTGATGCAGCAAAGCTGCCCCAAGCCATAATATTTCCACCACCATGCTTTACAGTTGGTATCAGGTTCTTGTGGTCAAATGCTATCTTTGGTTTTCGCCAAACATGTCTTCTGGTACTGTGGCCAAATAGCTCTACCTTTGACTCATCTGGCCAGAGCACATTGTTCCAGAAGTGCTGGTCTTTGCCTCGGTGTTCATTGGCAAACTTTAGTCTTGCCCTGATGTTCTTTCTGGACAGCAAAGGTTTCCTCCTGGCACACCTCCCATGCAGATCAAATTTGTGCAACCTCTTTCTAATGGTAGACTCGTGCACTTTGACATCAACAGTGGCAAGAGCTACCTGTAGGTCCCATGATGACATTCTGGGGTTCTTAGAGACTTCTTTCAGCATCTTGCGGTCTGCTCTCAGGCTGAACTTGCTGGGGCGGCCTGGCCTGAACAAGTTGGCAGTTGTTGCGATCTTCTCCACTTGTAGATGATCTTCCGGACAGTCGAATGATTGATTTCAAATTAATGGAGATCTTTTTAAATCCCTTCCCCGACTCGTAGGCATCTATAACCTTCTTTCTGAAGGCCTCAGAGTGCTCTTTTGATCTAGGCATGGTGACGCCGCACACTTCAACAACAAAGAGCAAACCAAACTAAATGTCTGAGGTTTAAATCAGACAGGTTCCTCCAAGATCCTCTCTAACGATGTTCTAATCATTTGCACCTGAGCTGGTGCACCTGATTCTAATTTTAGGTATTTGAAGTAGTGATAAATGTAGGGGTGTACTTACTTTTTCCACATGCGAAATTTGCATTTATGTTTATTTAAATTATACAATGGACTACAAAATGTAAATGTTTCATGATATTTGTTATATTATTTCACCTTTATCTATCAATATTGTTGAAATGAAGATCAAATAGCTGCATGTTGGAATATGTTGAAAAAGTCAAAGCTTTACATGGGGTGTACTTACTTTTTCACGTGACTGTATGAGTAATTTCAGGAGCACAGAGTTTTATGACAATAGCAGGAATGCCTTTTTGAACCATTGTCTTTGTTGACAAGACCGGGAGAGCAGGGTATGGTATGGCGAACTTTGTGAGTGAAAAATTTGATGACAGGCACAAGTTGGATTTTGGAAAAGCAAGATGACCTCATTGCCAGGAGTTGATGACCCAGATGACAGGAGTTGGATTTCGGAAAAGCAAGACGAGTTATATTGGTGTCATACAGAGTAGAGTTGGCTGAAACTTGAGAAGCACAGGTGTTGCCTTTCGATTTAGGGGACCTGGAGATGGAGCCATCAGGGCTGTTGAGAAGAGGAAAAGATGACTCACAGAAGTTGAGATGCGCTCGGCCAAGGACCAGCAGGCACGACTGCTGCTGGAGAGAGAAGATCCTCTGATGGATTGTGTAACCCACAGCTGTTTTTAAACTGCAGGCGTGCGTTTACTCCATGGTTGCCTCTCTGAATATTATTTAGAGACACTTTTTGGGAAACGTTAAAAACGACATCAATCCTCTGGCTGCCCGATCCTTCATGAAATGAAAAAGACATTGCTGCAAATGTCAGATTCCCTTCCTTAATTCATCGCACCAGACTCATTCCATCAATATAATACAAGTGGGCATAGGGATAGTTTTGGCTGCACTCACATTCTGGACTAGCGTTTTCGCAAATGTTGCTTTGTTAGTTTTTCGCAGAGATCCATCTTACATTGCCAAAGCCCAGGGAATACGATCTATTGGTGCGTGTGTTAGTACTTTGTGTAGATCCAGTTGTCAGCTCTGAGCAGCAAGAATTATGTGAGCAAACAAGTTCCTGTCTGCTTGTAGAATTATTTCCTTGCCTTTTGTTTGCATCACTCATTTCTTTGTGGTCAAATCAGAGAATGTTTTCAGCCCCTGTTTGGTAAACTTGCCATGGAATGCTTCAGTGGGAGGATCAGTCTCAAGAGGATTCTTTTTGAAATCTTGGGAGGCTTTCTTCCCCCACTTTATGTGCATTATTGATGTATTGTGTAACGTTTTGTGATGCTACCAGCTCAGTTGAGATGTTGACAAGTTCAGGCTGATTTCAGCTCATTGTATGTATCCACTCATGCTCACAAAGATCTACCAAGGCAGATGAGCATCCAAAATGGAGTAAACAGTACTGTATAGCATAATTACATTTTGGGACCATCTTAAAACTCACCATCAATTTTGGTAAAGTGAATTTCACCGACATCATGTGAGTTAATACATTCGAAATTTAAAGTTTACATCAAAATTTCTTCCAAGTCATGAAACTGGTCACCATTTTGGATAGGCCTGGACTACTTATCACTTCAGAAAGTGTCACCATAACCTTGCCAAGGGTGTATAAATAATGCAGGTAAAGTTAAGTAATTCTCCAGATAATTACATCACTGTGACAACATCAGAGCATACAACGGAATTTCCTTCGCACTTTCCGACAGTGGATAGCTAAAATATATAGTGGAACATTACAGCTCCTTTGTACAAAAATCAACAACTACATTTAAAGGAACCATATCCCAACCCCAAACCTTGGGTTTAGAAAATGGATAGGGAGGGGCTTCAGAGAACGTGCTAAAACTAGCCTTAAACTACCAATATCCTTGGACCCCGCTATTCGCGGGGGATATGTTCCTGGAAAATCCACGAATAGTGAAACCCATGAATAGCAGGGCATTGTTTCAATGGAAAAAGGGGGATAGGTTCCCGAGTCACGAAAATCCACGAATCGAGAGGAAAAATCCGTGAATGGCGAGGCAAATCCAGCGAATGTCGACGATAATCCATGAAGGTTTTATAAATACCGTATGTGAAGCTAACAGCTCGAGAAAAAAAAATTTGCGCACCTGAAAAACCGCGAATTAGCAGGACACGGCTGCAAATATGAATTAGCAGGACACGGCTGCGAATATGAAAACAAAACGGGATTTCACGGAACACAGCCGCAAGTAGAAAAAAAACGCGAATTAGCAGGACACTATTCCACGAATAGAGAAACAGATCGCATTTTATCACCCGTGAATACGCGGAACCCACGAATAGCGGAACCGTGAATAGCGGGGTCCGACAGTATATACAAAGGTTCTTGCATATCGGCATCATCTACGGACATATATGTCTTCAAAAAAATAGCAGCAATATATACTTCCTTTGGTACCTGTGAAAATGAAAAAAAACAGCTTAAAATAGGCCAACATTTGAGCAAAAAATGTGTTCTCAGATTATTACATCACTGTGGCTTCACCAAAGCACTCAATGAAATGTGGTTTGCATATTTTGATCGAGAAGAATTCAGATATATAGTGAAGAAAGTTTCAGCTTTCCAGCCCTGATAACAATATAAGAATACTAGAACGGCACCCGGTAGAGCGCATACCCCCGCCAAGTTGAACCTTGTATCTCAATGATAGGACAGATCCAGATATGGATGTTCACCAAAATCGAATCAACTTGTTCTCGTCACACAACCAACCTGTCCACCAAGTTCCGTCCAAATCCGTTCATTACTTTTTGAGATATCCTGTTCACAGACAAACAGACAGACAGAGGCGTAAAAACATAACCTCTGTCCACCTTCACCATAGGCCGGCACGTGAGTATTGCAATACTCGCATCTGTGAACAACATGACGCTCTGTGCCAAATTTTGGCAATTCGATCTGCTCATATTGTTGAGTTATTCTGCTGAGAAACATACAGACATGTTGATTGCAATGCTCACGTGCCGAGCAAAGACAGGAAGCACATCAAAAGAGTGAGGAGGCACAATGAGCTTGAGAGACTGGAGTTGAGGGGGAGAGGTGATCTTCATAGGTAATACGATCTCTATTCAGACCAATAACAGCCATAATCAAGGAGCAGAAACAGCTGATACTAATCAGGGATAGAAAGTCAAAGTCAGAACCCAGACTAAATGAGACGAATGTAGAGCAATAAGTGATCATTTTATAAAGGTACCAACAAAGCTACACAAATATTAATATAGACCCCAATTTAGGTGTTGTTTCCCCCATGCTCTTGGAGATTGGGGATGAGTAGGGGGATGTAACATCCTGTGATGTCACATCCATTTTGGACTCCACCACCTGGTGGGCGTCCAAGTGCTTTTGACATGTGATTACTTCTGGTTAATAAACTGCTGTCTGGACGGTCGCCTTGTCTCTCTCAATCTCTCGATTTGCGATGCCATCAGTCTCGTAAAAAGTTTTCAGTGGCAACAAGGAGCTGGATTGTGTTCGAGCTCATGTATTGTGTTTTATTTTTGTGATGGCAGTTGCCGGCATAGGGAATTTGAGTGAATTAAATCCGAGTTCAGATGACTGCATGGCTTGACAAGAGACAGGACGAACAGAATAGATGGTGCTGCTGACGCACCTCAAAAGCGTGCTATTCTGCTGACTGTGTGCGGGTCCCAGACCTACAGTTTGATGAAAGATCTCCAATCACCCGCAAAACCCCACGACAAGTCATACATTGGGATGGTTTAGTTGGGACAGAGGAACTTCCACCCTAAGCCAGGAAAATCCTGTTGAGGTACAAGTTTAACATACCAAGGAAGTGAGGGCCAATCGACGAATGAGTTTGGAGCTGATCGCAGATATCTGGCCAAATACTGTGAGTTTGGCGCAAGACTGGACAAGATGCCAAGAGACTTTTTGTGATTGGAATTAACAGTGGTTCCATCTTGCATAAACTGCTCTCAGAGATGGATCCAGACATCAAGAAAGTCACCGAGGTTGCCAGTGTGTGTACGCAAGATGAGAGTCTATGTGTCATCACAAGGTCAATGCCGGATGTGCACAGAGAGGGAATCTATCAAGAGAAATGTCATATTTCGCCACCTGCATTTGCCCACGAGACATACCGTCCAAAGAAGACTGGCGGCATGACCTGCTGGCGTTGCCTGATATCCCAAACCCACCTTTTCCACTCACCATGTTGATGTTGATCTCGACAATGATAATGCAGAATCAACTGATCACATGCTTCACGTAACCAGCATCACAACAGACCCTACCACAGTCAAAGGTGAGGACTATTCCGTTTCCTCCGATTGTTTTGACTGACAATCGATCATTCCCCCATGGAAATGGTGATCGATACCGGTGCTTTCAGATCTATTATGTGTGAAGACATGTTCACCTCGCTGTATCCACAGGGTAAGGTTCCGGGGATCACACCTGTGTCAGCATAACTGAAAACACACCGGTGAAATTTTGCTTGTGATCGGCTCAGCCATTGTGTCCGTTGAGTACGATGGTGCATCCCATGCCTTACCTGGTGCCCCCCATGCTTTACCGTTGCTTGTCCCAAAGGGAAATGGTCTGGCTTTACTTTGTAGAGAATGGTTGAAGGTCTTCAGACTCATCCGGCATAATGTGAATGGTGTGTCCACCAGTGCTGCATGCGCATAGATTGTCGACAAGTATCCTGATCTATTCCGTGAAGGTGTGGGCCCTTTCAAAGGCACCAAGGTCAACATGTGGATGCTGAGGCTAGGCCTATTTTCTCATCGGGCTAGACCTGTACCATACATGAAGCCAGCGAAAATCGAGCAGGAACTAGATCATCTACTGGATAAAGGAATCATCGCTCCAGTTGACTACTCCAACTGGGCGGCTCCAATTGACTACTCTAAATGGGCTGCTCCAGTTGACTACTCCAACTGGGCTGCTCCAATTGACTACTCCAACTGGAGTGCTCTAGTTGACTACTCCAACTGGGCTGCTCCAGTTGACTACTCCAAATGGAGTGCTCCAGTTGACTACTCCAAATGGGCTGCTCCAGTTGACTACTCCAACTGGGCTGCTCCAATGTACCCATGCTGCAAGCTAATGAGAGCTTACGTATGACTACAAGACTACCATCAATCACAACTCAAAACTGGATGGATTATCTTCTATCCAAGGCCGAGGACCTGTTCACAGCTCTCATGGGCGGGAAAACATTTACAAGGTTGGACCTGACCAATGCTTACACACAAATGGACCTTTCAGACAAATCAAAAACTTTCACGTGCACAGAGGGATGGCCAAATTTATATATCTCACTGTTGTCAGCACTTTTTGTTAAAACTCAGCATTTGGTCTTAAACAACTCGCATTAGGGTATTCTTCAAGACCCATGTGGATGCCGGAAGCAAAAATAAGGAATTATAGCACATTTATGACGAAATCTGGTTTAAAAAAAAACTTATCTGTGGTTTTGAATGAGTAACATGTATACTTTCATATAGAATCAAATTGGACAAGACAACTCTTATTTAGCTATCAATGTCTGGTTTATAATTCCTGTCACACACACAACCGGTCCACCAAGTTTCATATGAATCCGTTCATAACTTTTTGAGATATCATGCTACATATTGTTTTTGGCTCCATCTCTCAATGGTGAAGAATCATTTCAAAAAATTTCGGGTATGGATCCGGTTCCTCATCTTCACTAAAATGTAATCATTTCATCCTCCTCACATACCCAACCTGTCCACCAAATTTTGTCCGAATCTGTCCATAACTTTTTGAAATATCCTGTTCACAGACAAATAAACAGGAGTGAAAAGATAACCTCCATGCCAGCTTCGGTGGTGGAGGTTACCAGGGGTGGCTTGGGGAGGGCAGAAGTTGAAGTGGACAGGAGGAACAAAATCAGATGTAGGGTTGCATAAAACTAGAGCACACCCACCTGCTGTGGGAGAGAGAGTGAGTACTTGAGAATACAACTACTGTCCTGAGATTGATTCCAAGGGTGTGGAATGCCTTGCTTTCGACTACCGCAAATGGAGCAACGTGTGATTCAGGAGGACCAGCCCGAAGTGGCGACTCGCCTTTGATGATAGTTTGGTGATGTGATCCTCCCACAAAAGGTTTTGGCAGGTAGAGAGGCGAAAGCGTTCCCAAGACTCCAGGTCTTCCAATGGCTGCCCAGAGAAGTGGATTGGATCTTTCGATTGCCGATCCTTGTGGAAGGGGAGTGTGTGAGCGTGTCTTGCTGGCATTGAACCTGGGAGTGTGGAAGGGGAGTGTGTGAGCGTGTCTTGCTGGCATTGAACCTGGGAGTGTGGAAGGGGAGTGTGTGAGCATGTCTTGCTGGCATTGAACCTGGGAGTATGGAAGGGGAGTGTGTGAGCGTGTCTTGCTGGCATGGAACCCGGGAGTGTGGACGGGGAGTGTGTGAGCGTGTCTTGCTGGCATGGAACCTGGGAGTGTGGAAGGGGAGTGTGTGAGCGTGTTTTGCTGGCATGGAACCTGGGAGTGTGGAATGGGAGTGTGTGAGCGTGTCTTGCTGGCATGGAACCTGGGAGTGTGGAAGGGGAGTGTGTGAGCGTGTCTTGCTGGCATGGAACCTGGGAGTGTGGAAGGGGATTGTGTGAGCTTGTCTTGCTGGCATGGAACCTGGGAGTGTGGAAGGGGAGTGTGTGAGCGTGTTTTGCTGGCATGGAACCTGGGAGTGTGGAAGGGAAGTGTGTGAGCATGTCTTGCTGGCATGGAACCTGGGAGTGTGGAAGGGGAGTGTGTGAGCGTGTTTTGCTGGCATGGAACCTGGGAGTGTGGAAGGGGAGTGTGTGAGCGTGTCTTGCTGGCATTGAACCTGGGAGTGTGGAAGGGGAGTGTGTGAGCATGTCTTGCTGGCGTTGAACCTGGGGGTGTGGAAGGGGAGTGTGTGAGCGTGTCTTGCTGGCATGGAACCTGGGAGTGTGGAAGGGGAGTGTGTGAGCGTGTCTTGCTGGCATGGAACCTGGGAGTGTGGAAGGGGAGTGTGTGAGCTTGTCTTGCTGGCATTGAACCTGGGAGTGTGGAAGGGGAGTATGTGAGCGTGTCTTGCTGGCATTGAACCTGGGAGTGTGGAAGGGGAGTGTGTGAGCTTGTCTTGCTGGCATTGAACCTGGGAGTATGGAAGGAGAGTGTGTGAGCGTGTTTTGCTGGCATTGAACCTGGGAGTGTGGAAGGGGAGTGTGTGAGCGTGTCTTGCTGGCATTGAACCTGGGAGTGTGGAAGGGGAGTGTGTGGGCGTGTCTTGCTGGCATTGAACCTGGGAGTGTGGAAGGGGAGTGTGTGAGCATGTCTTGCTGGCATGGAACCTGGGAGTGTGGAAGGGGAGTGTGTGAGCGTGTTTTGCTGGCATTGAACCTAGGAGTGTGGAAGGGGAGTGTGTGAGCATGTCTTGCTGGCATTGAACCTGGGAGTGTGGAAGGGGAGTGTGTGAGCGTGTTTTGCTGGCATTGAACCTAGGAGTGTGGAAGGGGAGTGTGTGAGCTTGTCTTGCTGGCATGGAACCTGGGAGTGTGGAAGGGGAGTGTGTGAGCGTGTCTTGCTGGCATTGAACCTGGGAGTGTGGAAGGGGAGTGTGTGAGCATGTCTTGCTGGCATTGAACCTGGGAGTGTGGAAGGGGAGTGTGTGAGCGTGTCTTGCTGGCATGGAACCTGGGAGTGTGGAAGGGGAGTGTGTGAGCGTGTCTTGCTGGCATGGAACCTGGGAGTGTGGAAGGGGAGTGTGTGAGCTTTTCTTGCTGGCATTGAACCTGGGAGTGTGGAAGGGGAGTGTGTGAGCGTGTCTTGCTGGCATTGAACCTGGGAGTGTGGAAGGGGAGTGTGTGAGCGTGTCTTGCTGGCATTGAACCTCGGAGTGTGGAAGGGGAGTGTGTGAGCATGTCTTGCTGGCATTGAACCTGGGAGTGTGGAAGGGGAGTGTGTGAGCATGTCTTGCTGGCATGGAACCTGGGAGTGTGGAAGGGGAGTGTGTGAGCGTGTTTTGCTGGCATTGAACCTAGGAGTGTGGAAGGGGAGTGTGTGAGCATGTCTTGCTGGCATTGAACCTGGGAGTGTGGAAGGGGAGTGTGTGAGCATGTCTTGCTGGCATTGAACCTGGGAGTGTGGAAGGGGAGTGTGTGAGCGTGTCTTGCTGGCATGGAACCTGGGAGTGTGGAAGGGGAGTGTGTGAGCGTGTCTTGCTGGCATGGAACCTGGGAGTGTGGAAGGGGAGTGTGTGAGCTTTTCTTGCTGGCATTGAACCTGGGAGTGTGGAAGGGGAGTGTGTGAGCGTGTCTTGCTGGCATTGAACCTGGGAGTGTGTAAGGGGAGTGTGTGAGCATGTCTTGCTGGCATTGAACCTAGGAGTGTGGAAGGGGAGTATGTGAGCGTGTCTTGCTGGCATTGAACCTGGGAGTGTGGAAGGGGAGTGTGTGAGCGTGTCTTGCTGGCATTGAACCTGGGAGTGTGGAAGGGGAGTGTGTGAGCGTGTCTTGCTGGCATGGAACCTGGGAGTGTGGAAGGGGAGTGTGTGAGCGTGTCTTGCTGGCATTGAACCTGGGAGTGTGGAAGGGGAGTGTGTGAGCGTGTCTTGCTTGCATGGAACCTGGGAGTGTGGAAGGGGAGTGTGTGAGCGTGTCTTGCTGGCATGGAACCTGGGAGTGTGGAAGGGGAGTGTGTGAGCGTGTCTTGCTGGCATGGAACCTGGGAGTGTGGAAGGGGAGTGTGTGAGCGTGTCTTGCTGGCATGGAACCTGGGAGTGTGGAAGGGGAGTGTGTGAGCGTATCCTGCTGGCATGGAACCTGGGAGTGTGGAAGGGGAGTGTGTGAGCATGTTTTGCTGGCATTGAACCTAGGAGTGTGGAAGGGGAGTGTGTGAGCATGTCTTGCTGGCATTGAACCTGGGAGTGTGGAAGGGGAGTATGTGAGCGTGTCTTGCTGGCATTGAACCTGGGAGTGTGGAAGGGGAGTGTGTGAGCGTGTCTTGCTGGCATTGAACCTGGGAGTGTGGAAGGGGAGTGTGTGAGCGTGGCTTGCTGGCATTGAACCTGGGAGTGTGGAAGGGGAGTGTGTGAGCTTTTCTTGCTGGCATTGAACCTGGGAGTGTGGAAGGGGAGTGTGTGAGCATGTCTTGCTGGCATGGAACCTGGGAGTGTGGAAGGGGAGTGTGTGAGCGTGTTTTGCTGGCATTGAACCTAGGAGTGTGGAAGGGGAGTGTGTGAGCATGTCTTGCTGGCATTGAACCTGGGAGTGTGGAAGGGGAGTGTGTGAGCGTGTCTTGCTGGCATTGAACCTAGGAGTGTGGAAGGGGAGTGTGTGAGCATGTCTTGCTGGCATTGAACCTAGGAGTGTGGAAGGGGAGTGTGTGAGCGTATCTTGCTGGCATTGAACCTGGGAGTGTGGAAGGGGAGTGTGTGAGCGTGTCTTGCTGGCATGGAACCTGGGAGTGTGGAAGGGGAGTGTGTGAGCGTGTCTTGCTGGCATTGAACCTGGGAGTGTGGAAGGGGAGTGTGTGAGCATGTCTTGCTGGCATTGAACCTGGGAGTGTGGAAGGGGAGTGTGTGAGCGTGTCTTGCTGGCATTGAACCTCATGTTCCAAGAGTTGACCAGCAGCTTATCCAGTCCACGGCTGATGAAAGACATTCCACAGACGTCGGTCTTTTCCACAAGTGATATCATTCTACACAGGGTGGATCGTCATCAGGAAAATGGTAAAGTTGGTTTTCACAAAAATCAGAAAGATAAATGACTTCGGTCAACAATAATCTAGATTCTAAGATGTCCCCAGCCTAAAGGGGAACATCATGTTCTGTCAATGCCGCAAGTACTTTTTTCTTTTTCTTTTGTACACCGCTCCTTTCCTATGCCACCTCCAGGCATTGCAAATCGTCATTGCCGGGCACCGAAGGGGGCTCGGCAGTGACGCACGCTGAAAGAGAGTACTCAGTTTTCACTCTGGTTTCTTGTTGTACACCGCTCCTTTCCTATGCCACCTCCAGGCATTGCAAATCGTCATTGCCGGGCACCGAAGGGGGCTCGGCAGTGACGCACGCTGAAAGAGAGTACTCAGTTTTCACTCTGGTTTCTTGTTTGTTTGTTTGTTTGTTTTCTTGCTTTCTTGGTTGTCCGGGTGATATCTCAGCCATCCTTCAAGCTGAGAAGCTGAAATTTCGGCACAATAGTGAGCACGTCATTTGTCAAAAACGGTATTTTTTGTTTTTTGATTAATCAATTAATTGAGGAGTTATTTATTTATTAGCGTTTAATTAAGTACTTATTTAATTAATTAAATTTCCTTTCTCTTCTGACCATTAACTCAGGCACCTTTTGAGTTAGGAAGCTGATATTTGGACATGCCAATGACCAGGTGATTTGGCTGCAAATGCTATTTTTGATTTATTAATTAATCAATTAATCGATTAATTATTTAATTATTCGATTAATGACAAAATTTTTTTTTTTTTTTAAGTTACACATTCTGATGAAATGGTGGTGGTTTATGTGTTCTCCGACCGAATTGATTAATAATTTATTTTTTTATGATTATTATTTATTTATTTTCATTATTAATCATTCATTTATTTTCTTTCTCATTTGGCCAATATCTCAGGCACCTTTTGAGCTGGGAAGCTAATATTTGGACATGACAGTGACCAAGTGATGTGGCTATCAAGGATATTTTTGATTTATTGATTTATCATTTAATTGCTTAATTATTTATTGATTAATTGATTAATTATTTATTGATTAATCAATTAATTATTTAATTTTTTATTAATGACATTTAATAAAATTTCTAAAAGATACATCTTCGGATGAAGCACTACTGGTTTAGTTATGCTATTAGCCAATTGATTAAGAAAATATTTTGTGATAATCTTTTATTGATTTGAATTATACAATTAATCAACAATTAGCGAACACCTCTTCCTCCCAACGCAGCCTCTATGAGGTGCACTGCGGTATTGCCGGGTGCCGGAGGCGCCCCGGCAATGCCGCGCTGTAGGATATTTCATTATTTGGCATGGGGGCGGTGTACTTTGAATGTATGTGTACTTGTTTGTTTTCTTGTTTCCTTGGTTGTCCGGACGATATCTCAGCCATCCTTTGAGCTAGGAAGCTGAAATTTCGGCACAATAGTGAGCAAGTCCTTTGTCAAAAACGGTATTTTTTGTTTTTTGATTAATCAATTAATTGAGGAGTTATTTAATTATTAGCGTTTAATTAAGTACTTATTTAATTAATTAAATTTCATTTCTCTTCTGACCATTATTAACTCAGGCACCTTTTGAGTTAGGAAGCTGATATTTGGACATGCCAATGACCAGGTGATTTGGCTGCAAAGGATATTTTTGATTTATTAATTAATCAATTAATCGATTAATTATTTAATTATTCGATTAATGACCCAAAAAAATTTTTTTTTTAAGTTACAGATTCTGATGAAATAGTGGTAGTTTATGTGTTCTCTGACCAAATTGATTACCAATTTAATTTTTTTATGATTATTATTTATTTATTTTCATTATTAATCATTTATTTATTTTCTTTCTCATTTGGCCAATATCTCAGGCACCTTTTGAGCTGGGAAGCTAATATTTGGACATAAGTGACCAAGTGATGTGGCTATCAAGGATATTTTTGATTTATTGATTAATCATTTCATCTATTAATTATTTATTGATTAATCGATTAATTATTTATTGAGTAATCAATTAATTATTTAATTTTTTATAAATGACTTATTTAATTAAATTTCTAAAAGATACATCTTCGGATGAAGCACTAGTGGTTTAGTTATGCGATTAGCCAATTGATTATGAAAATATTTTGTGATAATCTTTTATTGATTTTAATTATACAATTAATCAATCAATTAGTGTACACCTCTCCCTCCCAATGCAGCCTTAATGAGCTGCACTGCGGTATTGCCGGGCGCCGGAGGCGCCCCGGCAATGCCGCGCTGCAGCATATTTAATTATTTGGCATGGGGCGGTGTACTTTGAATGTATGTGTACTTGTTTCTTTTTTTTTGTATACAAGATAGAGGCTCGTGTAAGAGCTAACATTAATCACACAAAAAACGGACACAAAAAACATATAATAAAGGGAGTGGTAGACAAGATGGGGAGAGAGGGGGAAGCACACAAGCACAACATTTGAGAGCAGGGACATCGGGAGATCTGTGGGAGCGAGAGGGCTTGGGGGGAGGAGGCATGGGAAGGGGGGGGGGGGGCGGTGAGAGAGGTATAAAACACATGGACACTGCTAGAAGTTCCAGGAAAGAAGTCGGTATTTCAGAAAAGTGGATCTGGGGTGAATTTGCGGGGGTAGAAAAGATGAAGGTTTTGGATGGGGGAAGAGATGGTGGTGAACAGCTGTTTTAAAGACCTGGAGGGAGGAGTGGGATTGAAGAGAGTGAGGGAGTTTGTTCCAGAGACTTTGTTACAAATCCATACCAAAAAAAGAAATAACAAGTACACATACATTCAAAGTACACCGCCCCATGCCAAATAATTAAATATGCTGCAGCGCGGCATTGCCGGGGCGCCTCCGGCGCCCGGCAATACCGCAGTGCAGCTCATTGAGGCTGCATTGGGAGGGAGAGGTGTACACTAATTGATTGATTAATTGTATAATTAAAATCAATAAAAGATTATCACAAAATATTTTCATAATCAATTGGCTAATCGCATAACTAAACCAGTAGTGCTTCATCCGAAGATGTATCTTTTAGAAATTTAATTAAATAAGTCATTTATAAAAAAATAAATAATTAATTGATTACTCAATAAATAATTAATCGATTAATCAATAAATACTTAATAGATGAAATGATTAATCAATAAATCAAAAATATCCTTGATAGCCACATCACTTGGTCACTCATGTCCAAATATTAGCTTCCCAGCTCAAAAGGTGCCTGAGATATTGGCCAAATGAGAAAGAAAATAAATAAATGATTAATAATGAAAATAAATAAATAATAATCATAAAAAAATTAAAATATTAATCAATTTGGTCAGAGAACACATAAACTACCACTATTTCATCAGAATCTGTAACTTAAAAAAAAAAAAGTTTTTGGCATTAATCTAATAATTAAATAATTAATCGATTAATTGATTAATTAATTAATCAAAAATATCCTTTGCAGCCAAATCACCTGGTCATTGGCATGTCCAAATATCAGCTTCCTAACTCAAAAGGTGCCTGAGTTAATGGTCAGAAGAGAAAGGAAATTTGATTAATTAAATAAGTACTTAATTAATCGCTAATAATTAAATAACTCCTCAATTTATTGATTAATCAAAAAAAAAAATACCGTTTTTGACAAAGGACTTGCTCACTATTGTGCCGAAATTTCAGCTTCCTAGCTCAAAGGATGGCTGAGATATCGTCCGGACAAACAAACAAGAAAGAAAACAAGTACACATACATTCAAAGTACACCGCCCCATGCCAAATAATTAAATATGCTGCAGCGCGGCATTGCCGGGGCGCCTCTGGCGCCCGGCAATACCGCAGTGCAGCTCATTGAGGCTGCATTGGGAGGGAGAGGTGTACACTAATTGATTGATTAATTGTATAATTAAAATCAATAAAAGATTATCACAAAATATTTTCATAATCAATTGGCTAATCGCATAACTAAACCAGTAGTGCTTCATCCGAAGATGTATCTTTTAGAAATTTAATTAAATAAGTCATTTATA
The DNA here is from genome assembly GCF_964187855.1 of Myxine glutinosa. Classification (NCBI taxonomy): domain Eukaryota; kingdom Metazoa; phylum Chordata; class Myxini; order Myxiniformes; family Myxinidae; genus Myxine; species Myxine glutinosa. The sequence continues at coordinate 100,220,745 of NC_136266.1, read as the reverse complement.
AAAAATTAAATAATTAATTGATTACTCAATAAATAATTAATCGATTAATCAATAAATAATTAATAGATGAAATGATTAATCAATAAACCAAAAATATCCTTGATAGCCACATCACTTGGTCACTCATGTCCAAATATTAGCTTCCCAGCTCAAAAGGTGCCTGAGATATTGGCCAAATGAGAAAGAAAATAAATAAATGATTAATAATGAAAATAAATAAATAATAATCATAAAAAAATTAAATTATTAATCAATTTGGTCAGAGAACACATAAACTACCACTATTTCATCAGAATCTGTAACTTTAAAAAAAAAAATTTTTTTAGTCATTAATCGAATAATTAAATAATTAATTGATTAATTGATTAATTAATAAATCAAAAATATTCTTTGCAGCCAAATCACCTGGTCATTGGCATGTCCAAATATCAGCTTCCTAACTCAAAAGGTGCCTGAGTTAATAATGGTCAGAAGAGAAATGAAATTTAATTAATTAAATAAGTACTTAATTAAACGCTAATAATTAAATAACTCCTCAATTAATTGATTATTCAAAAAACAAAAAATACCGTATTTGACAAAGGACTTGCTCACTACTGTGCCGAAATTTCAGCTTCCTAGCTCAAAGGATGGCTGAGATATCGCCCGGACAACCAAGAAAACAAGAAAGAAAGCAAGAAAGCAAGAAACCAGAGTGAAAACTGAGTACTCTCTTTCAGCGTGCGTCACTGCCGAGCCCCCTTTGGTGCCCGGCAATGACGATTTGCAATGCCTGGAGATGGCATAGGAAAGGAGCGGTGTACAACAAACAAACAAGCCCAGCAGATATGTGAAAAAATTGTGCTTTTGGTGATACAAGCATGAAATTTTGAACACTGATAGAGCATACTACTAGGAAGATTTTTGGATATAGGGGCATTCAAATCTTTTCCTAGGGACAAAATGGCGGCCATTTTAAAAATGGCCGTTTACGGATAATAAGATACACAGTACCGATGTCTATAAAACTAGATTTACTTATTGCTCAAGCACACCTATGATGTTTTTTTCACGTAAACAGGTTGTAAGATCATAATTAAATGTCAACAAACTCACATAACATTTATTTGGTCCTTATTCTTTACAAAAATAATTACTTTTTGAGCTATTTTGAGCAAACTCCAGAAACACAATGGAAATGAAGTGAAAATGCCACATTAACGCTGTGGAAGTGACTTTCACTATAAAACAGTCTACAAAACAGTCTTCCACATGTTTGTGTATATGTAACAGGTGTGTTATTCCTCCTGTATACTATCGTGTGCACTCCCCTGCACAGTGACACAGAGCTGAGCACTGGAGTGCGGCCTTAACACACTTGCACTGTTTCCTGCAACCCTTCTTGCATCCACATCTAATCAATTGTCGGCATGCCTCAGTTGCCTCTGTGAGGGTTGTCCAATATATCCCCCAGCCGTTATTACTCTGTTTCCAACCCCATTCACTTGGCGATGGGAGCTCAGGTGCGCAAATCATCATCTGGCCCCAACAAAAGCCGGCTTGGTAGGCAGCTCTCTTGATGTGTTGTCTGAGGGCTTCTTGCGTTGGTGGGATAGCCTTTATTGATCTACCAGTCTGGGTGAAGAGATGCTTGCGGGCATCGTTAACATGTTCCTGGCTGCTTGTTCGATCGTAGAGCAGAACAACAAAACGCTCCAGTGGATCCATGTTGTCATTTGCAGTTGAAATGGTTGGTGTGGCAGCCAGTGCGCAGAAAGCTGAGGTGACCTCATCATAGGCTTTCCATGTTTCCCATGCTGTTTTCTTCCCCCTTCCGCCGAAGCAGGACACGGTGTCACACCCAGTGAAGGCGTGGAAGAATGGCAACCCTCGGCACTTGTTTGGTCCCAGTGCCACAGCCATCTCGTGAGCTGCCAAGTGCCTGAAATTCTTCCCTGTGCCAAAAGCAACCCAGAGTTCATCGATGTCAAGATATCCAGTTGCTGCCACTGCAAGGATCAAAACATCTGTGTCCACTGTGCGGATTGACACCTTGGTATAGCCCTGTCTGACTGCATCTTGGACATGGAGTAGTATCCTTGTATCTGCCTCCTCGTGACTACACGGGGAAAGACCAGTAACATCTCGTGGCTGTGTACAAAAAACTTCTTTGTGGTTTGTGGTGACGATTTGCTTGTCAGTCTCAATGTTTGCTATCCTCGTTGCTAGAAAGTCAAACAACTCCACCTTGTTCTCGTCTATGCGAAGGAAGGCCTGCCAGTTTCGAGGGATGGAACTAGATGGCTCAACTCGTCTCCTGGTGCCTTTACCCCTCGTCTTCCTGGTGTCGGCTTTCAAACTGTCTGGGAAATATTCATCCCAGATAATATCAACCCTGCTCTTATTTTGTATCTGAGATGTGATGTATGGCAAGAATACTAGTGATGCATACTCAGAGAAGGTCTTCGCATTACGAGGTGCCAGCATGTTCACGATGGCTGCTCCATCCAGGATCATGACTTCAACAGGGGGGCTTACATCATCATTTTCCCGTGAGGTGATCAGATCTTCTAAGCACCCAACCAGATCAGACTTGGTTCCAAGCCGGATTTTGCCCATTTGTGACAATGCAGGGGGACAAGCTTGGTTTTCATGTGCAAAGAATTCATCAAGATCTCCATTCCGTGTCTGGGATGCAATAAACAGCCTGGAGAACAGAACGCAGTCATTCTTCAGAGATACCACCTTCAACTCTGTTCTTGACTTCTCTCTGACTGGGGGTCGGCTGAAGAGAGGGAGATTGTTTCTTTTTATTGGGTCAGTGATAGGCTTTGTCTGATGTACAAGCCTCTCGTTCACATATGTGTCATACTGTTCTTTTCCCAGCTTCTCGATCTGGTAAAGGGTGTTGATGACTGCTGGGTCTGCCAGGTCTCTGCTGTCTAGCACCAAGAGATCTTTGCTGTCGTCACAGAATGGGTTCCCCATCTCTCCTATGACACGGGTGAGTGCTCTCACATCTCGAGCAAAGGCTACCTGCGTGTGCTTTGTCTGTTCATGGTGTTTTAGTTCAGTTTTCCTAATTCTTTTTTCTGTTGTGGCCTCGAACTTATAGATCAGTTTGGCCATCTCTGGACCAGACACCATCCATCGGCGCAAAGCTGCAGCATTCTCCGTAAGACCTACAGCCCCTCCATCACCTTTCACCAATGCATTATTTTGCTCGTGTGCCTGGTCTAAGGCTATGGCAGAGAATGCACGTGTAGTCTTCTTCATGGTGAAGTTTCCTGCCAGAAACTGTGCGTATACAGTTGGATGCTTTGTTGCAAGTGTCACCATGTCGCGCAAGTGAACTGGGATCCACCTGGCATAGTTTGTATGTCCCAAGGCGAAGAACCATGGTACAAGCTTGGTCAGAGCATCAGTGTACAGTTGGAAGTTTCCTTCACGGACGGATCTCACATAGATCAGGACTGCCAGTTCTAGCTGCATAATTAGGAACCAGAACTGAAACTGTGGACTTGCATTGGCTTGTTCACCGCACCAGTCATCTAGTGGTATCGTATCCTGTCCCTCATCTAGTCCACTGGTGTACTGGCTGTAGGCTTCCTTCAGGAGAAGATAGAGAGTACTGGCTGTGACTTGGTGTGCTCGTCGTGTGCGTGTCACATGGGTCACTTTCAGGAAGGAATCAGCAGTACCACTTGTAGCAACCCCTGCAAGCATCAGAACGCCTGTCCACCCACTGCTATCCAGAAGGTCACCGAGGGTTTTCCATGCTGCCATCTCAATATGGAGTCCACCAAAGACCATGACGAAGTGATCTTCTCCGTGTGTTTCTGGCCATCTCCATTGGATCTGTTTGGCAAGTGTGTACAGTGGCTGATCAAGTGTGATTACAGGGATCTGACCTGGATTCAGAATATCGATTGCTTTCTTGATGACATCCATGGAGTGACGAATCATTGCCACAGATTTTGCCTGGTCATAGAAGAGAGGCAGCAATGAAGTTAAGGCCACACTACACTCTGGTTCTTCTGGAATAGACTGCTTGCTGGCATGGTATCCAGCCCATGATACTGTCTCGTCTCCCTTAAGTGGTGTGTCAGATAGCACTGTCTTCTCCATCTGCTCCAGCCACCTGTCAAAATGCAAGATAATGAACACAATTAAGAACAAACAAGTCCACACAAGTTAACAAGTCTTGGTTATTTAGGTACACATATAACTGTCCACAGTTCAAACACAATAATCAGTTACCTGTACTCAATCTGCATTGCTTCAGGGATGAGTTGGCAGTTGCTTTTGTTGGGACCCGCTAGCTTGGGTACAGGTGGGTCACATTTACCCAGAACAACAGGAGGTACGATGGTGTATGACTGTGGCAGGTGTGCATCTGTTGTTGATGTGTCATCTGGGTTTACCCGTTGAACTCCACGGCTATCGCTATTTGGGTGCTGGAAAAGTGAAATGCCAGTGCCATGGAAGGAGTCGTGGGCACTTGTTGAACTGGGGTTATGATCAATGTTATCCACTGCCCCAGTTGTGAAGAGGTCACTTTTTAGCTCAGGGGGGCAAACTGTACCCTCATTTTGGAAGAAACGGCAGATTCTGTTCCCCAAGTCCGTGGAGATGCTAAGCACCCTGTCATAGGAGATCGAGAGACCCAGGTTGAACATAGTATCAACCAGGTCTCTTTTTCGAGTCTTTGTGTGGATAAGGGTGCCCAGGTACACAGGCAGGGGAGTCTCCCGATTGTGACTGTGCCTCGTGGACGTGGTAGTACTGCTACTCTCTCTGCGGCGTGAGTAACTGTTGAACATAAGGAGTTGTGAGATTGTGAGAGTAGGTGTTGATACCGACGAGTGGCTTGACTGCTCTTGGATGTTAGGACCATTCAAGATCATAGAAACTAGTGATACAAGCGAATTAGGTACCGAATGTTCTTGGCAGTGGGCTTCAAATGAACCACTAAATGTTGAGTTCATTTTCAACATGTCTCTACGAACTATATTTGCGGCTCTAGCAAGACAAACTCCATCACTGTCAGTGTCGTGATCACATGCCTTCTGAAGGGCTGAGCCAACATCCTGGTTGAAAGCAAGCAGAATATCTCGACCGGACATGTGCTCCTCTAGGTCTGGAAAATATGTCATGATTCGATCTTTGAGTTTGGTGGAGTGGACACGCCTGGTCAAGACTGTTCCAAGCTGTTCCAGCCTGGTGGTGTATAGTCTTGCTAGGTCTACCAGCTTGAACACTGGTGTCACAAGAGCATCTGTGCGGGCATCATCGATGTAGGACACTAGCTCTCCAAGTGCTATACCGTGATTGATATCATCTTGTTCATTCAGTGTTGTGCTTGTGGCCCTTGCTTTGTTATAAAGTGACACCAGACACTTCACGTGGTACTGTGCATCTTGTGCTATAAGGTCACCTGCACTCAGTTTAGCAAGAAGTGCCTGATCTCCTAGTTTCAGGGCAGCTGTCCTGACATGTTTATCGAGGTCGAAGGTGGAAGCTTTTCGCAGAGAATTAGTACCCGCTGGTTTGTCACAAAAGAAACACTTTTCAGGCTGTGGCTGTGTGTGGTCTACATGTACTCTGTGACGGGTGTACTTTCTTGAGACACTTGCGGTTTCTTCACTAGACGTTTCTCTTTTTTGTGCCCGATGCAGTTCAGTTTTGTTGTATTTCAGTCTGCATGAATCATGCCACTTAGCCTTGTGGCTCTGGAAGGTTGACTGGATACCTTCACCATCGTCCAGGCGGGACAGTTCTAGAGATTTTGGCAGGCAGCCCATCTGGCTGAAGGTGAGGAGATAATCTGCAAGAGTTTGGTATCCGGACCCTGTGGTTCGCTTGGAATCAGCTGGACAGGCAAGGGCCTCATCGGTGACCTCCTGACATAACACACACTTCTCCCAATCTGTCAGATAAGGCATGTTTGTTCCAGATGTACTAGGGCTTTGCGGGTCTAATAGCTTGAAATTTTTGTTGGCCATTGTCAATTAAGCATTATCCACCACCACCATCCAATCAATATACAAATTGGGAACCAAATCTAGGTAGCTACTACAGTCAATGAGCGAAGGTGCAGTGCAGTCGAGTTATCATCTGAAAAAGAAATACATACATTATTATCATAAATATAGTAATTCGCTTTCGTAACTTTTCACTAGCCTTGCATTGTTCCTTATAGTCACCTAGTCTATGATAGGAAAGTTCATAAAGCTACATCAAAGTTGTTCATATAAAGGTATTGAACCAAAATTACACCCAGGAGAAATCAGATAGTCATGCAAAGTTAAATAATTAAACCGCTAGACCAGTCCTGTCTATTGCAATGGTAAACCATTTGTTCTGCCCCTTATAGGCCACCGTAGATTCCAATTTTGAACCCAGTATGAAGGTATTGCATAGCATGTACATGACAATTTATAATATGCTCATTACATTGTGTTTCAATAGCAGCACAAATGACAAGTCTGAAATAATAGGTAAATATGTCCTTCTTAGCCGCCATTTTGTAAAATGGCCGCCATTTTGGGCCAAGGAGAAATCTGGAATGCCCCTACATCCAAATTTCACTGTAAGGGTATGCCCTAACTGTGTGCCAAGTTTCATGCTTGTATCATCAAAGGCACAATTCTACCACAATTCTTCACATATCTGCCGGACTAAAAGAAAGAAACCAGAGTGAAAACTGAGTTCTCCCTTTCAGCGTGCGTCACTGCCGAGCCCCCTTTGGTGCCCGGCAATGACGATTTGCAATGCCTGGAGATGGCATAGGAAAGGAGCGGTGTACAACTATTTCATTACATGTGCTGGAAAGAGTTACTGGATCGACATCACGACCACCTATCATCGAACCGAAAAAGGGCCAGAAGTCAGTCAACACCACAAGGAAAATACATATTATACATTTGTTACTTCTGACATCTATCTATAATTCCAGTAATCTCTGTCTGTACGTTTGTACGTTTGTACGTCTGTACGTCTGTTTGTCTGTGACCGCTGTTTCTCGACAACCACGGGTCCGATATACTTTTAACTTGCCAGGTATATTGCTGGGGACCCGAGGATGTGCCTTTTCAAGGTTTCATATTAATCGGACAATTACTTACCGAGCTATGTACAAAAAACGATTCAACCAATCAGAGAGCAGCGAACTATCGCGTGTGCCGAACGTGGCGGGCACACTCTGCCTCGGATGGCACATTTGAGAGCGTATTCATTTATTTCACGTTTGCAAACTATGTTGGCGTTAAACTATGTTTTACAACTAATAAAAACGAATTTGCGATTCATTCGCTTTCCTGCGCGTTTGTGTACGCGATGGCGATTTCTTTACCAAACTCCGGAAGCCGTTCGCTTTGGACCGAACCATTGCATGTAAATAGAGGGGGGGGGATTGTCACCACTCGCAAGCCGTTCGCTTTGGACCAAACCATTTCATGTAAATAGAGGGGGGGGGGGATATAATTTTAGATATATATATAGTACGGGCATGCCCTAGTCTATCTATAATTCCAGTAATCTCTGTGTGTGTGTGTGTGTGTGTGTGTGTGTGTGTGTGTGTGTGTGTGTGTGTGTGTGTGTGTGTGTGTGTGTGTGTGTATGCGACCGCTGTTTCTCGACAACTACCGGTCCGATATACTTGAAACTTGCCAGGTATATTGCTGGGGACCCGAGGGTGTGCCTTTTCAAGGTTTCATATTAATCGGACAAGTAGTTACCGAGCTATGGCGATTTCTTTACCAAACTCCGCAAGCCGTTCGCTTTGGACCAAACCATTGCATGTAAATAGAGGGGGGGGGATTGTCACCGTACTCGCAAGCCGTTCGCTTTGGACCAAACCATTCCATATAAATAGAGGGGGGGGGGGTTGTCACCGTACTCGCAAGCCGTTCGCTTTGGACCAAACCATTTCATGTAAATAGAGGGGGGGGGGGGGGGGGTTGTCACCGTACTCGCAAGCCATTCGCTTTGGACCAAACCATTTCATGTAAATAGAGGGGGGGGATATAATTTTAGATATAGATATAGTACGGGCATGCCCTAGTTACAATAAACTCACGGTGGTTCACAAATAACATTCTCACCAATTTCCATCAAAGGGAAAAAATCGAAAGTCCATGCTACACACCCTTACAACTTACAATGGCACAAATGTTTACATGAGGACAGAAAACAAATACAGAAAAAGTTTGAGGGTCTAAGTTTAACCTTCACAGAAATGTGAATGATCATTTTGTCTTTTACAATGAAGCAAACTTGTTTAGGTGAAAACTCAACTCCCCAGGGAAACAAAATAAAGGGGAAGCAGCTGAAAGAGAAAATGATAATAAGAAATAAGAAAGTAAAATGGACAGTGAAGGATAAAGCTAAAAGCAAGTGATGGAAGGCAAGGGGGATGGGGAGGGAGGTGAGAATGGGCAGGGTGGGGCAGGAGAGTCTGTAGAAGGAATCAGGTCCTAATCGGATTGAAAGGTTTGTCAATCAAAGAGTTTAGTGGCATCGGGAGATTTGCGGGAGGAATCTTTTGTACTCGGCTTCAGAGAGGGAAAAGAAGGTTACGAGGTGGGGGGGAGGAGTGGGGTACCGGGGGAAGGAGACGGGGTGGGGAATGAGAGGGCAGAGTCGGAGACGGGGTAAGTCACAGCGGTGGGTGCTGCTGGACTGAGTTTCCAGGGACTGCGGGGAGCGAGATGAGAGGTGGTCGGTTCGACGTCGCATATCGGACAAAAGTGCTGCAAAGCGAGTATCAGCGGGAGGCGAGCTGGTGATTGAGGGACCAAAAGAACATGGAAGAGCGGGGGAGGGAGTAAGAGAGCGGGAAGGAGGGAGTAGGTGCAGAAGTCAACCAAAGTATATGTGACGCTCTAACTGAAGAAGACGAGAATACTTTGTGACTGTTCTTTGATTAAACATCACACTGCCTTTTCAATGGCCACTTTCTCGCAGCACAACAGTCGACAGTGGTTTGAAACAGAAGATAACAGGACATATCCTTAGCTATGATAATGGCACGCTTAAGCTGCTCTCAGCTCATCGGGAACTTGCGCCCGATCAGGTGGTAATATTAGCTCGGGATCACGTTGGCTGCTATCGATTCCTGATGATCAAAGCACACTATCAAGAATACAAGGAAATGCAAGTAAACTTAAACACAACAGTGAGTCCTTACTTTGCCTCATAATGCCGATGCTTTATCCACATTATATTAACGGCATTTATATTTTCGTGTTATACAGTATATATATATACATATACATATATACATATACATATATACATATACATATACACACACTAGTGGAGTATGCTTACACATTGTGTACGCAATAACAAACCGTGCTTTGTATGTAATTGTAGGTACATAATAAATAGCAGCTTTATATACAAAGTTCATTTAAAAATTATAAAATGGTATAAAATAATGTTATAATAATATAATTTATAAATTTATGAAATACAATTATAATAAATTATTATAAAATAATATCAAAAACTAAACTAATAAAAGAATAAATAAATTTTAAAAAATTATAAAATAATTATAAAATTATAAAATAAATAAATAATTATAAAATATAATTATAAAATAAATTTATAAAAGCTTTATAGGCAAACATCACCGACCTCCTGCTCGACATCAATTTAGGTTTATTTATTTATTTTATGGACGTGCTTATGGTTTTTACGTAAATTTTCATTGAGATTTTATTTCACAGTTTATAGTTATAGATAAAATTACCAGACGGTCTATTGTCCAGACGGTCTTTACAGAGAGACAAAATGTGAGTGTGAAATTTATCAGGATTGAAAGACATGTTCCACTTGTTTGACCAGTTTGTGATATGTCCGGGTCTGCAGAGATTGAAGTGGCTGCTGCCTACCAATCTGAGGGTTGAGATATGAAGCGGCAGAGAGTGGAGTAATCCGCAAAGAGATAGAGAGGATTTTCCAGAGAGTCGGAAAGATCATGAATGAAGACCAGAAAAAGCACAGGGTCCAGAACACTGCCTTGGGGAACTCCAGCCTGAGCAGGAAGGGGAGATGAGAGAATTATATTCAGGGCCACACGTTGACTGCGACCAGAGAGAAAGTCGGCAAGCCATGTGTGGAGGTTTGCATGGATACCATAAGAGGAGAGTTTGGTGAGTAGGGCAGGGTGCCAGACCATATCGAAGGCACGTGATATGTCAAGGGAGACAGCTCTGATTTCCTGTTTGGTGTTGAGGGCCTCCATCCATTTTTGAGACAGCAGAAGTAGCATGTCCAGAGTAGAATGACCTGGTCTAAATCCAAATTGATGATCCGAGATCAAGCCATTGGAGAAGAGGAAGGATTTGATGTCAGAAGCAATGATGGATTCCATGACCTTGCTGATTTTTGGGAGCAGTCTGATTGGTCTGTAGTTGCAAGGATCTGTTTTTGCACCTTTTTGTGTAAAGCAGTAATGTTGGCTGATTTCCAAGCTGATGGCAGATATCCTTGAGCAAAAGAGAGGATGAAGAGAACAGAGAGAGGGTGAGATAGAGCGACAGAGTAAGATTTTACAACCAGTGGGCTGATGCCGACTGGTCCAGTTGCAGAATCAGATTCGAGGTTTGACAGAAACTTCACCACCTTGTCAGGAGAGAAGGTCACAGAGTCCAGGAGCAGCTGCATATGACTTGGTAAAGGTGGGTACAGAGAGAGATGGGTTTGAGACACAAGATTTTGAGGCAAACACAGAGTTGAGGCATTCGGCTTTTACACGTGCAGCGTCAGCTGTGTACCCGTTTGAGGTAAGGGAGGGGATGGAGGGGGAACAAACATCTGAAACAGATTTCACCAGACACCACCAGGATTTGGAGGATGGAGACAGGTTTGAGCGTTTCGTCTTGAGAGTAGAGAGATATTGTTTCCTGGCTCTCCTGAGGGTAGAAACACTTGTTCCGGGCTTTGTGAAAGGAAATGAGATTGCCTTCCGTTGGATTTTCTTTCCATGAGGCAAAGGCAAGTTGTTTCAGGGCAACTGCCTCACCACAAGATTCAGTGTACCATGGGCGGGAGGAAGGGTATGACAACTGAAGACGAGATGGGATAAATCTGTGCATGAGAGATCAGTTTACTTTGGAAGAATTCCCAGGATGAGTTGATGTCAGAGGCAGTAGAGATGGGAGACCAGTCCAGATGATTGATGGCTGCTTGAAGACCGTGCCAGTCGGCCTGAATGAAATGCCAGACTCGTCGACGCTGAGGAGGCTCTCTGAGAATGGCCAGAGAGATGTCCACTTTAACAAGGAAATGATCAGATGAACCGATTGGAGCAGAAGAAGAACAGCAGACATTTGCAGGGAAGTTAGTCATAACCAAGTCTAGAAGAGATGATGTTTCATTGACTGAGATCCGGGTCGGGAAATTGACAGACTGTGTTCGTCAAAATGAGTCGCAGAAGTCCTTTGCTGAGGTGCCATGGCTGGTGCGAGAGGTACCCACCCACACCCAGCCAGCTGGCATGATGACAGTTGAAGTCACCACATATGAGGAAGAGAGAGTTGGGATGAGTGGATAAATGTTGGTCCATGTTGTCAGACAGCAAAATGTAAATGGAGTCATTACTGTTTGGTGGACGGTACAGCACTACAGCACACATGTGAACAAAAGGTGGGAGTGGAGGGGAAGCCATAGTCAGAGGTACTCCTGGGGGTGTGGTGGAGAGAGGGCAGTGCAGGGAGAGTGAGGGAGAAAGGTCTCCTCTGCACAAATGGACTTGTTTTAGAAAAAATTTCCTGCTCAGTTCTCCTCTGCACAAATGACTTCATCCGATCATGTGCTTTTGAGAGTCAACATCTCTCTGGCTATTCTCTGAAGATAGGGGAGAGATGAGGAGAGGGGGAGGGGGAGGGTGAGATTCAAGGTAAATTATGCCAAAGGAGTGGTAGGAGGACAATTGGCTAGCCTAAACGATTATCATGACAAACTAATTATAAGTATTTATGTGACATGCTATTTTGACTACAATTAAAAAATAACTATCTGGCCATATCCCCATTCAACCCACTGGGGACGTTTCCATAACAATCTCTTAACAATTTCCTTTGGCTGGTCCAAACTATCCATTGCTTGAACTGACCCAACTAATTGGCAGGCAGGTCCAAACAAAGAGGAGAGACCTGAAATTGACTTCCCCACAACAGTTCCAGAGAGAGTTTAGCAGTGATAGAGCAGTGGCTAACAGTCGAGGCAGAGAGGGAGTCAAGAGACTTCTGGTGTGAGGCATCAACAAGCCATGTTTTGGGGGATTTGGGGCACAGCAAATTCATGTAGAAGAATTGCATCCAACTTCACACTGGATTTGTGTATAACCGTGGAGCACAACAGTGCATTCTCACAGATCGGAGAGTGGTAGTTTAGGTTCAGCAGCATTTCCGTCTTTGTTCTTGTAACTGCAATTTGACTTCACCGTTTTGTACACTGCCGATGATCTTGGGTTTCTCCTCGACCTAATTCAGCCATCTGAGCTCGCTTTATTAGTTGCTCAATTCTCGACTTGATGCACACTGCTGCCTGGAGGTGTGTCACATCATATTGCATGTTAGACAAACCCCTTAGGAAACATCACTGCAATTTTACATTAATTACAGGGACATTGATAGTCAGACAATAGTAAATCAACATCTTTGTATGAATTGCCAATGCACACACTGCTGATCTCGAAAATTCTTAAAAGTATTAAAACTGGGCAAAACTAAACAAAATATTGTTAGAAAGCAATACAAAAGTAGACTTGTCACCTAGTACCTTTGTTAAATGTGACACACAGCCAACGAAACGTTCCCAAAATTTGTTAAACACTTTGTAGAAATTATGTGTGTGAATTTCGACTCATGTGTGGTCATACGGTGGTTAGATGGTTGCTGGCAATCCTCCGTCTCCGTTACACTCGATAAACGTGGTGAAACGGGAGTAAAGGTGTATATTCCACCGAGATGCAGCGAATGCTCTCCAGAAGGTGGTCGATGGTCTCAGCGGGTAAACCCGTCGTGGAATGTTGATTTTCAGGAGACGAAAACACCAATGCCTCGGGGTGACCAGAGCGGTGGTTAAAACAAAATGAATATTCCATCGGCAAAAAGCAATCTAAAATGGCGGAAGAAAAAAAATAAACCCGGGAAGTAGAAAAGTTCATCAGGTTGTCGTGAACAGCGATCGGGTGATGAAGTAGCACTCTGCTGATAGTCCCAAGGGAAACGAAAGAACAGTGAAGTACAGTACAGTATTCACTCGCTGCACGTTATCGTGACTTTTAGCTCTAGGCCCCTCGACAGGAGAGACAGAAGTCCGCTTAAAAACCACTTCTTCTTCTTCACTCTCATGCTTCGTCCTCACATATTCAGATTGATTGGTCAGTCATACCTGCTTCCACCCATTTCTCACTACTCCACTATCATCAAGTAAATCTTCCAATTTGTAAGAGAGGTTTTCCCTAGGCCTTTGGAATAAAATACGGTATTTTGATAGAAGTTAAAAACAAAAGAAACCTCAGCAGTCTTCTGGCCATGATGGAAATGCTGTGCAACGCAACTCAATGGGAAACTTCAAAAACCAGAAATGGCTCTTAGTTGAAAATAATTCTTCATCCAAAAGCTTTTAGGCCATATTGTTCTGGGTATGACCAAGCTTCATTTCTACAATTGAGAAAGAGAACTATACTCGATCTAGGTAAGGTACTTGTATACTAAACTCAGAAGTGTGGCTTACCAAACTGGAACTTTCCTTGGTGCCATTAGACTCTATTCCAACAATGTCACAAACCTGAGAGATAGTTTTGTTGGTTTTAGCGTTCGCTGCAAGATAAGGTTTTTGAGTAAAGTAAATGGACAACTTTTGCGGTTTTTACATATGCTCTTTTTTAGCACATATTTCCTAACAAGATTGTAAGCACTGTATGATGTTATTTATAGTATTCGATATTTTAGATTATTTTTCATAACAATGAATGTAATAAATTGCTCAACAAAATAAGATATCGCATTCGGAAACCGCAAGATATCACTATAATGTATCACATGAGTAAAACCTGAATTAGGAAGTCCATTATACAACTATTAATGTCGCCATATTTTATATAAGGAATGTTATGAAGAAGAAACAACAAAAAAAACAAAAAACAAAGGCCATCTGCTTTCAGCAGAGTTGCAAATGACTCGTATTTCATTACCACAGGTCATTCGCAAATCATAAAAGTATAGAAATGTTACACACACCTGACACCTATCTTGATGATTAAACTTATCGGGCACAAGAACACAAGGGACAGAGACAGGTAGAGAGAAACCCAGATACTTGTGGAAGATCAGTGCATTGGAAATCCTCTGGTCCCAGCCATCGATGGTCCAATGAACTTGAAAATTTGCACACGCTTAGATCAACAAGTAATGAACTTGCTGGCAATTGTGAACTTGCTGGAACTTGCTAGTGAATTATTTTTTTTCATAATATGTTAATTTGTCTAATTATTGCCTAGTTACCCTCGCTGGGGGAGAGGGTATTGCGTTTGGGTCTGTTATTTTGTTACTTCCAAGATCGAAGATTTTCAAGTATATTGGTTGGTCTTGTGCGTTATTCTGTCTGTTTGTCTGTCTGTCAATCTAAATCAAACTCTAAACAGGTCACAATTCTAAACCGATCTTCACGAAACTTCACCAGATGGTATACTTGGTCATAAAGAAGAAGCCTATTGATTTTGAGGTTAAAGGCCGAAGGTCATCTTGAGGTCAAATTTTGGAAGAAGCCTATTGATTTTAAGGTTAAAGGCCAAAGGTCATCTTGAGGTCAAATTTCTAAAATTGTCATTTTTCATCCGATTGACTTGAAATTTGAACAGCATTTGCATAATGAGTCACTAAATTGGAAACCAACGATTTTGAGGACAAAAGGTCAAAGGTCAACTCAAAGTCAAACTTCCATAATCATCAATTTTCATCTTAGCTCTTACACAAGCCTCGATTCTGTATACAAAAAGATATACACTTCCGGTCAAAAGTTTTAGAACACCAATTTTTACGGTTTTTATTGAAATTTATGCAGTTTAATGTCTCAATGTACTCTGAAATGAAGCATAGAACAAATAAACAATCAGAGATAAAAAAAAAAAGAAATCATGGAATCATTTTGTTTAACAAAATTTAATTTAAATTTTTGATTCAGCAAAGTAGCCACCTTTTGCAGATATAACCGCCGAACACACTCGTGGCATTCTTTCTACAATGGAAATCAAATATTGTTCGGGAAGTTCTTCCCAACACTGTTGCAGAAGTTCCCACAAATGTGTTGGACTTGTAGGTTGCTTTGCTTTCACCCTTCTGTCCAGTTCATCCCAAACCAGCTCGATGGGGTTTAAGTCTGGAGACATGATTGCCTAGTCTGGGTCATTAGGAGTTAACTAGGAGTCTGGGTCATTCCATGATTTGAAGCCTACCGTCTTGTTCTTTTCCTCAAAGGTACTTTTGACATAACCTGGAGGTGTGTTTAGGGTCATTATCTTGCTGTAGGATGAACCTCTGACCAACGAGGCGTAGATAGGCATATACCAGAGGGTATTGCATGGTGCTGAAAATGCTGTGGTAGCCCTTTTGGTTCAGGGTGCTAGTCACTCTGTGCAAGTCGCCGACTCTGGATCCAGCAAAAGAGCCCCAGACCATCACGCTTCCTCCTCCATGTTTGACAGATGGTGTCACACACTGAGGAACCATCCTTTCGCCTACTCGACGGCGTACAAAAACCCTGTGTGATGAACCAAAAATTTCAAATTTTGATTGATCAGTCCATAAGACCTTCTTCCAGTCTTCAGTAGTCTACTGGCGGTGCTTCATGGCCCAGGCAAGCCGCTTTTTCTTATTTTGCCATCTTAGCAATGGCTTTCTTACTGCCACTCGACCTGTCAAACCTGCAGCTCGACGTCTTCTCTTCACAGTTGAAACTGAGACCTGCTTATTTCGACCAGTGTTAAGCTGTGCTTGAAGCTGTTGTCCTGTGAGCCACCTATCATGCAAGCTGTTGACTCTCAGAAACTTGTCTTCTGATTCTGTTGTGGCTTTGGGTCTGCCAGACCTCTTCCTGTCAGAGTTTCCTCCAGTTTCCAATATACTACTTCCTGCAGTGCAATATTGTCCAAATAATGCTTCAGAGGGTGTAATAACAGTCTGTTCCAATACTGCTTTTATACAGACAGGGGGTTGTTATCAAGTAATCAGCGAAGGTTAGGACACCTTTAGGAATTGTTTGCATCAACTTTCAAGGCTTAATTTACTTACATTGCTGCAGAACAGCTGTAAGTTGTTAACCCATTACTTGTTCCCTGAAGAAGGCCTTTTTTTTTTTACAATATAACTGTGCAATTTACATTATCTATATAATAATAGCGTAAGGACTCGACTTTATTATCCCTTTTATGCTGCACCCAGTGACCCGATGCCCACGGCACTAATGGATTTACGATCTACGAACCGCGCTCTTTGTTTATCACGTACAGCCATACTCGAAAAATCTGAATTAGCCGACGTTGGGGCCCAAAAGCATCCGATTAACTGCCGATACGACGCCATCTTATTGGCGTCTGCTGGGTGAAGGCGAAGCAAGCCGTCCGCTGATTGGACAGTCGAAGGCGACAGCAAGCCGTCCACTGAGTGGACAATCCTGAGTATGCATTTGTGCCGGTGGCGTCGATCGCAGTGTACGCTTCCTACTGCTCTGCCTTGACATTGACGCTTACCAATGCGCCAGTATGGGGCTAATTCCAGTCGATTTACTAATCCGTTCATTTTTTAAAAGTCTATGGTTCTACTGCTGTTCCTTTCCATTGACACATACCACACATACCACATACCACGGCGCCAGTGTGGCCAGAGTGGTGCTATGCCGATTCCTATTATGAATCCATTCATTTTTCAAAAGTATATCGTAGCGTTGTCATGTAAGTAGATTGCAATAAATACGTTGTTCATATACGCACTCTTCATTCTCATCTTTCTTCCTAACTCTTACTCGGACAAGCAAATCCCCTATGCCATCCATAATGGTACACTCTATCCATACACCACATCCTCCCTTCCGTGGATGTTCCCCGGGTTTCGGCTAGTTTTCCTGGTTCTGCTAACCGAAACTTCTTTTTTTTAACCTCGAGCAGTTTACTGCTTACCTTTGTACCATTTCAGGTTATTCACTGGACATGAATTGCCTAAATGTCAATAAAAACTGGAAAATTGAGGTGTTCTAAAACTTTTGACCGGTAGTGTATCTATCTGAAAAATCGTCACTTTTGATCCGATTGACTTGAAAATTAAACAGCAATTACATAGTGCATCACTGAAATGGGAAAACAACTATTTTAAGGTCACAAGGTTAAAGGTCAACTCAAGGTCAAACTTCTAAAATCATCAAATTATGTATTACCAGAGGAAAATGTTTATGGCATGAGAATAATTAATCGGTGTAATTTGAGATCATAATTTATGCAACTTTTATGCAATTTTTGAAGTATTTTGCTTTATTCCTGTTACAAAGTATGGAAACATTGCCAGACAACTCACAAGACAAGACACCTCAATAAAAACACGGTCAAAGAACAATTTAGGATTGGCGAGATTAGTGAGATTAGTAAACAATGGTCCCATTTATTACGTTTGATTCTGTTGTGTCTTCAAACTCAGATTTCACTGTGAGGTAAGGGGAAGTCATTTAAATCTAATGTAAAGTCATTTCCAGGACTATTCCCAATAAAACTAAATTTGGCAAAGGAGTTTCTCGATACATTATGCGAATAGAACATAATTGTGGCATTTTATATTTTTATGTATTTTATTATTTTTATTTTTTATGTATTCTATAATTATTACCCTTGCCTGAGGAGATGGTATTGCATTGTCTGTTTGTCTGTCTGTCTTTCTGTCTGTTTGTCTGCACAGAATAAATATGATTTTCTCTGCAACCGTTGGTCCGATCGACAGGAAATTTTCACCACAGGTGCACCTCCACCTGTATAATTTTTAATGCTAATTATGACGTCATAGGTCACGCGGTTCGGCCGCCATCTTGGAAAACCCCAAAAAAAATCACCTCTATCTCCAAAAGCGCTGAATATAAAAAATTGAGACATGGCTCATTGTAAAGAACTCTCCATGGGGAATAAAAGATGTTAATGATGATGTCATAGGTGCCTCCATTATGACGTCATAATTCGACAAGTACAAAACTTCATCCGATCAAGATGAAATTTATTGAGCGTCATGTCGGCATAAATTGGTCGAGAAAAAAAAAATGATGACGTCATCGGTCCCATGCCTTAAAACATGGTCACGTGGTTCGGCCGCCATATTTGTTTTAACACAAAAGCCTTAAAAACCACTGAAAATACATCCTGGCAAGGGTTTGCAATCTCTGATTTCTCTTTTTCTTGTTCAGTATGTTTTGGACAACATGCTAAAACACTCAGAAGAAATTACAGCCCAATTAATTTACACCATCAGTGTCCTAATGCATGTAACTCTTATTCACAAGTGTTTGTTGTACATAAACATATGCAAAAAATGTCACTTTTATATGACATGTGACTACTAATTGTCATGTGACACCTGAACGGTAATTCCGATTTGGACGTATGTGGTATCAAAATGTACACAAGATCCTCGAGAAAAAAAGGAATGAGAGGAGAATTCAAAATTCCCAGCGGTTGCGAAAAAATTGTGAAAAATGGGAGGTGCTCCCTCTTCCCCACAGTGCAGTATACACGATAATAAAACTACCCTTGCAGGCATTGCTGTGACCCCATTTGGAGTCAAGACCCCAAGTTTGACAACCACTGCACTAATGATTCCTACTCTTTGTTAAACTATGTCCAACCATCCCTCATAAATAATATTGTAAAATACTCATGTAATAACATTATGAAACTTTTGTCATAATTTTTAAGGTACTACATGACATAAAGTTGGCCCAATCAATACAAGAATGTTGTCATAATGACAATAACGTTTTTCAGTATGACAACAACTATGTGTATGTCATATCATGGCAAAGATTGTCATTCACTCCGAGGTCACTTCAATTGATGGAGGGGTGAGATGCATTCAGATGATTCAGAAGATTATGACCGTCTCAGCAAGCACAAAGCACTCAAGTTTAAACAAGGAATTTTCTCTCATGTCGGTATGAATAGATGTCAAACAGCAGTATATGGAAACCTACACACAGAAGAAAGAGGTTTTTAAACTTAATAATAGGTGCTCGTGCAGGGCCAATTCCATTTTGAAAACAAGACAATTTTGTGAATAATGGACGTTGGTGAAATGATCATGACACCGTCGTCTACACCTTTACCAGCCATTCAGTTGATTTTGAGTCATCGACAATACTTTTGAGTTTTTGGATTAATGATAATTTGATATTTGAGTCGTCAAACCCAAAGGTTCCTTAATCGATCAATGTCCAACTGGCAGGCGGGGGTAGTCAAAACTTGCGTTTATTTACAACATAAAGCGCATGCGATACGTGAAGCAATTGGGCAAGGCGCTGTACACACAAAAACAACTGACTGGATTTTGATCTCCCCATCTCCCTCTCACTCTAACTTACCACTTATTTAAACTCTGAGCAAGAACATTCATGAAAACCCATCCCTCTACATACCTGTAATAATGAGATGGTTCAATATATTCTGAAGTAGGCAGAAATTTCCTGGACTCTCATGGTCTTTCCACTCAGCTTAAAGTCTAACTACAATACTGTCGGACCACAACATTCGCGGAGCCCGGTAGCAAGCAACAGAGGAAATGAGTGATTACAAGACCTGGCTTTAGTCATCGATATTATATTCTCCATATGTGATTCTGTCTGTGAGTCTGTGAGTCTGTCCAGGGGTGTGGCGACACCCGGTCTGGGAGGGGCTTCAAAAACAAATATCCACCATGTTGTTTCCTCGCATAGCTTTGAGGCCTCTTTTGTTAGGCCCGCGGTGTCTTGCTCTCTCTCTCACAGTTTTATTTCAACTCTAATTCGATATCTCATTTCATTTTTCACAGTCGCTAACATGGCTTTAGACTCGGTTGAAAAAAACGGGAATAAAATTCGATGAAAGTTACCGTTTATAGACCGAAACGCATTTTCAAAGGCCTGTAACATATTGGTCATTCATCGAGTCTCCCTCACGGCTTTATCTCGACTCAAATTCACCATCTGATTTCATTTTTATCGATGGTTTTAGACTCGGTTTCAGCAATAATTGAGAAAATTCACGCACACATGGAAAATTGCTGAGACATTTTAGAAATTTGCGGCACGATACATCATATACCACCTAAAATAACAGACGGGAAAATGCCGAGATATATAAAAAATTCGCGGCGGACTTTTCCATTTGATGACAGTCGTCACGATGAAATATTTAATTTAGACGTCGTCACAATAACAAGTCACCAATGTGGGGAGAGGGGCA
Organism: Myxine glutinosa; assembly: GCF_964187855.1. Taxonomy (NCBI): domain Eukaryota; kingdom Metazoa; phylum Chordata; class Myxini; order Myxiniformes; family Myxinidae; genus Myxine; species Myxine glutinosa. Next base: position 100,200,281 of record NC_136266.1, on the reverse strand, counting down.
CAGCTTCTTTCACGTATCGCCACAGATGGCAAATTGCCGACAGTAGTGTATATATGTTGCTTCTGGGACACTCTCATTTTCCCATTGACTTACATGTTAATTTTTCCCCTCCCTCATTGCCCCTAAACACCTCTATTTCTCTCACCCTGTTCTTTACGAACCTTCTAACCTTTTGACATGTTATCCTTATTCATTAGACCACTTAAACAATGGTCCTTCTGTGTGAACCTGTGATCCTTCTGACCTTATGGACCTTTTAACCGTTTACTCTTAATATCATCTGGTGAATCATCTTTGGCCCACTCAAACAACGACCCTACAAATATTTGTTTATGCGTGGGAAATAATTTAATTCTCTTGCCACTCCCTTCACCATCTAATATATTAACAAAAAATATGTTTGAGTTTGGTTCTTTATTAAGATATTTTAACTGAGCTAAGATAAAATGGTAAACCTCCCTCAATGTTCTTGTTTGAGTGCCTCCAGTGCCACATACCATTTTTTAATTAAAGTATATATTTTCCTGACAACCATCAAAGTTTTCCGTCCACTCAAAAATATTTCCATCTTCTTTACCCAATTCACCGGTATTTAAATTAATTCTCTTATTTGTTTTGTAAATTGTTTTACCAGTTGTCTTTTCAATTATACCTATTTGATATTTTTCACATTCGTTATGTTTACCATTTATATACCAAGGTTGATTACACCTCCACTCTTTAGTCTGGTTGGTACTTGGTTCTATCATTTATATAATAGTAAAAAAGGCGGCGGTAGCCCGTTAAAATCCCTAACCCCCCTTTTTAACTTATCACTTATATACTTATATAACCATAAGGGAGACTATCAATTCCATTTTCTAAAATAAACCTCTTATCATCAAAAGCCCCCAATGCTTTCTTATTCATCTCTTCTGAATATAATTTATGTTTATAACTTCTTATTCCATTAATCTTTCTAAACTCTTCTTTCTTTGTTGTTAAACAGTTATAATAATCCTTAAAGTTTATTGTTTCTTTAATGACATTTTTCTTTATGCCTTTTAACTTCTTATCAGTTTTTTCAACGTTATTCACAATGTATTTATAAGCATAAGCCTTAGACCTCAATCCCACAAATTCACTCATGACATTTCCTCCTAATTCATCTTTAAACTTTCCAATCACCTTTTTATTTTTAGAAGAGAACAACTCACTCTCTGGACTGTAATTACTAGTGTCATAGATATTAATGTCCTTTTTCATGTCTGAATAAACATCATCAGTATTAATTTGCAAAATAAAACTATCTGTATCCATATAAAGTAGATTAACATCATTTTGATATTTCTTCCTCAAGTTATTATAAAAGTAATCATACATTAATGACTTTGATAAATCAAGAATTGATGTTCCAATATAAATAGGTTTGTCCATTTCAATACTCTCTTTAATCAAATGGATCGCACAAAAGTTCTCAGTAAAGACCTCAGCTCTAGTAAAACTCGGTCTATTAATTAATTTTGATGCTTGTTTCCAAGATGTTGATAGTCTGATATTTTGTCTTTTTCTCACATTTTCCATGGTCTTACCAAAGACTGCATTATTCATCAATTTATAAAAGTCTTTCTCAAAATCTGTTTTTGACTCTGTTCTTCTTTGTGTATTAAAATCAATGTACCCCTTCAACCAATGACTTTGATTGAACTTTAGAACCCTATTGATCTTCTCTACTCTTAGACCTTTTGATAAATATTGTTGCAAATTTCTTTGGTGTAGAACATAATTTTTCTTGTTATATAATGTAGTAAGTAATTTTTCTGTTGATTCACCTATATTAAATGATTGTTGATAATCACTTAACCACTCCTTCTTTGGACTTTCCTTTTCACAAGCAAATGGGAGATCTTTGTGTAGGTTATGAAGTTCCTCTGGATATTTCAAATCGACCTCAAAATAATAACCAACCTTTGAATCATCCAATTCTTTTTGTGTAGAGATACATACATCTTGTAAAACCTTTTTGTAATCTTTTTCCTTTACCCATCTAAGTTTTCCATAAGGAAGAGCCTGAGACATTGCCCAGCCATACAGGTTGTTCGCATCATAGTACATCAAGTAGGAGCTCTCTACCGATGGATCATAATTTGGAATGTACTTGTTATTTGCTTTAGTATATCTCTTTGAACAGACTTGTGAAATTCCTCCTCTCTTTGCCTTTTCAATCATCAAAAGCATATCAACATCGGTTATCAAATCCAAAGCTTGTTTTGTCATTTTTAACATCGCGCTCCAAGCCAATCCAGGAGCAGTGTAATAGTGAGCAGGATCCAATCCATATCCAGAATGACAGATTGTTCTGAAAGCCTCAAACACATCAGCCAACAAAAGCACATCAGTTTTGAGGTACAAATCGTGATACTCACCAAGATTCTTAATGTTATATTTTTTCCAAACATTTTGTGCGTGTACATAATCTTTATCAGATATATGACTATTATTTAATTTGTTATAGAAATTTTCTTTTAAAGGAAGTTGTGTTTCATTGAATCTCTCAAATGAGTCCATATAGTCATAGGGGTAAATTCCCTTTTGTGTTAGAAAATCTTTATCTAAAAAATACTCTGAAAGACATGGAAACTCTTTTAGATTTTGAACCAAGTTAGCCAATGGACTTGCCATGAATTTAAATGTATCAAGAAATCTGATATGAGTAATAGGAGATGTGTGAATTGTTTTTGTGAATGAAATGTATTTCTGATCCGTGTTTGGAATTGCTGAGATACTTCCAGAATTCTTTGAGAGTTCCTTGATAAATAGATGTGTATCATAATGAGCGTTGTTATGAAGAAAGACAGGAATGAAAGAGGGGAGTTGATAATTAATATTACAACTTTGATGAGCCGGACCTCTATATTTACCAGTGAGATGACAATGGTCTCTAACCTTTAGACCTTTACCAATTTTCTCCTCACAAATATGACAGACATTGTTTTTTATAAATTCCCTTTTTTCTTTACTTGTTAAGGACATTGGTTTATTGGTTTCTCTCATTATCTTGGTTAATCGAACACAGTCTTTTTCTAGTCGTTTCACAAACTCCTCTGGGGTATTTGAGCCTCTATACATCTCTAACTTGTTATACTTATCACCAACGGATGATTTGATATAATAACAAAAACCACAAGGAGTATGTTTTTGATATTTATTTGTGTATGATTCTTTTGGATCTGGAGAAGCAGTATCAATTTTTTCTAAAATACTTTCAAAATCAGCATATATAACAAATGGATGTTTTATTGTTTTCTTTTCATCTTTGAATGTGATCTTTGAGCCTTTTTTAGGCATGTTGATTACCGTTGATTTATGTTCACCACAATAATTTGAATGTTTATCTAATCTTTCTTGTGTATGGAAGAAGTTAAGACAACGCATACAAATATATATTTTATTTGTTCTTTTACATACTTGTGGTTTTATTAATTTTGTAATATCTTTGATGTATGTATAATGTGAATTTTCCTCTGAATTAAAATATAGAAGATTAATATGAGTTTGTTTACAATTGTCAGAAAGCTTTAAAACCTGAATGTTGTTTGTTTCTGTTAGACCATAAACATTAACTGATAAATTATTCATCTTTTCAAATTTAGGAATATCATTTAAAGTCATCGGAAACTTTAGATCTTTCGTATTTAATGTATTCTCATATTTTTTATAATGAGATACTCTTTCATCATGAAAATGTGGAGGATGTAAGTGTGCTAAAATAGACCAGAGAAAACATTTATTGTCTTTATTTTTGATATTGATAACTGCTTTTCTATTTTTGATAACACTGGGTAAATCAATGTAAGAAGAAGCTTTTAGAGGATCTGATTTAAGAATATGAATGTCTATGTAAATAATTTTTCCTATATTGAATCCACTTCCTACGATTGAATTATCCACATCTTGCTCTTGTTTAATAAGTTCATCATAGACTCCTGATGTTTTAAAATCTTGATATGAAGATATAAAGTGTGGCTCAGTTCTCATGTATGGTGTATCTATAACTCCTTTATCCTTTGTCATTTCTAATTTTACCCCCATATAAAATTTAAGTGGTTTCATTTCTTTTAGTGTTTTTTCAATCAATGTTTGAACAGCAGGTTTGACTATTTCTACAGCATCAACTATAGACTTTGGTTCGGGAGGTTTGAAGTTAAAGATTCGAATCCTGATATGTCTTTTGAAAGCACCATCAGTATTTTTAATAGTAAACAATTTTGACAAGTGTTTGTTAGTTTTAAGATGGGCTTTAAACCCCTTCTTGAGGATGGTTGTTTTACAGACCTTACAATGTTTTGTTTTAGGTGGAAGAGGGGAAAGTTTGTTAAGAATGTTGTATGTATGTTTTGCGGTGAGAATATGTTGTTTATAATATTTTACTTCCTTCTCGCAAGTATCACAATAAACCATATTTATAGCATGAGAAAACGTGGTGTTTTATATATATCACTGTGCTTAAAATAAAACACTTTTGAGCTTTACAGCTCCGTTTTATATATATCACTGTGCTTAAAATAAAACACTTTTGAGCTTTACAGCTCCGTTTTATATATATCGCTGTGCTTAAACTAAAACACTTTTTCACTCAGAATCATCTAAGTCATAACTATCACATGAATACTCAGAATCATACTCAGAGTCATCAATAAAGCTACTCTCATAACTATCATTTGAGCACAAACTATTAGTATCATAACTATCATCTGTGTTCAATGAAATACTATCATCACCATCGTCCGAGTTCAATGAAATACTATCATCACTATCGTCCGAGTTCAATGAAATAGTAAAATCTTCACTGCTGTAATGACTCATATTTAATTAGCAGAAAAAACCTTTCCATCTATACCAATATACTTTCTTTCATTAACGGATTCAATCTCTACATTTTTAATATCAAAAGTTATCTTTAAATAATCTCTAACTATCATAGAACGAAATGACATTTCACCAGAAATATTAACATCATTCATTTTACTTAGATCTACACCCTTTGGATTATTAAAGTAAATACAAATTTCTCCACGAGTATTGTTGATGGTCTTATCATTCTTTTTCAAAGTATCGTGGTCAATCACTTTTTCAAGCTTTGAATAAATTGCCAGGAGTAGAGGAGAAACTTTTGTTAGATTTACTTTAATGGATGTCTTTCCAGGTATAGTCAGAGCTCTTCCTTTAAATGAAATAGAAGGGCTCATGTTATTTTCCATAACTGGTTTTACCCAAAAATTTCCATATTTATCTTTGTTCAATTTAACATCTTTGACATATTTTTCTATATCTTTCACCGAAGTAGAGATTGATTGAAATTTGTCTTTTGTGCTTTGAAACATTGTATTTATTAATGAATAAACTTGCATTTAGTTTAAGTAAAAATTTACCACATAAATATGATAAGTTCTGAAGGATATTTAGAATTTCCAGACTCTCCATATGATAAATTAGAGAATTGTCCGGCTTGTGATAGAGTGGGGCTTAATGATGAGGATTCATATAAACAATGTTTATTCTGTGATTATATCTATCTATAATTCCAGTAATCTCTGTGTGTATGTATGTATGTATGTATGTATGTATGTATGTATGTATGTATGTATGTATGTCTGTGACCGCTTTTTCTCGACAACCACGGGTCCGATATACTTTAAACTTGCCAGGTATATTGCTGGGGACCCGAGGATGTGCCTTTTCAAGGTTTCATATTAATCGGACAAGTAGTTACCGAGCTATGTCCAAAAAACGATTCAACCAATCAGAGAGCAGCGAGCTATCACGTGTGCCGAACGTGGCGAACAGACTCTGCCTTGGACGGCACATTTGAGAGCGTATTCATTTATTTCACGTTGGAAAACTATGTTGCCGTTAAACTATGTTTTAAAACTAAATAAAACTAATTTGCGATTCATCGTAACTGCGATTTGCGACCTTCCGGACAGTGAAGACTTCACTTCCAGCAGCCAATCACAGAACGCGTTGTTGCGAGCCGAGCCGAGCGCGTGCACCATTACGGTTCGTAATTCGATTTCTTCCGGAGAAAATAATAATTTCTCGATTTCTTATGCGCATTATTTCTCCCAGAGCGAAGGGCGGAAGCGAAGAGCGTTGTTTTTTTTGTTTACGGGCGTACGGGCGTACGGGCGGGGTAGAGCGTACGGGTAGCGTTTTTTTTTTTTTTTGGCAAGGAACAGGCACCCACGTACCCACGTGGCATGCCCTAGTTCTAATTAATGATAATAAGAAATATAAAAAAACATATAACTCTTTTAAATTAGAACCAAAAATGAATTACTTTACAAGATTAATAAGAGAGATGAATGTTAAGCATTATGGTGATAATACACCATTTCTTACAAGGAAAGAGACTCTTTGTATTGAGGAAATGTATAAGGGTTTAATGATATTTATTATTCAAAATAATTTTAATGGAAATGTTAATACAAGATACTACATAAATAAAATAATGAATTATTTTGAAATTAAACCCGAACTCAGGATAAAATATAGAGTTTCTAAAATAGCTCAAAAAAAGTTGGATGACTTGTTTTCCAAATATATAAATGAATGATTTTTTACCCGTTTGGGAAAATAAGATAAAATTTAATAACCATAAAAACATTCCAAATTCATTGAGATGTCTAATAGTTGGTTCAAGCGGATGTGGAAAAACCTGTTTGATTTTAAAGATGCTCCTTACCCCCAACTTTTTAGATTATGATAATTTAATAATTTTTAAGAAGTCAAGTTTTCAACCCGAGTATCAACTACTCTCACAGGGTTTTAATGCAGGTTTGAGGGTTTTAATGCAATTCTCACAGGGTTTGAGGAACCACTTGATATGGAAAGAGAGGAAGATAGGGTATATATTGAGTTGCTAAATGCACTTGATTATGGAGTTTCTGTTGCTGGTAAAAGTAAGAAGAATGAGAAGGAGAAACATATTATTGATGCTTTAAGTAAGCTTGGTTTGGGTGTTAGTTTTCTTCCAAATGACCCATCACAATTAGTTAATAGGCTATTATTGTTGTTAGGTAGTAAGAAGGCTGGAAACAACAATTGTTTTAATGAATCCTCAGCCATTTTAGATCAGTTGATGAACATGAAAATAATTAATAAATGTCAATACAAAGATATTTTATTAGATATTAAATAAGATGAGAAGCACAATTCTTAGTTTTAATTTCACAACGAGCGATTACACAGCTTCATTCCCTTACCCACTACAACTTGACCCCCTTACCTCATATGAGGCATCTTTGTTGTCAATGGAAACTTACAATACCCTTTTTAATATCACAGAGAAAAACAACAAGTTTAGTTATAATCCAGGAAGTGGATATAAAACTATAACCGTTTCACCTGGAGCTTACGAGATTTCTCAAATATCTTCAGAAGTCTCTCGCCTTATGAAAGAAAAAGGTGATGAACCAAAAAATATTGTAATAGATATTCAAAAACACACTTCAAAATCAACTATTAAACTTAAAAATAATTATAAAGTTGATTTCACGATTGAAAATTCGTTTAGAGAGCTATTGGGTTTCTCTTCAAAAAAGATTGAAAATAACGGGACGTTTTACAGTGATAATGTTATCCAAATATCCTCTGGTATAAATTCAGTATTAATTCATTGTGATTTGATTGATGGTGCTTATAACGATGGAATAAGAACAAATACAATATTTTCATTCAGTGCATACTCAACCCCGATTGGTTATAAATTTAATATGGAACCAAAAAATCTTGTCTATTTACCTATGTCAGGAAAAACCATATACAGAGTAAATTTTAGGATAACCAACCAAGATAATCGTATGATATCCTTTAATGATGAAATTATATCCATCAGAATTCACCTACGTGAAGTTTTTCAATAAATAAATAATGGTTATTGTGAGAAAACATGAGTTGGGAAAATATAAAATAATTACAGGGGAGGGCATGTACCTTTCAACATACTATACAAGGTATGTGGGTAAAGGATACTATAAACCTAAGAGACAACGAGGTGTAGGTCATCAATTTCGAAATAAAGGAGATGGGATAATTGATACTCTAATGGGTATTGGTTCAACCATCCTTAAACATAAAGACCTAATTGGTTCAACTGCTTCTGCCGTGGGCTCTGTTGCGGGTGCTATAAAGAGTATAAAAGATGCTCAAAAGGAGTCTCATAAATTACAAGCAATCAAAGAAATAAAAAAAGGTAAAACTCAACTATCTTCACAAGAACGACAAAAAATCATAAAAATACTTGGGTCAGGGTTTCAACGATTGTAATACTATATAAATACAAGTATGGAAGCGATTGATAGTATCTATGATTTGGATGATACAATTATCATTTCAAACTCCACAAAAAGGAAGACTATTTTAAGGTAAATGCTATAACAGGAACAGACTGGAATTCAAACGGAACAAAAAGTTTTGAAATAAATAATCAACAAACTTACTTGAATATAGCTGATAGTTTCTTGCTGTGTAAATTTAAATTCACTAAGGCTGCGGATAATACTAATGCTACACTCGTAAATGATTTCTTCTGGAAAATGTTTGATAGTGTCCGCCTGTATATTGGAACACAAGAGGTTGAAGCGATTGATTATGTCTCTGCTACATCTGAAATGATGAAATTTACACTATATTCGTTTGGTGATAGAATGGGTAAGGGAGCTGTTGAAGGTTTTATTCCTGATATGTCAACGGGTACAAACACAGACCCTGGTTATAGTCAAAGGAAGGCAATGTATAATGATGACACAAAACCAGAGAATAGTTTTACCATAGCAGTACCTCTGAAAGGTATATTTGGATTTTGTGATTATGACAAAGTTTTGTATGGTCTTAAAATTAGATTTCAACTACAAAGGAATGATAATGTAAATAGGTTGCTTTTTGGGGTTGAAAATGCTTTTGGAGACAACAATAAATTTGTTATTAATGATTTGTGTTGGTATATCAGTGAATATACTCCTAATCTTAAAACGGAAGAGATGTTAAATAGAAGACTTAACTCAAAGAAACCGCTAAATGTATCATACCTTAAAAGAAGATGTCAACACGTTAAACTGGAACACACTACCTACACTTGGAATTTGGGTGTTCTTCAAGGAAAGCCACGATACCTCTGGCTCATTTTTTAAAAACCAGATGGAGAGGACGGTACTAATCTATCTATAATGCCAGTAATCTCTGTGTGTCTGTCTGTGACCGCTGTTTCTCGACAACCACGGGTCCGATATACTTGAAACTTGCCAGGTATATTGCTGGGGACCTGAGGATGTGCCTTTTCAAGGTTTCATATTAATCGGAGAAGTAGTTACCGAGCTATGTCCAAAAAACGATTCAACCAATCAGAGAGCAGCGAGCTATCACGTGTGCCGAACGTGGCGAACAGACTCTGCCTCGGACGGCACATTTGAGAGCGTATTCATTTATTTCCCGTTGGCAAACTATGTTGCCGCTATGTTGGCGTTAAACTATGTTTTAAAACTAATTAAAACTAATTTGCGATTCTTTCGCTTTCCTGCGCGTTTGTGCACGCTATGGCGATTTCTTTACCAAACTCCGCAAGCCGTTCGCTTTGGACCAAACCATTTCATGTAAATAGAGGGGGGGGGGGGATTGTCACCGTACTCGCAAGCCGTTCGCTTTGGACCAAACAATTTCATGTAAATAGAGGGGGGGGGGGATTGTCACCGTACTCGCAAGCCGTTCGCTTTGGACCAAACCATTTCATGTAAATAGAGGGGGGGGGGGATTGTCACCGTACTCGCAAGCCGTTCGCTTTGGCTTTGCGAATGGACCAAACCATTTCATGTAAATAGAGGGGGGGGGATATAATTTTAGATATATATATAGTACGGGCATGCCCTAGTAAGAATAATGCGCTGAGTGATAATGCTAAGGTGAAACAACTTCGGGTTTCTCTTGATGGCACATTTTATCTGCGAGATAGATTGGAAATTGATTGGGAAAAAAATGATTATGCGGAAGCCTACAAGTCCTACCAAAAGGTGTGTGAAAGTAATGGTAATAATGATCCTATTTTGGATATGGTTGCATTTCAAAAACTTTATACAATCTACGCAATTGACCTGAGTTCTCAAAAGGAAACTATAAAGTCTAATCGAGTGGATACTTCTCTATACATTGAAAGAGGGGAGAGTGAAGAGGTTAATGCATATTGTTTGCTTTTGGAGGAAACAGAATTACAGATTAATACAGATAATGGTGTTATGATTAATATCACGTAGGTTTTTTCTCATAAATAAATGGTTGGGGTATATGTTAATCAAATCAATCTTTATAAATTAACATCTTGTATTCAAAATCAAAAGCCTTGTATTATTAATGTTAATACAATTCAAAGAAAAGGAGCTGTAAGAATTGATGTTTTACTCACACACACACAAGTAAAAACACTAAATGATGTTGGATCTCTTAAAATTAAAATGACGAAACCTATGTTAAAGAAATATTCAATAGACGAGTCAAGAGGAGGATTTCTCCCGTTTCTAATTCCTTTATTTGCTGGTTTAAGTGCGGCGGGAGCATTGACTGGTGGTATTTCAGCAGCGGTAAAAACTGCTAACGAAAGGAAGGCACAACTAAAAGCTCAAAAAGAATTGGAAAGACATAACAAGGAGTTGGAGAAACAAATTAGTGGAAGTGGTGTAATTGTAGATTTTGCTCAAAAACTTGAAAGTCTACCTGATAAAGCTAGATTGTTGGTTAGAGATATGCTTTCCTCTATCGCTCAAGCGGGTGTTAAACTAACTAAACGGGGTAATGGATTGTATCTTTCTCATAAATAAATGGATAAATGGTTTAAACAATTTGGAAAGAATACAACGTCAAATATAGAACTTACTAAGTATTGTAAAACACTAAAAATTGATAATGTGGTTATTTGTATGAGAGATGAATTAATACATATAAATAAGAATACAAAGAATATTATTATGAATTTAGACACACAGAATGGTTCTCATTGGGTTTGTATTCATAATAGTCAGGATAAATATTATTTTGATAGTTATGGTATGCCACCACCTGTTGAAGTAATACAATTCTTACAGAATGGTGTTTATCAAACATTTCAAGTTCAAGAAATTAATTCTAAATGTTGCGGTCAATTATGTTTATATGTATTATTTCAACTCAACAATAATGAAAATTTTTATGATATCATTTTTAATCTAATATAAATGACTTATGTTGGAAAAGATGGTTCTATCTTTGGAAAATCCTCTCAGGATATTGATTTATCAAATTATTATACAAAGGCACAGGCTGAACGACAAAAATATAGTGTAAGTAAAAATATTAATATGAAGAATACTTATAAATTAATCAATTATCCAAACCCTACAGATGCAAATGACTTAATTTGATTTAGTGATTTATCACAATATATATATTTAAAGAAAACAGCACGTTTTGTTAAACAAGTAAAATTTACAACCACAACACCTGGTTATACTGACCATACACCTTTCCTCATTGAATTTAACTACCTGCTTACAATTGAATTTTATAAAGAAGGACATATAGTTAATATGCGAATTAATAAATGGGGGTACGATATGCCTGATTTAGGGTATAATTGGTCTTTTTCAATAAACATAGAAGACCTACATGATTTGAATCAGTCTCGTAAAGAAGAATATTATCCACTTGGTGAGGATATGGATTTATGTGGAAGTACAATTAATAAACAACAAATACATGGTTTTAAGAAAAGAAAAATATATGATAGTATAGCGATGGTTAGCATGACAAAGAAGGAAGGTCATGAGATAAGGATAGAAAGCCGAGGAATACAAACCGATTTGGTAGTGGGAAGATGGGGTGGTATTACCTGTCATAATATTAATCTCACATATATTTCTGATACATAAATGGCAGGAAGAAGACTACAAGAGAATTATAATTTTTGTATTCAAGGATACCTACAAGAAAAGGGTGCTCGGTATTACATACCTTATGATTTGGAGCATATACATGGGAATTTTGTCATAAAAAACTGGCCTTATACTGATATTGTTAAACCCACAAATAGAGACTTGTTTAAAGTATTAAATAAAAATGAACTTCTCAAAGTTATGAAATATAAAACTCTTTTAGAAATCGTCAACAAATCTTATTGGTATCCTATTATGAGAAAAATAATTATAGATACAAGAATATCTCAAAATCCAGATGAGTATATGTATAATATTCTTTGGGGTTTAAACTCAAGGGTAGCAAGGGATGAGGAAGGAGTTGAAGAAGAGAAGGAGAAAAGAGAGAAAAGAGAGAAGGAGGAGAGGGAACAAAGAGAGAGGGAGGAGAGGGAGATGGAAATCAGAGCGATTCAAAAAAGAGTGGATGTATTACAGCAAGAAGATCAATCTCAACTCACCGAAGAGGAAAATAAAGAAAGAATGAATGCTGTGAAAATATTGATATCAAAAATTGCTAAGATAAATGAGGAAGGAGTTAAAGAAGAGAAGGAGGAAAGAGAGAAAAAGGAGAAGGAGGAAAGGGAGAAAAAGGAGAAGGAGGAGAGGGAGGAAAGGGAGCAAAGAGAGAGGGAGGAAAAATATTAAAAGATGGAAATCAGTGAGATTCGTAAAAGATTGAGTGTATTACAGCAAATAAATCAATCTCAACGCACCGAAGAGGAAATTAAAGAATTAACAACTCTTATGAAGATAAGGGTTTCAAAAATAACAACGTCAATGTCTTCAATTTCAGGGAGGAGATTTAAACGAGAAAGTGGTGAAGAAGAAGAAGAAGAAGGAAAAGATTATGTGATTGATGATGTTGGTGTCATTGACTTTAGTTAGTTTTTATTTGTAAATAAATGGAGGAGAGAGTGAAGGCATTCCTTAGGATTCTTTATGTTTTAAAAATAAAGATTGAAATGTATATGTTGAAAACCAAAAAGGTTTTGATACTCTGTCGGAATTTTTCTGATAAATAAATATGAGTTATTGTCTCAAATGTAAAAAGAAAACTAAATCTAAAAATATCTCTTATGTTAAAGCTAAAAATAATAGAGTTTATCAAAAAGGAATATGTCAAGTATGTGGCTCTAAAAAGTGCCAATTCATCTCTCCTAAAAGAGGAGGAGACATACAAAAGTTTCTGTCAGGAAGTAAATTTACAACAACTGGAATTCCAGGGGAATTACACCTTCCAGGGTATTCTTTCTGTGGTCCAGGAACAAACTTGGATAAAAGATTAGATGAGGCTGACAATCCTAAACCTTGGTCTAAACCTACAAATAGGGTTGACGAAGTGTGTATGAAGCATGATATTGCTTATGGGAAAACCACTACATTGACTGAAAAACATAAAGCCGACAGCGAAATGTTGTATAATTTGTCTTTGATACAAAATCCAACGTTGAGAGAGAAAGTTGATAGGTTTATTGTGAGAAATTTGATAAATGCTAAATTGAAACTTGGTCTTGGTTATTCCTCAAAAAACTATTAGGCTCTAATGATGTCATCAAGACTGAGGAGCTTTTGGCTGAAGAATTACACAAACCTATAATCACAAAGTTTAAAAGAAGGAAGGTTTATTCTAAATACACCGACCACATATGGTCCGCTGATTTAATTGAATTGAATAATGACAGGGGATACAGGTATGCTTTAACCGTTATTGATTTGAGGAGTAGATTTGCCTGGGTTGTCCCTTTAAAAAATAAAAGGGGTGATACTTTCATGTTAGCCTTTAAGCTAATATTTGATCGGGATAAAAGGAAACCAAAGAAGTTATGGACTGATGAGGGAACAGAGTTCTATAACAAAATATTCATGAAATTTCTTAAGGGGAAGGGTATTAAATTATACAGCACCTTTAATGAAGGAAAAGCAGTTGTTATTGAGCGTTTTAATCGTACTTTGAAAGAGAGACTATATAAAAAATTCACACAACTCGGTTCTCAAAAATGGGTGTATTTAATTCAGGATATTGTAGATAATTACAATAATACAGTTCATTCATCAACAAAATCAAAACCATCGGAAACATTTACAAAATTAGAATATGAAAAGGAGATTAATTTGAGAAAGCCCAAGTTTAAAGTTGGTGATATTGTAAGAATATACAAATGGAAAAGTCATTTTGAGAAAGGTTATACACAAAAATGGACTCGTGAATTATTTAAAATCATTGATGTAATGGATACAGTCCCTTGGACCTACAAATTATATGATTTAAATGGAGAAGAAATCTTGGGTTCATTTTACTCACAAGAATTACAAAAAACACAAGTAAGCAGATAATACCCTTGAAAATAATAAATAAATAAATAAAATGTAATGGGGATACGTTTTAAAATCTGTGAACCCCAAACACAGAATCACACAACTTTTTAGTTGGGGCTTAACTTTTGTGTGTGCATAATGGGGATACGTTTTTAAATCTGTGAACCCCAAACACAGAATCCCACAACTTTTTAGTTGGGGCTTAACTTTTGTGTGTGTATAATGGGGATACGTTTTTAAATCTGTGAACCCCAAACACAGAATCCCACAACTTTTCAGTTGGGGCTTAACTTTTGTGTGTGTATAATGGGGATACGTTTTTAAATCTGTGAACCCCAAACACAGAATCCCACAACTTTTTAGTTGGGGCTTAACTTTTGTGTGTGTATAATGGGGATACGTTTTTAAATCTGTGAACCCCAAACACAGAATCCCACAACTTTTCAGTTGGGGCTTAACTTTTGTGTGTGTATAATGGGGATACGTTTTTAAATCTGTGAACCCCAAACACAGAATCCCACAACTTTTCAGTTGGGGCTTAACTTTTGTGTATGTGTGAGTGAGTCATAATAATATACAAACCCTAACCCAAACCCATCCCTAACCCAACCCCATCCCTAACCCAAACCCATCCCTAACCCAACCCCATCCCAAACCCAACCCCATCCCTAACCCAACCCCATCCCTAACCCAACCCCATCCCTAACCCAACCCCATCCCTAACCCAACCCCATCCCTAACCCAACCCCATCCCTAACCCAACCCCATCCCTAACCCAACCCCATCCCTAACCCAACCCCATCCCTAACCCAACCCCAACCCATCCCTAACCCTCACATTCAAAATCCCAACCCTAACCCAATCCCATCCCTAACCCAACCCCAACCCTAACCCTCACATTCAAAATCCCAACCCTAACCCAACCCCATCCCTAACCCAACCCCAACCCTAACCCTCACATTCAAAATCCCAACCCTAACCCAACCCCATCCCTAACCCAACCCCATCCCTAACCCTCACATTCAAAATCCCACCAAACCCTAACATAATCTTTTTTTTCTTCTTTTTAAAAAATATGTATTTCATATTTATTTTTTTTCCTCTTCTGCCAATTCTGTCTTTCAAGGCTTTCAAGTTTGAAGAAGTAGAAATGGGAAGAAAGAATTTTCCAGCATTTTCTTCCTCGAACTTTCTTGATATTGCTTAAACTAGGGCATGCCCGTACTATATATATATCTAAAATTATATCCCCCCCCTCTATTTACATGAAATGGTTTGGTCCAAAGCGAACGGCTTGCGAGTGGTGACAATCCCCCCCCCTCTATTTACATGAAATGGTTTGGTCCAAAGCGAACGGCTTCCGGAGTTTGGTAAAGAAATCGCCATCGCGTGCACAAACGCGCAGGAAAGCGAATGAATCGCAAATTCGTTTTTATTAGTTTTAAAACATAGTTTAACGCCAACATAGTTTGCAAACGTGAAATAAATGAATACGCTCTCAAATGTGCCATCCGAGGCAGAGTGTGTCCGCCACGTTCGGCACACGCGATAGTTCGCTGCTCTCTGATTGGTTGAATCGTTTTTTGGACATAGCTCGGTAAGTAATTGTCCGATTAATATGAAACCTTGAAAAGGCACATCCTCGGGTCCCCAGCAATATACCTGGCAAGTTAAAAGTATATCGGACCCGTGGTTGTCGAGAAACAGCGGTCACAGACAAACAGACGTACAAACGTACAGAGATTACTGGAATTATAGATAGATCAAGCGTCATTAAACAAAGAACATTGTTCATTGCTTTAGAATCCAAAGAGTCTCCAAGATGGACCCCACAGGTAGAGTCTCCAAAATAAAACCAACTTTCCAAGTTCCCAAGGTATAACCACATTCCTGTTGAGCCTCCAAGATAGGTATCACATTCCGAGTCATCAAAACAAAACCCCCATTCCGAGTCTCCAAAAATATAACCATCTTTCCAAGTCCCCAAGGTAGAACCACAATTTTCAGAAATATTGGGGGTTTCCGTGATAAGTCTCACATAGTATAACTGCGGACCATCAGGCAAAACTTCCCTTTCCCAATTTTTTAGGGTTTCTATGATGTGTCTCACATAGTATAACTGCGGACCATCAGGGAGAACTCTCCTTGCCCAATTTTTTAGGGTTTCTATGATGTGTCTCACATAGTATAACTGCGGACCATCAGGGAGAATTCCCGTTTCCCAATTTTTTAGGGTTTCTATGATGTGTCTCACATAGTATAACTGCGGACCATCAGGGAGAATTCCCATTTCACAATTTTTTAGGGTTTCTATGATGTGTCTCACATAGTATAACTGTGGACCATCAGGGAGAACTCCCCTTTCCCAATTTTCAGAAATTTGTGGGTCTCCAATGTATGACTTGTATTCTGGCTCATCAAGGTAGAACTTGTTCAGTGGGTTTTGTTTTGATAACTCACAACAAGTATCATCATGGTAAAACTCTTTTTCAGGATTTTGTGGATCTCCAAGGTATAACTCTTTGGCTGGGTCATCAAGGTAGAACTCGTTCTGGGGGTCTTGGTTGTTCAAAATGTCTTCAAACAAAAAAATAACTTCATCCCAAGTTGTGTTAAAAGCAGAATTTTCATTTCGTATCTCAGATACAATTTCCTGTGAAAGAAAATAACAATGTATTAATTTAATACAATATTTTTCTTTGTATAAATCAAGCTCTATGAATATTAAAATAAACTTTGTTAACTCTTACATGAGTCTCATCTAAAAAAAAAAAAAAAAAAAAAAAAAAATTAAATAAATAAATAAATAAACAAACAAACTTACCTCCATTGATAAGAGGTTCGAGTCCAGTTCATCAATCTCTGAAGGTTGAGTTCTACACAGGTAGTAGGACTCCAAGGAATAGCAAAGTTATCCCATTCCATTTCGGCATAGTAGTCCATTCTCAAGTGAAGCAGAAAGCGTGTTTGAAAAAGCCTGTGTGGTCGGTGCCTTTTATAAGAAGGGCTGGGTGTGTGTCATTTCCTGTGGAAATTCCCTGGGCAAACCTGGGCATGTCTTAACTGGAAATGATGTGATGGAAATTCCCTGAAAATGATGTAATGTATTACCTGGAAATGATACAATGCTGAAGAGTTTATAAAGTGGGTGGGACTTAGCAAAAGTGGGCGGGGCATAGCAAAAAGTGGGCGTGGCTTAACAAAACGTGGGCGGGGCTTAGTAAAAAGTGGGCGTGGTTTACCAAAAAGTGGGCGGGGTTTACCAAAAAGTGGACAGAGCTTAACAAAAGGTGGGCAGAGCCTACCAAAAAGTGTGTGGCACTGGAGGCGCTCAAACAAGAACATTGAGGGAGGTTTACCATTTTATCTTAGCTCAGTTAAAATATCTTAATAAAGAACCAAACTCAAACATCTTTTTTGTTAATATATTAGATGGTGAAGGGAGTGGCAAGATAATTAAATTATTTCCCACGCATAAACAAATATTTGTAGGGTCGTTGTTTGAGTGGGCCAAAGATGATTCACCAGATGATATTAAGAGTAAAAGGTTAAAAGGTCCATAAGGTCAGAAGGATCACAGGTTCACACAGAAGGACCATTGTTTAAGTGGTCTAATGAATAAGGATAACATGTCAAAAGGTTAGAAGGTTCGTAAAGAACAGGGTGAGAGAAATAGAGGTGTTTAGGGGCAATGAGGGAGGGGAAAAATTAACATGTAAGTCAATGGGAAAATGAGAGTGTCCCAGAAGCAACATATATATTTATACACTACTGCCGACAGATATTTCTTCGTTCTGATTTCATTCATCATTATTATACGGGAGTAAAAGTAATCCTGTTTAAACACACCATTCATTCCATCGATGTTTTTTTTTTTCCGCACGAGTTTTCAAGGCTGAATCGTGTTCTCACATCCAGGCTTGATAAACAAACTCCATTTCACGTGTGTATGGACATGTAATTCACATATGTAAAATAAATAAATACACACAGACGTGAAATTGCCGAGAGATCTTTTTTCGTTCTTATTTTATACGTTATGTTCATGTACACTTTAAAGAAGTTTATTTGAAATCTTTAATTTAAAAAATGTAATTTTGTATGCTGTAACGAAAAGAGTAACTTTGGTTTTCGTGGGACAGAAAGGTGCAATGTAATGTTCTTATACACCACCCATAAGACTTTTTTCCCAGGGACTTTTCCATTTGAGCTGTATTCTTCATATAGTCGAAATGTTTCATTCTATGAATGTAGTCACAATAAAAAGTAACAATTAGGTACTCTGCATTTGGGGAGAGGGGTGGAGCATCGTTTACGTGTCGCCACTTGCGTTTGTAAATCCTCTCTCCAAAATGAATAAAATAATGAGGGAACAGAACGAGACCGCCAATGAACGTTAACACAGACTTGCACGGGATGCTGAGCAACAAAGACATTACAAGGTAATGTGTGCTCAGCAAACCTATACAAGAGCAGCTGTAAAGAATCCAGATGAAGTATCGGATAATATTGTTTAAGATTATCATTGCGTGAGTCCGATGACGTCACCATGCATGCACTGTTCTGCGAAACATTTCACTAATGAATGAACAGGACAAGGAGGCGGATTTCACACTGTTGCTCCAAGAGAAAAGTTCAATTACCTCTAATATTTGCCGTAACTGCTCGATTGGACCAACTGCTGGAGTGATGGGGGGAGGGGAGGAGACTGAGGGAGGGGAGAGGCGACTGAGGGAGAGGGAGAGGTGACTGAGGGAGAGGGAGAGGAGACTGGAGAGGAGGAGAGGAGACTGGGGAGGAGGAGAGGTGACTGTGGAGGAGGAGAGGAGACTGGGGAGGAGGAGAGGTGACTGAGGGAGGGGGAGGGGGAGAGGAGACTGAGGGAGGGGCGGGAGGAGACTGAGGGAGGGGGGAGAGGAGAGTGGGGAGGAGGAGAGGAGAGTGGGGGAGGGGCAGAGGAGACAAGACTGAGGGAGGGGGAGAGGAGACTGGGGGAGGGGGAGAGGAGACGAGACTGAGGGAGGGGGAGAGGAGAGTGGGGGAGGGGGAGAGGGGACTGAGGGAGGGGGAAAGGAGACTGAGGGAGGGGCGTGGAGAAAGGTCTGGGAGAAAGGTCTGGGTCTGGGAGACACTTTCTGGGAGAAAGTAGTAAAGGGAGTGACACCAAGGAACCTTATGATAAGGTTTCATCTGGACCAAAGGATAAAATGGAGTGTCCGTCGAAGACATCTGGGAACGAGGCTGAACAAACGGTGCTTGTCCGAAAGAGACTTGTTGAAGAGAAACACAGAGATTCTGAACTCTGGAGTCTGATTGGTAAAGCCATTACAGAGGAAGAGCCCATGAAGGTACCTGTTGGTTAATTCATGAAAGTGGAAATACTGATGAGAAAATGGAGACCACCAGCGGTGCCAGCGAATGATGAGTGGAAAGTTCATTACCAATTTGTGGTGCCACAACCATATCGGAAGGAGATGTTGAGTTTGGCACATGAGACACCTTTGGCCGGGCACCTTGGAGTGAACAAGACGTGTGAAAGAATTCTGGCACATTTTTTCTGGGCAGGATTGCGACGTGATGTGGCTGAATTCTATAAATCTTGCCATTCTTGTCAGCTGGTGGGCAAACCTAATCAGAAAACCCCTTCAGCGCCTTTAAAACTGATTCCAGCTTTTGAAGAACCATTCAGCCGGGTCATTATTGACTATGTAGGTCCTTTGCCTAAAAGGAAAGCTGGACATCAATATATGCTGACCATCATGTGCACTTCCACTAGGTTCCCAGAAGCGGTGCCTCTTAGGAAAATTACTGTGACAGTTATTGCAAAGGTCTTGATTTAATTTTTCACCCTGGTTGGCCTACATAAGGTCATCCAGTCTGATCAGGGTTCCAACTTCATTTCGAAGCTTTTTCAGCAAGTGGTACACCTGTTGGGAGTGGAGCAAGTAAGATCAAGTACTTACCATCCCGAGAGCCAAGGGGCTTTGGAAAGGTTTCACCAGACATTGAAGAATATGATCAGAATGTACTGTTTTGAATGTGACAAGGATTGGGATGAGGAATACCCTTATTGCTGTTTGCTACGAGGGAGTCTGTTCAGGAGTCATTGGGATTCAGTCCTTTTGAACTCGTGTTTGGACACGCAGTTCGAGGACCTTTGAAACTGGTGAAGGAACAGTGGCCACAGGAGGAGTCGCAGTCAACAGTGGTGGAGTATGTGATAACGGTTAGGCACAGATTGGCTAAGGCCTGTGAAGTAGCAAGAGGAAACTTGAAAGTAGCACAGGACAAAATGAAAGTGAGACATGACAAGACTTCTCAGATGAGAAATTTCAGTCCTGAGGACCGAGTGCTCAGGTTGCTTCCAGTTCCAGGTCAGCCGCTACAGGCTAGGTATTTTGGTCCCGATGCCATCGAAAGGAGGGTCAATGAAACGGATTACGTGGTGACAACTCCCGACCGATGGAAAAAGCGGCAGCTATGTCACGTGAACAGACTTAAGAAATATGAGAGGAAGCCTGTGGAGAAAGTGGCTCCCGTCTCACCTGTCGTACCTGTAGTTGGGGTGCAAGAGAATCCAGAGTTTTGAGGCCAGTGTGAAGTTCGATAGCATTGATGACCAGGCTTGCCCCAGATTGACGAACACTGAAGTGTTAAGGAACCTAGACCAGAAATGAGGTCATTTGACAAGGGAACAACAAGGACAATTATCCCATTTAATTTCTGAGTTCGCGCATTTGTTCACAGGTGTACCTGGTCATACCGATCTGGAATGTCATGATATTGATGTGGGGGAAGCCACTCCCGTGAAACAACACCCCTACCGGATGAACCCTTTTAAGATGAAATATCTCCAGCAGGAGGTTCATCCAGATTGAATTAACCTTGAGGATTCCTGTGAGTTGTTTGGAATTTTTGTTGCTTAAGGGATTTGATCAGCCATAGTCTTGATTTATAGTTTTATGGGTGTGAGTATTACTTTTGGTTGTTAAAGATACTTTTGTATGGAAAGAAAGTTTTCACCGTGTTCAAACTTTCCTCCTTGAAGGTGGGGAGTTTTACGGATCCGTCACTGCCGCCTTTGTTGTTATTATATACTTGTAGAATATTTTTTTAGTTTCAGGTGATATTGTTGTTTAGATTTTTTGTGTGAAATGAACATGACTTCAGTAAAAGGTGAAAATAAATGTTTGTGAAGGAAAAAACGGCAAAAGAACCGGAAGAGAAGGAGAGAGAGGAGATGGCCATGAGAGAGATACAGCCGTGAGTCACATCGAGGCTGCGAGCTGACTTTTTTGATATTGGTCGCGAATGAGTTGAGGCTTCCCAGGGGAGGGATTGCCCGCGACATCGTCCTATATTACAATTGCAATTAAACCTGCGTCAGGTTTTATCACCAAGAGTAAGTTATTGTTGGAGCGAGCCAGCACCTCCATTACAGGCCAAAACGCCATTTTGTCTGTCCGCTTGGTGCATCTTGTTTTGTCACTGGGATTCTCATATCGACATCATCCTGTGGAGCACCATTGGTTTACATATCGGCTCAATTCCCATATCGACCTCGCACCTCGTAACTCCTTGTTCGCCGCCGTGCTGATACCTGCCTGTTCTCGTCATTCTGCATGGCTTCAACCAGTGTGGGGATCGATGCACGGACTTTGGGGAATGTTACGTTCCACTCACATTTAGCGTGTCGTGAGTTTATTGCTTTGAGAGCATTGGGGAATGATGGTAACATCATATGTATTGTTCATTTGATGCAAGTGATATTCTCATTGTACTGTCTTTAAGAGTGTTATTATTGTGTATGTGAGAGTTCTTAATACAATTACTTATTTTGTTCTACAATTGCATTGGTGTGGTTTTACCATGGTTTATTAGAACACTCAAGATAACAAATCTTTCTGCCACGTTCCCTCTCGAGACTCTGAGATGCACCGTAACCGGGATTTGGGGAGGAACACGTAATAATACATACACGTACATACACACATACATACACACATACATACATACATACATACATACATACATACATATACATACATACATACATACATACACATGGTGCATATAGAGATTATCACTCTTTTCAGTTATTTTGCAAGTTTTGCATGTTTCAGCGAGGACCTGGTACAGGGTACAGTACACGACTTGTAAATATAACTTTGCAAGATAATCCATTAAAACCATGAAAGCCAAATATTCATACAAACATAAATGCTCGATTTCACAAGTAACAAATAGAAAAACGAGACCAGCACTCAGTAAGGAGCATACTTCCACCTGGCTGAACAATTTACGTTTGTATCCCACTGATAGGCCAGATCTGGATTCGGACCTGAACCAAATTCTAATTGGCGTGTTCTTGCCACCTAACAAACCCATCCAGCAAGTTTTGTCATAATTCGTCCACAACGTTTTTTGTCAGGTATTTTTTTAAATATCATGCTACATATATCGTTTTTAGTCCTATCCTTCAATGGTGAAGAATCACTTTTAAAATTCTCAGATCGAGATTGGGATCCGGACCTTCACCCAAATCTAATCATTTCTTCCTTGTGACACACCCAACCTTTCCACCAAATTTTGGCAGAATCTGTCCACAACATTTTGAAATATCCTGTTCACAAACAGACAAACAGACAGGGGTGCAAACATAACCTCCATCCACCTGCGGTGGCAGAGGTAAATATGTGATGATCCATGTAAGAATACCTTTTGCTTATATGAGCAGGGGTAGACGGGGGAGTGGAGGACAGAGAGTTTAGGTTTGGAGGGGGTGGGGAGAGCAAAGATGGGACAGAGTTTGAGACTTAGTGGGTGTGGGGAGGAGGAGGGGTTGAGGATTTCAGGTTGGGGTGGGGGATGGGGGGGGGGGGGTTGCGGAGTTGTGGTGGGGGGTAGGGAGTTTGAAAGCTCGGAGTGGGGAGGGGATTGAAGTTTTTTGTTTGAGGGTGGGGGGTTGTAGACTTTTGGTTGAGGGTGGGGGGGGGGGGGGAGGGTTGAGGATTGTCGGTTGAGAGTGGAGGGGGGGGGGAGGGTTGAGGATTGTTGGTTGAGAGTGGGGGGCAGTTGAAGATTTTTGATTGACATCGGGGGGGAAGGGGGTTGAACATACTTAGTTGATGGTGGGGGGGGGGGGGCGAGGAGTTTGAGGATTTTTGGCGGGGGGTGGGGGGGTTGAAGATTTTTGTTTGATGGCGGAGAGTTTGAGGATTTTTGGTTGATGGCGGTGGGGGGGTTTGAAGTTTTTTGGTTGAGGGGCCGGAAGGGGGAGGGTTGAAGATTTTTTGTTGATGGTGGAGAGTTTGAAGATTTTTGGTTGATGGCGGTGGGGGGGCTTGAAGATTTTTGGTTGAGGGGCGGGAGGGCTTAAGGTTGAAGATTTTTAGTTGATGGCGGGGGGCTTGAAGATTTTTGGTTCATGATGGGGGGGTTGAGGATTTTTGGTTGAGGGGCGGGAGGGGGGGAAGGTTGAAGATTTTTAGTAATGGCTGGGGGGGGGGGTTGAAGATTTTTATTTGATGGCGGGGGGGGGTTCGAAGATTTTTGGTTGATGGCGGGGGGGTTTGAAGATTTCTTGTTGAGGGGCGGGAGGAGGGGAAGGTTGAAGATTTTTAGTGATGGCGGGGGGGTTTGAAGATTTTTAGTTGATGGCAGGGGTGTTTGAAGATTTTTGGTTGATGGGGTTTGAAGATTTTTGGTTGATGGCGGGGGGTTTGAAGATTTTTGGTGGAGGGGGGAAGGTTGAAGATTTTTAGTTGATGGCGGGGGGTTTGAAGATTTTTAGTTGATGGTGGGGGTGTTTGAAGATTTTTAGTTGAGATTTTTAGTTGTTGGCTGGGGGTTTGAAGATTTTTAGTTGATGGTGGGGGGTTTGAAGATTTTTAGTTGATGGCGGGGGGTTTGAAGATTTTTAGTTGATGGAGGGGGGTTTGAAGAGTTTTAGATGATGGCGGGGGGTTTGAAGATTTTTGGTTGAGGGGCAGGAGGGGGGAAGGTTGAAGATTTTTAGTTGATGGCGGGGGGTTTGAAGATTTTCAGTTGATGACGGGGGGTTTGAAGATTTTAGTTGATTGCGTGGGGGTTTGAAGATTTTTAGTTGAGATTTTTAGTTGTTGGCTGGGGGTTTGAAGATTTTTAGTTGATGGTGGGGGGTTTGAAGATTTTTAGTTGATGGCGGGGGGTTTGAAGATTTTTGGTTGAGGGGAGGGAGGGAGGAAGGTTGAAGATTTTTAGTTAATGGCGGGAGGTTTGAAGATTTTTAGTTGATGGCGGGGGGTTTGAAGATTTTTGGTTGAGGGGTGGGAGGGAGGAAGGTTGAAGATTTTTAGTTAATGGTGGGGGTTTGAAGATTTTTAGATGATGGCGGGGAGTTTGAAGATATTTCTTTGAGGGGCGGGAGGGGTGGGGAAGGTTGAAGATTTTTAGTTGATGGTGGCTTGAAATATACAGCCTTTTGGTTGATTGGGGTGGGTGGGGGCAGATTTGAAGATTTTTGGTTGAGGGCGAGGGGGGGGGGGGAGTTGTGAGAGGGGCAAATGAGGATTTGAGGGGCACATTTTACATTGAGAGGAAGTTCCGCGGGTCCCTACTTATAGTTATAGTTTTATTGTAATAATACTGTATGTACTCTCGTCAGTCTGTCTGTCCGTCACATATCACGAGATTCCGTCATTTTGCGAGATTGTGAATGAAATCTTGTTTCGTCGTTATTTCATTTTAACCTCTTAATGCCTCTTAATTTAACTTCTTAATTTAATTTGATCCCAATCTTAATTAACCTTAATTTAATTTGATCCCAATCTTAATTAACCTTAATTTAATTTGATCTTAATCTTAATTTAATCTCTTAATGTCGTTAATGCCATCATGCTTTGAAAAAACAGGGGGGGGGGGGGGGTGGGCAGAGAGCAGAGAGTTGAGGTGGGGAAGATAGAAAACAGAGAGTTGGGAGCAGGGAGTTGAGGCTTTGGGGTGGGGAAGGATTTGTATACTTGTAGTGTGGGGGAAGCGGGGAGGGGGGAGGGGACTGCGAACTTGGGGTTTGATGTGGGTGGGGGTTGATTTAAATTTAATAAAGTAACTATTATTTGTATAATTTTGTTGAAGTTACATTTACATTACAGGGAACTTCTGTGGCTACCAGCTAGTTCCTAATATTGTTTTATTGGAAGCGGTATACAAATGTCCATCTTCACACTTTATCCCAAGCTCATTCTCAGTTAGACCAGATTCCGACCTGGGAGGCTGTATATTTACGCTGTCAACAAACGACGCGCAGCCGCCACTCTCTGGTCACGTGGTTCACCGACGTGCGCTTTCCCTTTCACCGCACCCTCGGGCGCTTTCCTTGAACTGTCAAAGCCTTTTGTAAGCTGCAAACCAAAACTTTCCTGCTGAACCTGTCATAAAACTAAGCCAAGGGAAATATGTTTCTTGCCGATTGACAGTCTCGTAAATAGTTTTCTTATTTTATTTTCTCACCTTTCTCGCGCAATTGGTGCCATTTCATCACATTTGCAGTATATTTATAAATGACGTCCTTCGAAAACTCCCACACCTTCACATCCCACTTTTTCATCCTTTGGGTTTCACGATATTATTTGCACAACACATTTTCTTTACCGAGTGTCTCCAGTTGATAGAGAGCATACCTGAACAGTTTATGTTTGGTATCCCACTGATAGGTCGGATCAGGATTCGGACCTGAACCAAAATTTAATCGGCTTGTTCTTGTCACCTATTAATCAACTGATCCGCTAAGTTTTGTCATAAGTCGTCCACAACCTTTCGAGATATCGTGATATATTATCGTTATTGACTCGATCACTGCAATGGTGAAGAATCACTTTTAAAAAATAATTTTTTTTATCGGATCCGGATCTGGATTCGGATCTTCACCAAAATCGAAATGATTTGCCCTTGTCAGACACACAACCTGTCCACAAAGTTTCGTCCGAATCCGTTCTTAACTTTTTGAGATATCGTTATATATCGGTTTTAGCAATATGTCTCAATGGTGAAAATCAATCACTTCAACAATTCTCGGATCCCGATTTGAATTCGGATCTCAATTCATATCACCTGTCAGTCTTTTCTTATTTTTCACTTTCTTGCAACATATATTAATGAACTTCTTTAGATGCTTGACGATTATCATTTTGTTTTAAAACTTGTATAAAATTAATGCAAACGAATTTAATACATGAAGGTGAATCAATATTTAACAAGTACAGATACATTCAAATTTCAAAGTAAACCGCCCCCACCCATGCCAAATAAATATAAAGCCTCCAGCGCGACATTGCCGACTTTGGCGCCCGGTAATACCGCCGTGTAGTGCATAGAGACTATTGGGAGGGAGAGTTGCACAATAATTGATTGATTAATTGCATAATTAAAATCAATAAACAATAATCATAAAATATTTTCTTAATCAAATGGCTAATAGCATACCGAAACCACCAGTGCTTCATCCGAAGCTGTAACTTTTTGAAAAATAATTAAATAACTCATTAATCGAAAAAATTAAATCATTAATTGATTAATCAATAAACAATTAATCGATTAATTGATTAATGAATAAATCAAAAATATCCTTTATAGCCACATCACTTGGTCATTGGCATGTCCAAATATCAGCTTCCTAGCTCAAAAGGTGCCTGAGATATTGCCCAGATGAGAAAGGAAATAAATAAATGATAAATAATGAAAATAAATAAATAATAATCATAAAATAATTAAATAATTAATCAATTGGCTAATAGAATACCGAAACCACCACCGTTTCATCTTCTTCTTTTTTTTCCTTTTTTTTGTATACTGAATCGAGGCTCGTGAAAGAGCTGACATTAACTTCACAAACAAATCAACCAGACAAACAAAATATATAAAAAGAGGGAGCGGAAGACAAGAGAAGGGGAAGCACACAAACACTTGAGAGCACACAACATTTAAGAGCAGGGAGATGTGTGAGAGGGAGAGGGCTTGGGGGGAGGAGACGTGGGAAGGAGTGGGGGGGGGGGGGTGGGAGAAGTATAAAACACAAGGACACCAAGGACTTCCAGGACAAAAGTTGGTATTTCAAAAAAGTGGAATTGGGGTGAAATTAGCGGGGGTAGAAAAGATCAAGGTTTTGGATGGGGGAATATAAGAGCTGTTTTAAGATGGGGGTGAACAGCTGTTTTAAAAACCTGGAGGGTGGAGTGGGATTGAAGAGAGTGAGGGAGTTTGTTCCAGAGGCGGGAGAAAAGAGGAATGAAGGAGTGAAGGTGAGCAGAGAGTCTTGATTTTGGCAGTTTAACCATAAGAGGGTTGCAGGCAGATCTTGTGCGACCTGTAAGAATATTTGTGGGACAGAGCCCAGAGAGAGCTGGGGGGGGGGGGGGCAAGGCCAGAGAGGAGTCGGTAGAAGACAGAAAGACCACCAACCTGCCTGCGGTGAGTGAGTGAGAGGCCCTTGGAGTTAGCTTCATCACGGGAGATTCCAATGATTCTGAATGCTTTGGTTTCAACAGCGTGAAGACGAGCTAGGTGTGAGGCAAGAGCACCAGCCCAGAGGGGAGAGCAGTATTCCATTGAGCTGCGGATGAAAGCCTTGTATGTGGTGAGGAGCTCAGGTGTGCCAAGGAAGGACTTCGCACGACGGAGGATGCCCAGTCGGCGACTGGCTTTGGAGGCCAGATTTGAAATGTGGTTTTCCCAGGAAAGATCATGGCAGATAGTGAGACCCAAAAGCTTGAGTGACAGAACTTCTTGGAGAGGATTATTCAGAAAGTGGATGGGAGGGTTGTCCAGTCGGTCTTTTCGGAGAGACATCGTAAGAGCGTGAGATTTGTCAGGATTGATAGACATGGTCCACTTGTTTGCCCAGTCTGTGATTTTGTCCAGGTCTGCAGAGAGTGAGGAGGCTGCAGACTGCCGATCTGAGGGATGAAGAATGGAGCGACAGAGAGTAGAGTCATCAGCAAAGAGATAGAGAGGATTTTCAAGAGAGTCAGAGAGATCATTGATGAAGACCAGAAAAAGCACAGGGCCCAGAACACTGCCTTGGGGAACTCCAGCCTGAACAGGAAGAGGAGATGAGAGAAACCCATTCATGGCCACACGTTGACTACGACTAGAGAGGAAGTCTGCCAGCCATGCGTGGAGATTTCCATGGATACCAAAAGGAGAGTTTGGTGAGCAGGGCGGGGTGCCAGACCGTATCGAAGGCACGTGATATGTTAAGGGAGACAGCTCTAATTTCCTGTTTGGCATTGAGGACCTCCATCCATTGTTGAGAAAGCAGAAGCAGCATGTCCAGAGTAGAGTGACCAGGTCTGAAACCAAATTGAAAGAAATTAATTAATTAAGTCATTAATCGAAGAATTAAATAATAAATCGATTAAATGATTAATCAAGAAATAAAAAATAGCTTCCGAGCTAAAAAGGTGCCTGAGATATTGCCCAGAAGAGAAAAGAAAGAAATAAGTTCATAATAAATCGATAATTATTAAGTAACTAATCAATTAATTGATTCATCAAAAAACAAAAAATAACGTTTTTGCCAAAGCACTTGTTCACTACTGTGCCAAGATTTCACCTCCCGAGCTCAAAGGATGGCTGAGATATCGCCGGGACAAACAAACAAACAAAAAATCGGTCAGAGACCGAGGACTTGCTGGAATGTACTTTTTTATTGGCCATTTTGGACAATATGGTGGCCGAACCACGTGACCGATGACATCATCATTATTTGTTTTCTAAACTAATTTATTCCTAGATTATGCTCAAGAAATTTCATCTTGATCGGATGAAGTTTTGTGCTTGTCGAATTATGACGTCATAATGGAGGCACCTATGACATCATCATTAACATATTTTATTGCCCATGGAGAGTTCTTTACAATGAGCCATGTCTCAATTTTTTCTATTCAGCACTTTCGGAGATACAGAGGTGCAAATTTTTCGTTTTTCCAAGATGGCGGCCGAACCACGTGACCGACGACGTCATAATTGTTTTTTTTCTCCACCAGTTTATGCCGTCATCTCGCTCAAGAAATTGCATCTTGATTGGATGAAGTTTTGTATTTGTCGAATTATCGAATTATGACATCATAATGCAGGCCTTGGACTGAGAGAGTTAACAATTGGGCACATTCTATTCCAGGGCAAGACAAATATATGTGTAAAGTTTGGCGATTCTACGTGCAACGGTGTAGACGTAGTACTGCGAACAAACAAACAGACAGACAAACGGACAGATGAAAAATCGGTCATAGACCGAGGACTTGCAGGAATATTCTTTTTTTATCGGCCATGTTCGAAAAATATGGCGGCCGAATCACGTGATCGATGACGTCATCATTATTTGTTTTCTAAACTGATTTATTCCTAGATTATGCTCAAGAAATTTCATCTTGATCAGATGAAGTTTTGAACTTGTCGAATTATGACGTCATAATGGAGGCACCTATGACATCATCATTACCATATTTTATTCCCCATGGAGAGTTCTTTACAATGAGCCATGTCTCAATTTTTTCTATTCAGCTCTTTCGCAGATATAGAGGTGCAAATTTTTTGGTTTTTCCAAGATGGCGGCCGAACCACGTGACCGATGACGTCATCATTATTATTTTTTTCTCCACCAGTTTATGCCGACATGGCGCTCAAGAAATTGCATCTTGATTGGATAAAGTTTTGTACTTGTCGAATTATCGAATTATGACGTCATAATGGAGGCCTTGAGCCGAGAGAGTTAAAAATTGGGCACTGTCTATTCCAGGGCAAGACAAATATGTGTGTAAAGTTTGGCGATTCTACGTGCAACGGTGTAGATGTAGTACTGTGAACAAACAGACAGACAGTCAGACAGACAAAGAGATGAAAAATCGGTCAGAACCCGAGGACTTGCCGGAATGTACTTTTTTAATCGGCCATTTTGGACAAATATGGCGGCCGAACCACGTGACCGATGACGTCATCATTATTTGTTTTCTAAACTAATTTATTCCTTGATGATGCTCAAAAAATTTCATCTTGATCAGATGAAGTTTTGTACTTGTCGAATTATGACATCATAATGGAGGCACCTATGACATCATCACCAACATCTTTTATTCCCCATGGAGAGTTCTTTACAATGAGCTATGTCTCAATTTTTCTATTCAGCACTTTCGGAGATATAGAGGTGCAAAGTTTTTCCGTTTTTCCAAGATGGCGGCCGAACCATGTGACCGATGACGTCACCTTTTTTTTTTTTTCTCCACCACTTTATGCCGACATGGCGCTCAAGAAATTGCATCTTGATCGGATGAAGTTTTGTACTTGTCGAATTATGACGTCATAATGGAGGCACCTATGACATAATCATTAACATATTTTATTCCCCATGGAGAGTTCTTTACAATGATCCATGTCTCAATTTTTTCTATTCAGCACTTTCGGAGATATGGAGGTGAATTTTTTTTCGGTTTTTCCAAGATGGCGGCTGAACCACATGACCAATGACGTCATCTTTTTTTTTTCTGCACCAGTTTATGCCGACATGGCACTCAAGAAATTGCATCTTGATTGGTTGAAGTTTTGTACTTGTCGAATTATCGAATTATGACGTCATAATGGAGGCTTTGGGCCGAGAGAGTTAAAAATTGGGCAGTCTTTTCCAGGGCAAGACAAATAATAATAATAAATCTTTATTGTTCCATTTTCAGGGAAATTATTCTTCCTTACAGACAATATGTGTGTAAAGTTTGGCGATTCTTCGTGCAACGGTGTCGACGTAGTACTGCGCACAAACAAACAGACAGACAGACAAACAGACAAACCAACCAATCAACATACTTGCTTTTTCCAG
This sequence comes from Myxine glutinosa, assembly GCF_964187855.1. Lineage (NCBI taxonomy): Eukaryota > Metazoa > Chordata > Myxini > Myxiniformes > Myxinidae > Myxine > Myxine glutinosa. The sequence continues at coordinate 100,169,144 of NC_136266.1, read as the reverse complement.
CAAGTGACAAACAGACAAACCAACCGATCAACATACTTGCCGGAATCTTTTTCGGCAAATAACAAACAGACAGACAGACAAACCAACCAACCAGCATACTTGCCGGAATCTTTTCCGGCAAGTAACAAGAAAGAAACCGCAGTGAAAGCTGAGTACTCCAATTCAGCACGCGTCATTGCCGGTGTAGGAGGATAGAATCACTCCCCAGGATAAAACCACTCAAGAGTGAGATTTTAGGGGAGTGAGAGAATCTTGCTACACCGGTCCCCCTTCCATGTCTGGCAATGACGTCATACAGCGCCTGGAGATGGCATGGGAAAGGAGCGGTGTGCAATTATTTCCCAAAAATGTTCCTGGTAGTTTTGTGGTTGAGAGGATAAAGCCTTATTGCATCACTCTCACTGGTGAAGGTTCATTTCCCATTAAATCTCCATAACGACTCAGAAGAAGAGGTTTCCGTCATATCATCATCAGTACCTTGTAATGGATTGGTAAGTTCATCGGTAACTATACTACTAACCTGTCTAGGGTTAATAAGCACAAGGAAACGTGTACAATTGTAATGAGCATCAAAATGCTCTGTGGCGCGTGTGTGCCTCCAGATATCAATAACATATCAATCGGTTTCATGTCACATTTTATGCGTTTCTTCTACAGTCATAAGTCCCAGGACACGATTTTCGCTGCTTATTCAAGATTAGTTTATACAATATATTTATACTGTTTTCTCTTTTTTCAGATAATACAAATAATACATTAAACCAAGATGGCAGACACAAGTCCATTTACAGTGGAGGAGAGGCAGGTAGGAGTAGTGTGGTACCATGAAAGGAGAAACACAAACAAGACGATGTAACACGTGCAAGAAGACTTCGAGGAGCGTTTTGGAAACGGTCAAAATCAAAGCTTCATCTTTGGGAAAAAGGCATTTCAGACTGGACTGGACTCGACAGCAAGCAGAGTGGATGACCAACAATTTGTGATTTGGGAATTCAAAACATTAAAACATTCGTTCCCAGATTTCCAAAAAAAATCATTACGGAAGCGTTCTGCAGAGTTGGGTGTTTCGTATTCATCGTTACGTCACACAACGAAAGAAGACCTTCACCTGAAACCATATAAACCAATTGTCATTTGTGAATTGTCAGATGCAGATCATGAAAAAAGGTTGACACCTTGTGACATAATCATCTTGTGCTGCAATCATCTTGTGACAACAGTGGACATCACACAGATGCACTCGATGTGTCAGGAGATATTGTAATTGTTGAATTACTGTAACTAGCAACGGTACCCACCCTATGGGCGGGGCTTCAATTGGGAAGCCCAAATGAAAAGGCAAAATAACAGAAATTGAAGGCTTTTTTTATTTTTATTTTAAACGATTCATATAAACATCTGTTGAATCATATCACACGCAAATCATCAAAATCTAAACAATACATGGCGCCCATTTTGAAAAAAGATTGAATTCTGCAAAACGGAAGCGGCCGCCACACGTCTTTCTCAGTCACACGTTTATGTGTGAAGAGTGCGCGCCGAATCTGTAACACGGAAGCGGCTGCTACACCTGTTTCTCAGTCGCTTTGCACACGCTGCCGTGTTACTTCGGAGCCGCTCGTTTATATAGGAAGAGTTCGTCAGGAGTCGATCTACTCTCTCCTGTTACGTAGAATAAACAGTATTTGTAGAATTTCAACAAAAGCCACATCACTGTTCACATCGGTAATATTATTCCATCGTGTTTGTAAAAACTGGAAAATTGGAAAAATTGGAAAAACAATAAAGCCTATTTTACTCCAGGGGGTCCGAGGATTACCCACCCAAAACTTCGTTGCGATCGGTTCAGCCGTTTTTGCGGTACCTTCGTATGGACAGACAGACAGACAGACGGACATTTGGTGAATTATACTAAGATATGTGATTATTACTCCTGGGACTTTTGATTCATCCTGTACCTGCACAGTTTTATTTTCTTCCTTGAAAAAGCAAACAAATAATTATTCGTAACTTTCCATGTATTTTACTCCAGTTGCGACTGTGTTGGATGGTGTGCAAGATATTAGTCGTGGAGTGGCACAGTCCTGAGAACTCGAGGCCCAGCACAGCACATCCCAACAGAAGATGTGGGTGCAAGGTGCTGCCATTATTCAGTAGCAAAGGAAGTACGAGTATGTTGGTAACAAACATTTGGCACAGATCGACTGAAACCTTTTAGCTGTATCCATCAAACTTTGTTGGCTGACCAAACATTACCCTGACTCTCTCAGACCACACCTATGGGCAACGTAAGGCAGCTGCAAACAGGTGCGGTCTGCTCTCTTGGCCTGAACCACAACACACAAGGTTTTCGTTTTTTATATATATATTTTTCCCCACTGGTTAGCAGCATCACTAAATTAATCATAGCCTGAATCATACTTCTCGTTAAATTTGTTTAAATACTGTATGCGTATTCATTATTCATTTATGCACTTCCAAATCTATACTATGAGGGATGTTCGTCTGTTTGCCTGTCGCCATTTTCTCAAAGATGGTCAAACGGATCTTCGTCAAACTTTCAGATGTTCATCAATGATTCCCGGAAAATGTTTTTTGGCCAAAAAAAAAAACGTTTTGTAAAAAAAAAATTTTTTTAAAATTTATTTATTATTAAATCGCTCTACAGTACGGAAGCCTTTGTAGCTATATTATGTGAAAGGTAATATGAAATTATCCTGACCCCATTCCTTTGTGGGTGTAGGGAACTATTTTAAGCTCCCACAAAAATAGACTGGGAAAAACCGGGCAATGTGCTAGTATAGATTAATATTAAAATCATACCCCCCCCCCCTCCCCCCGCCCTCAACTTGATGAGGCAGCAAGGCACAGGTCGAGGCCATTAACAACAAATGCTGCACAACCTGTCAAACAAAATTTTTATGTCTTCAAAATGCCAACAGGATAGTTACATCATTGGGCAATGCCGGGAACCCCCGCAAGTTTATTATAATCGGTTGGCTTTAAATATTAGTCAAATTTTTTTTAATGGTAGTTGCCACAATTCTAAGTGGTCCTGGTGTAAGCAAAACAGTGCAAGGTCCAGGTCAAATGTCCCAGGCGTTGGATAATGTTTTTTGATCGGCACAAAACAACATTTAGAGTTCGAAACTGTGTTCAGTCCACCAAATTAAAACGTCTATCTTTTTTTCTTTTGTGTGTTGTGTTAATTGTAATGGTGACCGAGAGTAATAAATTCGCTTGTACCATAAACTGGGGGTGAATCGGGACATGGGTGTGAATATAGGGACAAAAACCGGAAAATAATTTTGAAACGTGATTTTCCAACATGAATGAAACCCCGACATTTGCAGATTCGAGATTCGTGAATCCCGTGTATTCGTGCCTTAGAAAATGTGACCTGCTTCTACCTTCGCGGCCCCTGTGCTTCAGCTTTTCAAGTTTTTTGCGGCCACATAAACCATCTCCCACCATGCATAAAGCAGCTCTAAAACCATCTCCCTAGAATTTAAGCCAGATAATTCGAAAATAAGGTTCGGGAACCTTAAAATGGGCAAGGCTAGTCAGAGATATTAAAGCGGACGTAGGAGAATACGCCAGCGTTGTCGTGGAAACTGTGGTAGAGGATGTAGGTAGAGCAGCAGATGTGGCTAGAGGAGTTGTGTTGAGTAATCCGAGTCTCAGTAAGGACCAGGATATCTGGTCTCAATGATTGCCGCAGATGGTGAGTAGGGTTGAGGTTGATGCCAACCACACTGCAGGGTTTTCTCTACTGAGCGAGTTAAGTCTCCTCACCTCTTCAACCTGAAAACAAACTTCAAAGGTACAACAAGACCCTCCATTGAGATATTATATCAACCAGCAACGGTACCAGCCCTACGGGCGGGGCTTCAATTGGGAGGCCCAAATGAAAAGGCAAAATATCAGAAATTGAAGGCTTTTTTATTTTAAACGATTTATATAAACATCCGTTAAATCATATCACATGCAAATCATCAAAATATAAACAGTATTTGTAGAATTTCAATAAAAGCCACATCACTATTCATATTGGTAAATATTATTCCATCGTGTTTGGAAAAAACTGGAAAATTGGAAAATTGGAAAAACCATTTAGCCTATTTTACTCCAGGGGGTCCCAGGATTACCCACCCAAAATTTCGTTGCGATCGGTTCAGCCGTTTTTGCGGTACCCAGGAACAGACAGAGAGACATTTGGTGAATTACAGTAAGATTATAAGACCCCTTCAATCTTAAGGGACCAAGAAAGTACGAAACACCTTGACTCTTGAGGGACCGTAACGCCTATTGATGGCTTGGATCCTGATCAACGAGACGTGTCTGCCACAAACAATCCTGTCTGTGGTCTGTGCAGGGGTCCATGACTTTATACCCACCCAAGATCGGAGCGATTGTTTAATAAAACTTCTCATCTACGTGATGAATGATGGAAAGAAGTTGGGCGATGGAGGCAAGGCGGGGCACGAGGTGAGGAGCAGCGTGTTTTGGATTTGCAGGTGACAAAAATGGATATGTGGGTGAAGATTGAAGGGTTGAAGTTGCTTTTAATCTCATAAACAAATGTTTGGAAGATTTAAAGAAAAAGATAGGTATGTATAGATTGGGTAACATCTGCACTCAGCTATATAAGGGACGTGGAGTGTGCGCAACCTGAGACAACAACAATAACACAAAAGCTTTTTACAGAAGTGATACATGAAACACAGACAAGCGTTTGCGCATTATGAAAATGACACCTGAGACTTTCACCTGCATAATCCATTGAGACAGTAGGCGTGCCTGTTGCAGTCTAATTTTCTTGTGGTTTTTTTTTCAGCCCCTCTTCCTCCCACCGCTGACTTAGAAACATACTGACAGTTTGGTTAGCCACGGCTTCGGATGGATTATTCCACAGACAGGAATGAATGCAAACACAAGGGCGGCGTTCACAACCCCTGAGTTGAAGACAAAGATAAATGTGGTATGAAAGAAGGGTGGGCGACGTGGGGGCAAGCGAGGTGGGCCAAAAAAATTTGAACGTCCTTTGAAAAGTTTTGCGAAGAAAATACTTTTGATGAATAAACTAAATTGTTTCGCATTCAAGCTCAAAACTATCAAAGAAGTAAACAAGTAACTTGGTTTATTAACTTTTACTCGTATACTTCAGTTTAAGCTGGCAAGATGGCCGAGACGTACGTACACTCCTCTAAGCTGTCTAGCCTGGGTTTGAATCCCGAACCGGCTATAAACAGTCATCCTGGGGTTTTACAAGCATGGTGATTCATCAATGTGTGTTACGTCCCTCATATCGTAGTTACCCTGCGCTTGCGAAGCGAAAAGCGGGGTTAAGAATTCATGTGCGTACGTGTGCCGTGTGCCGTAGGTGTCTGTATTTAAAAAAAATCATTTTCTCAGCAACCGTTGGGCCGATTGACACGAAATTTTACCATAGAAGCGCCTCCGCCTCTAGAATTTTTTTATTCATAATTATGACGTCATAGGTCAAGTCGTACGGACGCCATCTTGGAATTAATTTACACCTCTATATCTCCCAAACCGCTCAATGGAAAAAATTGAAGTATGGCTCATTGTCAAGTACTCACCACGGGGAATAAGATATGTTGATGGTGATGTCATAGGTCCCTTAATTATGACGTCATAATTCGACAAGTACAACGCTTGATCTGATCAGTATGAATAAAACAAAAATTCCTCTGCAACTCTTAGACCGATGGACACGAAATTTTCAGAATATGTGCGGCTCCTTCTGTAAAAAATGTAATGATAATTATAACGTCATAGGTCACGTGGTAAGACGCCATTTTGGAAAAAATCGAAAAAAAGTTGCACCTCGATATCTCCGAAACCGCTCCATGGAAAAAATTGAAACATGGCTCATTGTCAAGTACTCCCCTTGGGAAATAAGATATGTTAATGATGATGTCATCGGTACCTCCGTTATGACGTCATAATTCGACAAGTACAACACCTATCCGATCATTGTAAAAAAAAATTCTCAGCAACTGTTGGTCTGATGGGCATGATATTTTCACCATAGGCCTCCTTCTTTCAAATATTTTAATGATAATCATGACGTCATAGGTCATGTGGTGCAGGTGCCATCTTCAAAAAACCGAAAAATGTTGCACCTCTATCTCCAAAACCGCTGCATGGAAAAAATTGAAACGTGGCTCATTGTAAAGAACTCCATATGGGAAATAGGTGTTGTTAACGATGACGTCATTGGTGCCATAATTATGACGTCATAATTCGACAGGGACAACGCTTAGTCTGATCAGTTTGAAATGTATTGAGCGTGGTCTATGCAACAATTATATTAGAGAATATAAATTTAGGAGTCATCGCTCACGTGGTCTGGCAGCCATATTGGATCAAAGAAAAAAAATGTTCAAAAACAAAAGAGTTGGCTCGCAACAAGTTGACTAGAATACCATCTAGTTAAGCTCTGTGTCCCGTCTGCCAACATTAGTTGGTATATCTTAAAGATCGCATGGTGTCCTTCACAAAGATTAGGCGAGTTATTACCAGCACCCTGGTTAAATTACAAATTCCTGGTTGCCTGCCTGGACTGTGTGTACCAACTGATCTGGTCTTCTTCGAGGTTCCTTGACACCGAGTTGTTCCGCTTGCTATCTTAGAGTGTGATTGATGTCTGGGAAGCAGTTTCTGCATGATAAACAAATTGACCAGGTGGTTGGCAGGTGAACAGCCTGCTTCGGATACGAATGGCAATCAGCACAATGACAGCTAAACAGGTGCACGAGCCACTTTAAGCAAAGTGTGCTTTTCATTCCCATATCATTTCCTGAGCCTGGTATTGGCTAGCGGTTAGGGTGCCAGCTTGGGATCCTAGGATCCTGGGTTCGAATCCCAGTCAATCGCTGAATTAACACTAGCAGGGTTGATTCAGCCTGTCATCCTTCCGAGGTCGGCAAATGGAGTACCAGTTCACTGGTAATCCCTGTGTGTCGCAAGAGGCGACCAACAGGGTTGGTAGCAGGAAGCGCATCCGGCCATAAAACATTGCTTCAAAAAGGGGACCACGGTCTCCAAAAAAGGCCAACCCCTGCTCTGCGGGGAAAAATGGCCTCTAAAGGTGGTTCATTTTTTTGTTGTTGTTCATTGCCATATCATTTCCTCTTGTATTAAATGTGAACATCTTTTAACCCAGATACCACCGTCCTTTAAGATAATTAAAAGAGATATTTTGGGTGGTTTAGGTAATATAGTGTCAAAATAAATGAGATGTTTTGCACTTTGTGATTAGCCAAACTGCTTGTTTTGAATTTACAGCTTTATTTACACATCGTAACCCACAACTTCCAAGTGAAAAACAAATTCAACAAGTTTCAGAAAATTAACTAAAAATACAAAACGAGAATATCTTGGCTGGATAAGTGTCGATCCAGCCCTCCCCCGCCCCCTCAGAAGAGCAATTGTAAACTAGAACGGGCACTCGGTAGAGCGCATACCTTCGCCGCAGCTACTGTTCTGTACTTGGCATGGGAGTGTAGGGAACAGAACAACAAAAATACGATTTTGACCTTTTCGTGACCTTGACCTTGACCTTTGACTCGATTGCTCCCAAAATCTAATCAAATGTGTCCCGTATAATAACCAATCATCCCACCAAATTTCATGCAATTCGGTTGAATACTTTTTGAGTTATGCGAATAACATACACACACACACACACACAGACATACAAATAAATACACAGCGATCAAAACATAACCTTCCGCTTTTGCGAAGGTAATTAGCTCAAGGGTAACCAATCACCTTCAATATCACACACCGAGTTAATTGGCCTTCACCTGTGTTAAATTGTAGTGATTCTGATTATTTCAGAATAAAACTAGAACGGCACTCAGTGGAGAGCATACCTCCGCCTAGTTGGCCATATCACTCAATGGTGAAGAATCACTTAAAAAATTAAATAACTCTCATATCCGAATGCATATTCAGATCTTCACCAAAATCGAAGATTCTTCCTTGTCACACACACAACCTGTCCACCAAGTTTCGTCCAAATCCATCAATAACTTTTTGAGATATCCCGCAATATATAGTTTTTGGCCCTTTCTCCCAATGGTGAAGAATCACTAAAATATTCTAGTAGCCGGATCCGAATCCAGATCTTCACCAAAATCTAATCATTTGGTCCTTGTAACACATGCTACATCTCTGCCAAATTTCGTCCGCATCCGTCCACAACTTTTTGAGATATCTTGTTCAAAAACAAACAAACAAGAAGACGTCATGCGGAGCACGATACTTGCAAAATCTGCCCCCCACCCCCAAGAAAAAAAATTCCATTGATACAGCAAATTGTCCATTTCATCAAGATTAAAATTGACAATCTTGATCAAAGCTCGGCTCAATTGAAAGAAAAGTGATGATTTTTCAGATGAAAAATGATGATTTTGGAACGTTGACCTTGATTTGACCTTTGACCTTTTGACCTCAAAAATAGTTAGCTTCCATATTTAGTGATTCAATGTGTAAATGCTGTTCAATTTTCAAGTCAATCGGATGACAATTGAGGATTTTAAAAACTTGGCCTATGTTGACCTTTTGGCCTATGTTTACCTAAAATATAATTTGTGGTTGAATTCAGTGACCAGATTTGCAAGTCCTCTACAAATTTCAAGTCAATCGGATGAAAATTGAGGATTTTAGAAATTTGGCAAAGTTGGTGACCTTTGGCCTATGTTGACCTTTTGACCCCAAAAACAATAGGCTTCTTACTTTTGACCAACTCTACCATTTGGTGAAGTTTCGTGAAGATCGGTTGAAAATTGTGACCTGTAGGCCAGTGACAAACAAACAGACAGACAGACAGAACCACAAACGCAACCGACCAATATACTTGAAAAATCTTCGATTTTGCAAGTAACAAACAAGAAAAATGTCATGAAGAGCATGATACTTGCAAAATCCGCCACCCTCATCCCAAAAATAGTTGCCATGGATACATCAAGTTGTCCATTTCATTAAGATTAAAATGGACTATCTTAATCAAAGCTCGGGTTAATAGGATGAAAAGTGACGTTTTTTCACAAGAAAATGGATGATTTTAGAAGTTTGACCTTGAGTTGACCTTTGAACTTTTGACCTTAATAGTTGGTTTCCCAATTCAGTGAGGCACTATACAAATGCTGTTCACTTTTCAAGTCAATCGGATGAAAATTGATGGGTTTTCAGATGAAAATTCATGATTTCAGAAGTTTTACCTTGAGTTGACCTTTGACCTTTTGACCTCAAAATAGTTGGTTTCCCAATTCGAGGAGGCAGTATGCAAATGCTGTTCTATTTTCAAGTCAATCGGATGAAAATTGACGGTTTTTTTCAGATGAAAATTTATGATTTTCGAAGTTTGATGTTGAGTTGACCTTAGACCTTTTGACCTCAAAAAATAGTATGTTTCCCAATTTAGTGACTCAATGTACAAATGCTGTTCAATTTTCAAGTCAATCGGATTTTAAATGGCGATTTTAGAAATTTGACCTTCAGATGACCTTTGACCTCAAACTCAATAGGCTTCTCAATTGTGATGACCTCTACGACTTGGTGAAGTTTTGTAACGATCAGTTTAGAATTGTGACCTGTAGGCCGGTGACAGCCAAACAGACAAACTAGAAATCGGTCAGAGACCGAGGACTTGCCAGGATGTACTTTTTTTTATTGACCCTGAGTTTGACCTTTCAAGGTCACTCAAGGTCAAAGGTCATGGTGCCAAATGAAATGTCGTATGTGACTTCCTATAGGTCAGTAACAGTAAATGTATGCATATCTCTTGTACTGTTAGAGTTATAATGGTTTGAAATATATTTTCAATGAAACTAGTTTTCAAAACTGAAGATAATCTAGTTTTGTATTTTTAATAAATTTTCTGAAACTTGTAGAATTTGTTTTTCACTTGGATGTTGTTGGTTACAATGTGTAAACTAGAACGGCACTCAGTAGAGAGCATACCTCCACCTGGTTGGCCATATCACTCAATAGTGAAGAATCACTTAAAATTATACTAGCTAGATCCGGATCCGGATCTTCACCAAAATTGAATCGATTCTTTCTTCTCACACACACAACCTGTCCACCAAGTTTCGTCCAAATCCGTCCATAACTTTTTGAGATATCCTGCTATGTATTATTTTTGGCCCTATCTTACAATGGTGAAGAAACACTTTAAAATTTTTTTGCATTTCATACCCGAATCCATTTTCAGATCTTCACCAAAATCGAATCGATTTGTCCTTTTCAGACACCCAACCGGTCCACCAAGTTTTGTCCAAATCCGTCCACAACTTTTTGAGGCATCCTGCTATGTATCGTTTTGGCCTTATCTCCCAATGGTGAAGAATCACTCAAAAGATTCTCGTAGCCGGATCAGAATCCGGATCTTCATCAAAATCGAATCATTTCGTCCTTGTCACATAAGCTACATCTCCACCAAATTTTGTCCGAATCTGTCCACAACCTTTTGAGATATTTTGTTCACAAACGGACAGACAGACAAACAAACAGACAGGGGTGAAAACATAACCTCAATCCACCTCAATCCACCTCAATCCACCAATCCACCGACGACAGACAGCACAGGTAATAAAGGTGGAAAATGTATGATTTAATGCAATTTAATTCCAGGCTACAAGGCAACAAAAGGTGAAAAATTTGAAAGGGGCTGTAGACTTTCTGTCGGCACTGTATGTCACTGGATGTGTGTGTGTATATATATATATATATAGATACATATATATATATATATATATATATATATATATATATATATATATATATATATATATATATATATATATATATATATATACAGTATATATATATATATATATATATATATATATATATATATATATATATATATATATATATATATATATATATATATATATATATATATATATATACATAGCCTCGCGATTGGGCATGCAACCAGCCCGCTCATCTCTTCCCAAATCATAGCAGGACGCCTCAAAAAGAGTATATATATATATATATAGATACATATATATATATATATATATATATATATACAGTATATATATATATATATATATATATATATATATATATATATATATATATACATAGCCTCGCGATTGGGCATGCAACCAGCCCGCTCATCTCTTCCCAAATCATCCAGGTTAGATTGAAGGGTGTAACAATTTTATGCAGAGTAATAAGCATAAATCGGTCTAACTGATGACATTGTATGTGATGGGTAGTGATGGGTAGTTATGTGATGGGTATGTGATGGGTAGTGACGAATCAATACAGTTATTATTAGAAGTATTCACATTTTGCATGGGATGGGATCGCATGAACTGGTATTGAGCCACTCTCCACTCCCTTACAGAGACTGCTCGAAAGAGATACCGAGTTCCTGACAATTTGACCGCGGATGGACTGAAGACAAGCTTGCTGAAGACAGCACAGGGTCGCAAGGACGATTGGGGCACTGAAGTCACTGGCCGCCTGGAAGGGATCAACGACTTCGTAGCAGAGGAAACCCTGTATCATTTGCGCTGCAAAGTTCTATTCGAGACAGGTGGTCACTACTCCAAGACTAAAGATGTAAGTGATCTAAAAGATGAAGTCAGCTGATGAAGCAACTCGAAACTTCGCCTAGATACAAGGAGACCTTCGAAAGTTTCACTGCTCATGGGAATCACGTTGTCCGTTACTCTTGCCATGATTGGTCTGGCACCTGGTGTGACATCTGTATCGAGCAGAAACTGATGAAGGGGGCCAAGTCAGAAGGTGGTTTGAGCAGAGGGAGGATGAGGAATAGTGATTCTGGCCACAAGTGCTGGGTACAAACCCTCAACCACTTCTCCGATGTCAACCAGCGCATGGAGGAAGGTGCCAAGAAACATGGTCCACTCCACAAAGACCTTGCCAAAACTCGGATGAAGCGAGACGCTGAAGCGATTGGACTTGCCCTGAAGTGGTTGGAGGAGAACAATCCCTTCGACCACGATCGAGACAAGCATTCGCTTGTATCCTTCTCAACAGGATTCACGAGCACTGCAGATGTCACAGTCAATGCTGAGAGAGCGGCTGAAGTAGGGAGGGAGATGCAGATCAAGCTGGATGGAAAGTCACTGACATCGACCATGCAGGTGAAGTTCAAGGTACAGGCCCTGTCATCGCTCAGAAAGATTCCCAAGGTCAATGAGAAGAAGATTCACCTAAACTCACTCAAGTTGTTCAACCGACTGATAATTTTCGCCCAACGGCATATGACAGTCGAGACAAGCTTAAAGTATGAGCTGACTCCCTTCCCCTTGTCCTTGTTCAGCAACAAAGATCAGAAAATGAACAAGGCGAACCAGGCAGGCTTTTCCAAGACTAGCCTGAAGGAGTTGACCGATCCGCTTGACCTCACTGACCAAGCCTGCTCCAGTCTGGTGGTTGATGGCGGATGGCTTCTCTACATGGTGAAGTGGGAACAAGGTCAGACTTGGCAGGAGATTGCCGACAGTTACCTGAGCTACGTGCAGTGTCTCGGCCGTCGGTCTCAGAAGATCACTGTTGTCTTCGATGACTATAACAGCTCGCCAAAAGATCACGACCACATCCGGCGTACCAAGAACTCCTGCTGTGATCTACAGATTCGACCGGATATGATACATTTGACACCAAAGGCAAAGTTCATGGACAACACTCATAACAAGAGTGAGCTCATCCATCTCCTCTCTTCAACATTCCGGAAATGTCAGATCACCGTGGAGCAGTGTGACAATGATGCTGACACTTCGATTGTGAGAGCGGCACTGGCTGCTGCTACAGATGACGCTGTTGAGGTCAGTAAAATTTTGTGTAGGTATTTTACTTACATCAACTACGATTACTTTTGATTTGTTTCTGTGTTGATAAAACAAAACAAAAAAACCTTGACATTGGCACATATAAAACTAATTAACTGAGTTAAATAAAAAAAGAAGAGGCAATGTTATTTTTTTTTAAATTTGGCAAATGCAAATGTTGTGCTGCATTGGGCATCAGTAAACACATGATCGTCATTTTTGTAACGTCAATTGTATTTTGATGTGCCACATTGTTATGAAAGTGCATTTATCCTCAGAAAAGAAGAGTAGCATAGTTAAATAACTTTTCAATTGTTAAGTTCACCGTGTTTGCAAAATTCAAGACGCTTTGCTCATATCTTATTCTATTTTTAGGTGCGGGCGGAAGACGCGGACGTGCTGATAATGCTGGTACACCATAGCTCAAGCACCAACCATCCACTCTTCTTAACCACATCGAAGGGCTCTTACGATGTCAGGAGGATCCGAGAAGCTCTCTCTGAAAGACAGAGGCGGTACCTGCTCTTTACTCACGCCTTCACCGGTTGTGATACGGTTTCTGCAATCGGGGGCCACGGGAAAACGCCTCTATTTGACAGATTTTGTGCAGGGGACATTGATGAACATATGGACATCTTCCTTGACGTACGGGCTACTAAGGACGTGGTGATCGGGGCTGGTATTGCGATTTTCCAGCACATTTACCATGAACCAGGTACTACTTTGGGTGCAATTCGATACAACATGTTCTCGCGGAAGGCGGCGGCCGGGCTGATCAAACCAGAGACTCTACCTCCAACAGAGGGTGCAGCTGCACAGCATCCTCTCCGTGCCTATCTCCAAACCCGGGACTGGATGCTGCTGCAGAGCATGTCTTTGGACCCCAGTGACTATGGATGGACGGTAGGGGTTCGTGGTTATGAGCCAGTTCCGACAGTAGACCCCATGGCTCCTGAGGAGCTGCTCCGGTTCACGACCTGCAATTGTGCTGGAGATTGCAGCAACCGGCGGTGCAACTGCAAGAAGAATGGTGTCAAGTGTATCTCAGCATGCGGAAGTTGTACAGGCATTACATGTATGAACTGTATCCCTGATGATGTAGAGTCTGGAGAAGACTCAGACCTCGACTCCTGAGGTATTTGACATTGTGGAGCAGTATCGATTTAAACCCTTACACGAAAGCGGACGAACCGATGGTAAACCGATTCCGGATTCCCAGTAACGGTTATTACAATTTATGTTACAATAAGGGAAAACAATAAAGGTCAGTGACCTTTCATAGTTTCAATTTTATAAATACCAGAATGTTTTACTTATAATACATTAAGGCTGCATATCTTGGGCAGTTTGCTGGAAACTTTCAGAAAAATGAAACGAAGGGGTATCTACCTAGAAGACGAATTGTAGACCAGAAAAGTTAATTTTTACCCAAAAAATGACAAAAAATTATTATTTTTTGCTCAAAATTGTGTAAACTTTTTAACATATTGATTTGTTTTAGGTATCACCATGTCAGATATGTTCTTAGCTTTAAAATGAGCCTACTTTGAATAATTTTTATGCTTCCTGTCGGATACTGTGACCCAGAATGTAAATATAAGAAAAATTTTAAAAGGTAATTGACCCCTGTTGACCCCTGTTGACCCCTGTCACGGGTTCCCCTAGGGAACTTGAATTTAAACTTTTTGAAATGTGTTAGTGGACACCCTTACAAACACATTGGTGAAGAAATTTCTTGGTAAGGAATTTGTTCCCAGATTTCCCAGATTTCTGATAATATTCCCTGACTATTTCTGAATGCACTGTATACTTCCAGTATATTCTCATTGAAAATATTTATCTGCCTTTTTCATGCGAATATTTAATCCTGTATAATTGTTTTGCTCTTCCAGGTGTCTTGATATTTGATTTTAAAAAAGCATGTCCCAAAGGGAAAAAATCAAACTTTAAAAGGGCCTAATTTGTGGTGTGTGCGTCAAAGTCACTATCACAACCAAGCATTACATTTTCACACATAAGATTGCATTGATGTCCATTGCTAGATATCTGAACAGTACTCGTACAAGCAAGTGTGACCAATGTACTTCGGCCTACCATCTCGATGTGATTTTTGGTAGAGGTCAACATGACACCTTTACAAAATTAAACCTTGAGTTTCAAAAAATGTTTTTTTTTTTTTTTTTTGCCATGATCCTTGACATACACATTATATCCATGACTCCAAAGAAAACGTTCAATGGGAATAAATATACACATTGGATTGAACTGCTGCATATGGAAATTAACACTTCAGATGTGAAATGTGCACTGTTTATGACTACTTCTTTAATGGCTTCAATTATTCCAGCCTTCGAACGTTTCTTGGCCAAGCCTTTCATGATCTGGGTGGCCAGGCCCGACGTTCGACTGAATTGGCATGAATTTGGTCTTGGATCTGGCAATAACTTGTCTCCTCTCTACAAAGGACAGTGAGTGGCTCTTTAACATCCACCAACCACCAGTGCCAGCAGATGGGTTTTCTGTCGACGTCATTCCATTGGATGGCGCACACATTGATGTATCACCATGCATTTGAAACTCCCGGGTGACCTTTATTATAGCTGGGTCGAGATTCGAATCCAGGCTTGACAGCTCAAAGAAAAGTGTGCTATCTAGCAATTAAGCGATCGAATGACACATTATAGTCATTTAATATGAGAAAAGTATCAGTATTTGATGAATTATATTTGTGAAAAACTGCTTAATGGTGAATAACCATTTCAAGAATACCCATTTAAACTGACATGAAATGAAAATGGAAAGCACAAAGCATGTATATGCTAAAGTGTCTTCAGAAAGTATTCACACCCCTTGACGTTTTCACATTTTGTGTTACAGCCTGAATTTAAAACGGACTAAATGTAGATTTTTTGTCACCGATTTACACATAATACCCCATTAATGTCAAAGTGGATTTTTTTTAGAATTGTTTACACAGAATCATTAAAAATGAAATACAGGAATATCTAATTTACATAAATATTCATCTCGCAGAAACACCTTTCAGGTCAGCTGAGTACACTTGGCAGGAGTAAACTTGCACTTGAGACCTCCCACAGGGCTGTTGGATGACAAATTCCCAGCATGACTGCTTGCTCGCCTTCCTCTGCTTTGCCTCCTGTAAGCAGAACAGCTCCAACATACCATTACCTGGCCACATTATGGAGTGAGCAGCACTTTGCAAGATGTTAAAATGCCAAACACATAAAGGTAAACATCAAAATTGGGGAAGAGAAGAGGTCAGGAGGGCAATGAGGGGGAGCCACACTAGGGAGTGAGCAGCACTTTGCGAGATGTTGAAATGCCAAACACATAAAGGTAAACATCAAAATTGGGGAAGGGAAGAGGTCAGGAAGGCATTGAGGGGGAGAGGAGAGTCGAGTTACAATTGTCTGCACATGCATTGCCACAAATAGTTTAAGCATACAGAGTTGACAGATGCAAACTAAAATATTCAGAACTATTTTAAAACATTAGTAACAGACCCTATAGTTATTGTGCTCCGAAATAAGAATAATTATCATTTGCCCAAAGATACTCATCAGCAAATCAAGCCAAAAAAATGGATTCACGACTCAATCACAATCCATACCTTTTTGAGATATCTTGTCCACAAACAGACAAACAGTACAAGGAAATGATGGAGATTGGTCACACCATAAAGTACAGTAAACCTTTACCATGAAGAGGCCAGCAATGAACTCCAACACGAAACACTTGTTTTTGTGTGTGTGCCAGACCAGGTGATGTTATCTGTCGTTGTGAGACTGCAGCACCGAGATGTTTGTCTCTGATTGTGTCTCCAAATGATTTATCCCAAATATGTGTCATTTCTGGAGAAAATATTTTTCTTCGCTGACAGCAGTTGCTGACACTCGACCACTCTTGATGAAAGGCACCGTAGAATGTTTAAGGTCCACCAAATAATGCTAGCAGACGGGACAGCCAACATGAGGTCCATCCGAGGAATGGTGGGATTTGTGTTCCGATGCTCCAGCTACGAAGCACCAATCTGACAGTTTGTATGGAAGTTTGCACTTGTTTGTATGGAAATGTATGGAAAATGGAAATGTTGGAAATGTTACTGCCCCTGCACCATCCTGTTGGCCATACCACTTTTCAATCATCATGTCGGCCATTTTTAGATGTTTATCAGTTCTTTACATGACGCGTTGAAAATGTTATCCGTTGGAGATGCTCATAAGAGTCCAACACTTTTGTTATTCTTACTAATCATCGACGCTTATGGATTGGAAAGCAATATTTGTTTAAAAAGTCAGCATTTCATGAACTCGCTATCTCGGATCATGGAACTTTTGGACCATCCGTCCCATGTACATGCTGACTGTATATTCTCTCCACACTCATTGAACCTTTGTTTTTACTCGTGACCATATTGCTCTCAAATATATACCTTATAGAAGTCATACGACCAATACACTCGTCCTCCCTTTCATCAATTTTGGCTGGCAATCAGTCGACGCCATCTTGTGGTAGTTTACACATTTATTTCTAACGAATTAAGTTGTTTTTCCCCCCAGCATTTCTGGGGGATTTCCCCTCTCTCCCCTCCCCGCTAGCACTAATGGATAAAGATTTTAAAGAAGTTTTCTGCAACAATAAACTAACTCCATTTGAAGTTATTGCTGTTATGGTTTGAGAGTTGAAGATGCCTTAAGTTATTGTCTGTAGCAGTTTCTATAAGTTATACTGATGGTGAAGGCTGGTTTAAATGTGCCTGACTCGGTATAGATCTCTGAAGCAAGGTAGAGTCTGTCCAGGTTTGCCCTTCCATGGAGAGGCCTGGTGTTGCAGACAAGCTGACATCTTCATTAAAACCATGGTAAGCTGTTTGACTCAGGAAAAGCTGTTCCTGTAGGACCAGACATTGGTGCATCTAAATTGTAAATCATACAACATGACAAGATACTGCAGTGGGATACGGTGTATGGATGGGTATTCCTGACTAAATGCCCAACCGATAGAATAATGCGATTTTAATTCATGACAACTACGGACGCCGATTGATACCACAAAACCTGGCAGGTGCTCACTCTTTTACAAACGTATTACCTTTCTGGTGGTTTGACGATGCCAAATGAGGTACCTACGGGAGCGGCCAGGGGGCTCATGTTATCATCACCATGATTATTAATACCATAACAGAGTACCTGCCCTCCTGGCGATCTTGTTCCAAGCATTCCTATATGTGCCTATACACCACCCTATATTTGGGTGGTGTATAGGAAACATATATATAGGAACTCTATATTTGGGTGATGTATAGGCAACAGACCGCTGCATTGATCGCTCCCAAAAATAAGAATAAAAACCCGAGTTACGTATATGAAACAAAAACATGCATACTGCTTATGTGCATATGTAATACGTTGTGGGTATATAGCTCGGATAATCCCAATTGCACCCCCAAACAAGGAAAATGCCAAGATGGGGGGAAAATCGAAGTCAAAACTTGATGGAATCAAACGAAACTTTCATATACACAACTTCAGGGTGCTCTCTTTAATCCCTGAAAGCTTCAGCTTCCTCGGTCAAATCCTCTTGGAGGAGTGAATGGAACATACTGTTATGAATTTGGTAGAGCAATATCTAGAGCTAGGTAGATCTGAATAGGTAGATATTGTAATGTCGTGACAGGGACTCTACATGTAATAAGTTCTTGATGTTTAGGCGTTTGTCGGGGTAAGATGTATGGTTGTGGACCTACCTGGAGGTTCGAGTGTTAAATAGTGAGGGATTAAAGGTCACGCCCCTGTGAGTCTCACCTAGTAGTCAAACCTTTGTCCATTATGGCACTGCAAACCACATAAACATTAGTTAGGTCCTTAGCGCAACATTAAATAATTCCCTTTCCCTGACATTGACTTCGTAATAAATAGACAGGAAACCAGGCCAAAAACACCGCCACGGTTGGCCGCCGCCGTTCGCACCTCAAAGGCCTACCAACCTCGCTGGCACGTGTTACAAAACGACCGCGGGGGGGTCGCGGACGGGAGATGTCAGGAGTCGCATGCCGCAGAGGGCGTGACCTGGGCGAGTTGGGAGGCTGTGATTGGCTGAGGAGTGCGCCAATGTGACGTCATCGGCCACCAATATATGCGACGGTCGGACGCCATTTCGTGGCAGTCCAGTTGAGTTCGTGGCAGACGCAGGAGACACCAGAGAGTTCGTAGGAGTTGGTTGGAGCACACAGTCGACGCAGAGACACAGTTGGTGGAAAAGCTCCCCGAAGGCAGTTGGTGGAAAAGCTCCCCGAAGGCAGTTGGTGGAGAGTTCGTTCACACACCGAGCACACCAAGCCCACAGAGCACGCGGCAGTTCGCAGCAGTTCGTTGCAAGTCGAGCCCTCCGTTGAACCATTGGTGCACGGGCCTTGTGGAGATCGTCCTCGTGTGAAGCTGCTGGCCACGCGTCGGACGCGTGGTGCTTGGAGCGGGGCCTCGTGGAGCTTGGAGCGAAGGACCTGGTGGTGTGCGATCGGGCCAAAAGGAGCGGTGTTGGACGGCCGCCACGCCAGACGACGAAAGACAGATAAGCCGCATCCGCGTACATTTGAACGAGGTGACGTGTTATTTTTGTATTCATAATCTCCCTCGTATCGTGTTTGCTGTCAGTCGTGTGGGGACGTCCCGATTTAGAGTTATTAGATTTACCGGCGCGGCTTTTTCACTGTATTACTATTCGATAATAAATCCTTATATTATTTTCTGTATATATATCTGAACGCAGTTTTCCTGGGTGTTTGATTTTAATAGGTAAGGTTGCGGAGCCTTCGCTGCGTCCCGCCATTCCGCGCGTTTGTGTTGAACTTGAGTCCGCCATTGAGTGTTCGCCTTGGGAGTTAAAGTCTCGCAAATCGGCCATCCGTAACTGTGGTGTTAATCACAGTTGCGTAACAATACATACACATTATATTTTAGTAGTTGCCAAAGACCACAAGAAGAGGCCATTTCGTTGGGTACAAAGCTTGTTTATTGTACAGAAATCTCCAGCAACTGCTCGCGAACGGAAGTCGTAACGGCTTATATAAAACCAAGAACCCTCTTCGGAGGGCGTGGCTCCAACAGCCGCGCGTGCGTCATGACCACACAACCAAAAGCCCGTGTGCGTGGGTTAGACCAAACATATCGTATTGGTAACCGTCACATGCGGATAAGTTAACCGCGACATGTGAATAAGATAACCGCGACATGTGAATAAGGTAACCGCTACATGCGCCCCCCACACCCCCAGAAGGCACGCCATAGGCGTGTACGTAGTTTGCAGGCGCGCTCGGCAGTGCCGAGAAGGCTCGAGCAGGGCCCGACCGCGGGTGGAACAGAGCCGGGCCGCGGGTGCTGAGCAGCGGTAGCAGTTGTAGTTGCAGCAGTAGGAATTGCGGGAGTGGCGAGCAGCAGTGCGCGCGAAGACAACGAGGCTCCAGTGCGCGAAGGTTACGAGCAGCAGTACTCGGCCTGTGTGCGCGAAGGCGACGAGCAGCAGTACTCGGCCTGTGTGCATGGAGTCGACGAGCAGCAGTACTCGGCCTGTGTGCGCGAAAGCGACGAGCAGCAGTACTCGGCCTGTGTGCACGGAGGCGACGAGCAACAGTACTCGGCCTGTGTGCGCGAAGGCGACGAGCAGCAGTACTCGGCCTGTGTGCGCGGAGGCGACGAGCAGCAGTGCTCGGCCTGTGTGCGTGAAGGCGACGAAGTAGCCGTGCTGCCAATGCCTCGTAACGGTGTTCCTTCAGAGGGTCCCGGAGCTGGTTCGCCCCTCTAGTCGTAGAGGAGGAACCGAGCGCGATGCGCGAACCACATGGCCGCTCGTCGTTGCTAAAACTCCGGCAGTTCGAGTTTAGGTCTTGTGGAAGAAATTGCGGTCGCAATACTGCCGTGTTCATTTGGCCCCCGAACGACGGGGTCACCAGTTTAGTAGTTGCCGAAGACGACAAGAAGAGGCCATTTCGTTGGGTACAAAGCTTGTTTATTGTACAGAAATCTCCAGCAACTGCTCGTGAACGGAAGTCGTAACGGCTTATATAAAACCAAGAACCCTCTTCGGAGGGCGTGGCTCCAACAGTCGCTGTGCGTCACGACCACACAACCAAAAGCCCGTGTGCGTGGGTTAGACCAAACATATCGTATTGGTAACCGTCACATGCGGATAAGTTAACCGCGACATGTGAATAAGATAACCGCGACATGTGAATAAGGTAACCACTACAATATCTAATATATAAATGGCTGATATTAATGTTTGGGACCTTCCGGGTGTCGTAACTCGTAGAAAGCTGAAATCTGGTGTGCCGTAGGCGGACATCAAAGCTGGTACACCGAGAAAAATCACAGAACCGTCGGAAAGTGTCCGTAAATGAAAATTTGCATTAAAAACTGTAAACGCATATGTAAAAATTGTAATTTCCATAACTAAACTGTGAAATAAACATGACAATAATGTCCATAAATGAAAAAAGAAAAAGCGTCTGTAATTGAAAATTTACATTAGAAAAACCTCAATCAATAACATCTAGCATTTGAAAATTGAAATTTCTATAAGTGTAAACTGTGAAATAAAAATGTCAATGAAAATGTATGTAAAACCATAAACGTGTCCTTAAAATAAATAAATAAATAAACCTAATTTGATATCTAGCAGCAGGTCAGTGATGTTTGCCTGTAATCATGAAGCTTCTATTTATTATGTGCCGACGTACGAATCACCGTTTGTTATTGCTTACACAATGTGTAAGCATACCCACGAGTTTCTAGAATACTATATACAGAATGGCCACAAAGTCCCTATGCATAATAGTGTGTCCACTGTTACTTATTTGTTTTATTTGTTTTCCAGGTACGGCTTCAGCTTGACGGACACCAGTAAGTACACGATAGAAGAGAGACTGATTACTTGTGTTTGGGTTCACGACCGCGAGCGACTAGGAGCAAGTTTGGAAGATATAAGGACGAGATTTTCGCAGAGGTTCGATACGCCAGCTATTTAAAATGTACTTTTCTCCTATTTTTCCTTTTTTTGTTCAAAAACTCAATATTTAAAATATATATTTTCATATATGCAGAAAAATAGGAAAACAATTGCCGTATGTATTTTCCCTATTTCCCCATTTTTTTGATAGGGAAAGCACGTCACAGGAGCTCTCGGGATTTTGGGGGATTGATCAGACGGGAAGCGAGCCGGGAGGGATTGCAATCCGATAGGGCTATGCAGCTCTCCCAGTGCGCATTAACCACGATTTGGCGGAAGCTCCAAGAGAATCTCCCATCTTGCAGTGCTGGCTTCGCATGTCCATCTCGCTTCTCCGACACGACCCCTCCAGTCTCCCCGTCTCCCCATCACCGCCAATAAGCCCCAAGGCGCGACCCCATGGAACCGAAACGCGCCTGCAGCCAATATCCCCCAACAGGTCCAATATCGTTAGTCCTTAATCTCGCCTGTCGAGACGCAATAAAACGGCATTGGGGCTGACAAAAGCATGAGAGCGGGAAAACGAGGGAGGGAGGGAGGACGCATGGGGAGGAGGGCACCATCGCGCAGCACACGCGCAGGATCTGAGACCGCCAAATGCCACTAATACGAATAGCGGCACGAAGATGGCAAATTAATGTATCCATGAAGGGCTGTTTCATCGATTCCCTCGACAACCCTCTCACCCCCTTTCCCCTCACCCCCTTCCCCCTCACCCCCTTTCCCCTCACCCCCAAAACTCTGGCCAGAGTTTTGCAAACGTCCAGTCGGTTTCGTGTGCAGTAGTTGAGATAATAATGATGTCTATGTGTAGTTGTGAGTGTCTGTGTATGTGTGTGTGTGTGTGTGTGTCTGCGTGTGTTTGTGTGTATGTGTGTGTGCGTGTGTGTGTGTGTGTGTGTGTGTGTGTGTCTGCGTGTGTTTGTGTGTATGTGTGTGTGTGTGTGTGTGTGTGTGTGTGTGTGTGCGCGCGCGTGTGTGTGTGTGTGTGTGTGTGTGTGTGTGTGTGTGTGTGTGTGTGTGTGTGTGTGTGTGTGTCTGGGTGTTTATAGGTGTGTCTGAGTGTGTGTGTGTGTTTGTGTGTGTGTTTGTGTGTGTATCCGTGTGTGTTTGTGTGTGTGTGTGTCTGCTTGTGTGTGTGTATGTGTGTGTGTGTTTGTATCTGTGTGTGCGTGTGTTTCTGTGTGTGTGTGTGTGTGTGTGTCTGGGTGTGTCTAGGTGTCTGTGTGTGTCATAATTTTTCTCAGAGATGCCTGAATGGATCTTCGTCAAACTTTCAGAGGTTCATTAGTGAGCGTCAGGGGGTGTTTTAGGCAAAAAAAAAATTGAAAAAAAAGTTTTAAAAAGACAAAAAAAAAATTTTTCGCTTTATTACTGGGGGGGGGGGGGGGGGGCTGTGTACTCAATTTCAAGTTCGTGTGCAGTTCATGTTAATTTTGGGCAACCACTATAAATGTATTCTACTTGGTCCTAATCGGAAAATGATGTCGCCATTTTTTCTGTTGACCTTTAGTGACCTTGACTCAAGGTCAAAGTTCAAACGTCATTACAGTGACCATACTTCATCCAAAGCATATCAACCTGGGTACCAAAATGTGGTAAATTTCACAAGGAACATTGGTTATGACATTTGTTTCGTCATTTGACCTTTCGTTTTTTTGCAATATGCAAATGAGCTAATTAGAGACAAAAATATGCATAATTAGCATACCCTATTAAACATATATCCCGGTTATACATATAATGGCTCGTACATCCCGTCTCCAGAAAATGTTAATTGTTGGTAATTGATCACAAATGTATCCTGGGTCCTATTAGCTGACTGATGTCAATATTCTTGTGACTTGAGACCTTGAACTAAGGTCAAAGTTCAAAGAGCATATTTTGGCCACAATTCTGCATTACCCTGATTGTGTTCCTATGTGCATCTAATGGTTATTGTTGACACACATTGTAAAATTGATTTTACAAGCAAAGTGATTCGGACATCTGCCACAATCAATTTTGTGTTTTTAGGCAACAAATTACCAAGAATGGCTAAAAACCCAACCGACATGAGCAAATGAGCATGATGAATGAACAGTATAAAGAAAAGCATTGGGAACTTGAATCCAAAAATCAATATTCTAGACATCCGACTTATTTTGCTTGTTCGTGTCACATGGTCAAAATGACATTTGACATTTCACCTTGGGTCAAGGTAAGTAAAGTCAAGTACATGTCAAAGGTCAGTTAATATCAAGAACATGTCAACAGAAAACAATAAGCAACATGTTTTTCCAGTTTAGGATCCAGCAGAACACATTTGAGATGGTAACTGATGATTGGCATTCAATAATAATGCGAAGTGATGGGATTTACGTGTATGGTGAAGATTATATGTTAATTATGCATATTTTTTCTCTAATTAGGTCAGTTGTTTATTAATTTGCATATTGCAAACATCTGAGAGGGCAAATGACAAAACTAATGTCATAATCAATGTTCCTTGTGAAAATTGCCACATTTTGGTACCAAGGTCGAAATACTTTGAATGAAGTATGGTCACTGTAATGACGTTTGAGCTTTGACCTTGAGTCAAGGTCACTAAAGGTCAACAGAAAAAATGGCGACATCATTTTTCCGATTCGTAGGACCCAGTAGAATACATTTATAGTGGTTGCCCAAAATTAACATGAACTGCACACGAACTTGAAATTGAGTACAAAGGCCCCAACACTAGATAGTGCCTGAGCCGTTGTAACTATGTAAAAGGTAATATTAAATCATCCCTGATTAGTGTGTGTGTGTGTGTGTGTGTGTGTGTGTATGTGTATGTGTATGTGTGTATGTGTATGTATTTGTGTGTATATGTATGTGTGTATGTGTATGTGTGTATGTGTATGTATATGTGTGTGTGTATGTGTGTATGTGTATGTGTGTGTGTATGTGTGTGTGTATGTGTGTGTGTGTGTGTATGTGTATGTGTATGTGTGTGTGTGTATGTGTATGTGTGTGTATGTGTATGTGTGTGTGTATGTGTGTGTGTGTGTATGTGTGTGTGTGTGTGTGTGTATGTGTATGTGTATGTGTGTGTGTGTGTGTATGTGTATGTGCGTGTGTGTGTGTGTGTGTGTGTGTGTATGTGTGTGTGTGTATGTGTGTGTATGTGTGTGTGTGTGTATGTATGTGTGTGTGTATGTGTGTGTGTGTGTGTGTGTGTATGTGTATGTGTGTGTATGTGTATGTGTGTATCTGTATGTGTATGTGTGTGTGTATCTGTATGTGTATGTGTGTGCATGTGTGTGTGTGTATGTGTATGTGTATGTGTGTGTGTGTGTGTGTGTGTGTGTGTATGTGTGTGTGTGTGTGTGTATGTGTGTGTGTGTGTGTGTGTATGTGTATGTGTATGTGTGTGTGTTATTTTAATCATGAATTAAAATTTTCTTTAGTAGGTGTACGGAAGTGTTTTCGGCACCCACAAAAAATAGAAAAAATAAAATTGATGCCGAGTATGCCGGGCAATGCCAAGTACTCCTGCTGGTACTATATACATACAAACGGTTTCAGCAGTTCTGCAATTTTTCTGAGAATGACAATTGTGTGCAAGTTGTTTTTGGAAAAAAATGTGTGCAAGAATGAGGCATTAGTTTTAGTGTATGTTTATTATCAAAGGGTTTTCGACGTTATTCACTACCATCTGATGATACACGAGCTCTGAATCGCACATAAAGTGTTGTGTGTCGTTACAAGACTGTAGCCAAGTTATATGTATATACATATAGTATAACCCGACCGATAACCGATATACTATATAGATATACTAGCTAGCACCGAAGGCCAAGTATATATAAATATATAACTCGACATGATCACCGAACCGGCTCATGCAAGGCCTCCAGCTCCACTATCCAGTGAGCACCACTCCAACCCGCTCATGCAAGGTCTCTAGCTCCACTATCCAGTGAGCACCACTCCAACCCGCTCATGCAAGGTCTCTAGATCCACTATCCAGTGAGCACCACTCCAAACCGCTCATGTAAGGCCTCTAGCTCCACTATCCAGTAAGCACAACTAAAAACCGGCTAATGCAAGGCCTCTAGCTCCACTACACAGTGAGCACCACTCCAACCGGCTCATGCAAGGTCTCCAGCTCCACTATCCAGTGAGCACCACTCCAACCGGCTCATGCAAGGTCTCTAGCTCCACTATCCAGTGAGCACTACTCCAACCGGCTCATGCAAGGCCTCCAGCTCCACTATCCAGTGAGCACCACTCCAACCCGCTCATGCAAGGCCTCCAGCTCCACTATCCAGTGAGCACCACTCCAACCCGCTCATGCAAGGCATCTAGCTCCACTATCCAGTGAGCACCACTCCAACCCACTCATGCAAGGCCTCTAGCTCCACTATCCAGTGAGCACCACTCCAACCCGCTCATGCAAGGCCTCTAGCTCCACTATCCAGTGAGCACCACTCCAACCCGCTCATGCAAGGCCTCTAGCTCCACTATCCAGTGAGCACCACTCCAACCTGCTCATGCAAGGCCTCTAGCTCCACTATCCAGTGAGCACCACTCCAACCCGCTCATGCAAGGCCTCTAGCTCCACTATCCAGTGAGCACCACTCCAACCCGCTCATGCAAGGCCTCTAGCTCCACTATCCAGTGAGCACCACTCCAACCTGCTCATGCAAGGCCTCTAGCTCCACTATCCAGTGAGCACCACTCCAACCCGCTCATGCAAGGCCTCTAGCTCCACTATCCAGTGAGCACCACTCCAACCCGCTCATGCAAGGCCTCTAGCTCCACTATCCAGTAAGCACCACTCCAACCCGCTCATGCAAGGCCTCCAGCTCCACTATCCAGTGAGCACCACTCCAACCGGCTCATGCAAGGCCTCTACCTCCATTATACACTCCATGAGCCTCGGAGGTGCGACACGTTCGGCTAAAAGTCAACACACTCAGTTGCTTCCAGAAAGGCAGTAAACGATGAATAAAAGTCGTCGGCGAGGGATTTATCCAAAAAGGCCGAGCGGTTAATCTTTTCCGACTGACTTCTCGATGTATCAGGGCCACAAGGAGCCTGCTCCTTTACTGGTGATTTAAACCAAACCCTCGCCTTGCGGCTCTTTAAGCATTCCGCGCCCTTTCCCCAGATGCTCGGATCGCTACTGACAAAGGTAAAAATTATGTCGCCCTCCCTCCGCCACCCTCATTGTGCCTCTGACTGGCATTTGCTTTGCCGTGTTTTACAGCGGTCCCATGGGCTCTTGGCCTCCTCGGTTGCCGGGGGCACCGGACGGGCGAGGAAGCGTCTCCAAGGGTGTATTGTCGGCTGATGGCGACTATGATGCACTCATCACGGCTCCATCGGGCACGGTCACGGGCAGTACATCATACAATCGCCATGTTGTACAATGAGGAACGTTGCAGCACACACGGTGGATACGAGGACAGAGTATCTGGGAGATGGGCAGTTCCAACCCTGACCAAGCCATGCCAAAGACTTTACAAATGGTTGCTGCTGCTTCCTTGCTTTACACTTCGCCTTTTGGCTCGTCATACATTAAAATTCCTCGTAAAGACGTAAGGGAACTCATCTTTATATACATATGTATATAGTATTTATAATATCTTAAGCCAGCCACCTTAATCGTTAAGCCAACACCAGCCTTAATGAAGGCATTAAACAATGGATTGAATCTATGTGGGTTTGATAGAGTGCGGCATGGTGGGCCAAATGGCCTCCACATGTCTCGAAGTTTCTTGTATGTCCTGGTATCCAGGAACTTCAAATGCATGTGTTGTGCAACATAAGTGGTAAATGCATGTGTCCTGGTCCGTTCTGTGTTCTCGTTCTTCAACTAGTCTTTACTGTGTGTACAAAAAGTGCTGCAACACTTACTCTTTCATGAAGATTAACTCTATTTTAGGGCCTAAAGCTTCCTTTAAAGTCGCCGATCACTTTCAATGCACTTCTTCTGATATTATAAAAGGTGGAGCAAATATATTTTGTTCCATGGCTATTAGCCGCAACCCCAACCTCCTCCCCCCTCCCCGCACCTCACACCCCCCCTGTTTGCAGCAAGGGTTCAGTAGACCATAGGCTCATTTTTTTAAACATTATCTTCTATATATTCTATATTTAACATTGTGATATGAAAATAGTTTTCATATTTGTTGTAAATGTAGCTTAAACTCATGGTTATGCGTTAGAGCGGTGTATTTTTTTAGCAGCGCCGTCTTCAATGTTCATTTTTTTCTTTCTAAGAAAGACATATTCTGTCATTTTAAAACCACCAAAGTGTGTATTAGGTTTCCCCGTTTAATAAAATGTATCGTTTGATGCGTATAATGCTTTAAAACTGTTTTTTGTTTTTTTTTACCTCAGAAGAGATATTGAAGGAGCT
This sequence comes from Myxine glutinosa, assembly GCF_964187855.1. Taxonomy (NCBI): domain Eukaryota; kingdom Metazoa; phylum Chordata; class Myxini; order Myxiniformes; family Myxinidae; genus Myxine; species Myxine glutinosa. Next base: position 100,140,878 of record NC_136266.1, on the reverse strand, counting down.
GGGGCTCCCACGTCGATCGGAAGAATGGACGCGACAAAAAGCTGGAATTCATCCGAGTTGCTTTAATCAAACCAAACACTCAGGCACTCTGAAAAGCCCGTTTATCGGGCAGCAATATATATACATATTATCCCGGAGCGTTTGCCCAGGAAAGGCGAGAGGGGGCGTGGCCCAGCGTCCTGGCTGCGGCCTGGCAAGTTGAGGGCGAGCCTGCCCGGGTGTCCTGGACGAGCCCGGCATGGTGATCGCTCCGCGTCCTTGATAGGTTGTGAAAGGCGATTTGGCCCACCATGCCGCAAGGCGATTGTGAAAACCCAGTGGTAGCCGCTACACACGTCCCCCCAGAATCGACTTGCACCGGCAGGGTCAATTTGAGGGGGGTCCTGATGACCCGGCCGAAGCGACCCCTGGCGGGTCGTGGGAGGGGGTCCGGTGTGGTGGTGGGTGGTCGAGTGGGGGGCACCGTGGACGGGGGGCGGCCTCGCCGCGGCGGAAGGGCCACCCGTGGTGGGTGGTCGACGTCCACGTGTGCCGGCTTGAGGCGGTCCACCGCAATCCGGTCCGACCTGCCGCCGATGTCGATGACGAACGACTTGTCGTCCCGTCGCAGCACCCGGAAGGGCCCGTCGTACGGCGGCCGGAGTGGCCCCCGATGTGCGTCGTGACGCACAAAAACATACTCCGCTGTGCGAAGTGCTGGGGGGACGTAGGACTGGGGGTCACCGTGGTGGGATGTTGGCACGGGGGCAAACCGTCGGGCGGCCTCCTGGAGGTCCGAGCGCTGGTGAGCTGCGGACCAGGGACTGGTAGCGTCGGGCACGAATTCGCCCGGGACGCGTAGCGCCTGGCCATAGACCAGCTCGGCGGTGGATGCCTGGAGGTCCTCCTTGGGGGCCGTGCGGAGGCCCAAAAGGACCCACGGCAGCCGGTCGGCCCAACCGCCGTCTTGAAGGCCGGCCATGAGCGCGGCCTTCATGGAGCGGTGGAATCGCTCGCACAACCCGTTTGCTTGGGGGTGGTAGGCCGTAGTACGGTGGAGCTTGACCCCCAGGTTGCGGGCGACCGCGCCCTACAGCTCGGAGGTGAACTGTGGTCCGCGGTCTGACGAGATGTCCGCCGGTGCGCCGAAGCGGGTGACCCAGGTGGCGATGAAAGCCTGCGCCACGTCAGCGGTGGTGGTGGAGACGAGGGGAACGGCCTCCGGCCACCTGGTGGTCCTGTCCACCATGGTGAGCAGGTGTGTGAACCCCCGTGACGGGGGGAGGGGGCCCACCAGATCCACGTTGACGTGGTCGAAACGTCGTTCGGGCACGGTGAAAGGTGCCAGCGGGCCCTGGGTGTGTCGGTGGACCTTGGCCCGTTGGCAGGCCGTGCAGGTGCTGGTCCAATCGCGGACGTCCCGACGAAGGCCGTGCCAGACGAATCGCGCCGACACCAGCTTCTGGGAAGCTTTCCGGCCCGGGTGGGAATGGCCGGGGAGGGAGGCGAAGATGCGGCGTTGCCAGGTGACGGGCACGATGGGGCGAGGCTGGCCTTGGGAGACGTCGCAGAGCAGGACAGTGTCCGCGAAGGGGATGTCGGCCAGGCGGAGGCCCGTGTCCGCCACCCAGAGGGCTTGCACCGTGGTGTCGGTGGTTTGGTCCGCCGCCATAAGCGCAAAGTCCACGCCCAGGTGGACCGCGTTCGCGCTGGCCCGGGAAAGACAGTCGGCCACGGCGTTGTTTTTGCCGGCGACGTGCCGGATGTCCGTGGTAAACTCCGACACGGCGTAGAGGTGGCGCTGTTGGCGGGCCGACCACGGCTCCGTGACCTTGGCCATGGCGTAAACCAACGGCTTGTGGTCGACGAACGCCGTGAAAGGTCGGCCCTCCAGGAGGTGGTGGAAATGGCGGACGGCCAGGTGTAGACCGAGGAGCTCCCGGTCAAACGTGCTGTATTTGAGCTCGTTCGGCCGGAGCTGCCGGCTGAAAAAAGCGAGTGGCTGCCAAACCCTGTTCACCCATTGCTCATGTACGGCGCCCACCGCGTAGTCGGAGGCGTCCGTGGTGAGGGCGATGGGAGCGTTGAGCACCGGGTGAGCGAGCAGTGTTGCGTCGGCGAGGGCCCGCTTTGAGCTTTGGAAGGCCGCATCCATTGCTGCGGACCAGGCGATGTCGTGCTTGGCCGGCTTGCCCCGGAGGGCTTCGTAGAGGGGCCGCATGAGTTGAGCAGCGCGGGGCACGAAGCGGTGATAAAAATTCACCATTCCCAGGAATTCCTGCAGGGCCTTTATGGTGCGGGGACGCGGGAACGTGGTGATGGCCTCGACCTTGGTTGGCAGCAGCACGGCCCCGTTCTTGGTGATGTGGTGGCCCAAAAAATCAACGGCCATCGTGCCGAAGTGGCATTTGGCCGGGTTGACGATGAGGCCGTGCTGGCTGAGGCGCCCGAACAGTGTTCGGAGGTGGAGGAGGTGCTCGGCCCGGGACGTGCTTGCGACGAGGATGTCGTCCAGGTAAACGAAAAGGAATGGCAGGTCACGCAGCACGCCGTCCATCAAGCGCTGGAACGCCTGAGCCGCGTTCTTGAGACCAAACGGCATCCGCAAGAATTCGAATAAGCCGAACGGCGTGATGACTGCCGTTTTAGGGACGTCGGCTGCCCTGACAGGTACCTGGTGATATCCCCGTATGAGATCAATTTTCGAAAAAATGACCCGTCCCGCCAGACGGGCGGAGAAGTCTTGGATATGCGGGATCGGGTACCTGTCGGGGGTGGTAGCGTCATTGAGACGGCGGTAGTCGCCACACGGGCGCCATCCACCCCCCGGCTTTGGCACGATGTGCAGTGGCGAGGCCCACGTGCTATCGGAGTGCCGCACGATGCCGAGGTGCTCCAACGCGTCGAATTCGGCCTTCGCCACGGCGAGCTTGGCTGGGTCGAGGCGGCGGGCCATGGCATAGACCGGCGGGCCCGTGGTTGGTATGTGGTGCTCGATCCCATGCCGTACTGCGAAGGCCGAAAACGTCGGCCGCATGAGGGCCGGGAACTCCGTGAGCAGGCGAGCAAACTCATTCGCCACCGGGACGGCGCATGCCAGCTCGGTCGGCGCGGAGCTGCTCAATGTGCATACCAGGGAGCTGAAGGTTTCGGCGTTGATTAAACGACGTCGTTGGACGTCCACCAGCAGTCGGTGTGCGCAGAGGAAGTCGGCGCCTAGCAGAGCCATGGGCACGTTTGCGGTTACAAACGTCCAAGCAAAGCATTGGCCGCCGAAGCAGAGGGTGACGCTGCGCGGGCCGAAGGTGCGGATGGTCGATCCGTTGGCCGCAACCAAGGAGGGGCCGCAAACCGCGGACTGCCTGTCCTGGTCAGAGGCGGGTATGACGCTCAGTTGGGCGCCGGTGTCGCACAGGAAGCGCCGTCCGGACGCTTTATCCGTGATGAACAGTAAGTTGCCTGTGTGGCCGGCGCTCATGGCTGGTAATGAACGCCGGCCCGGCCGTTTCCCGGTCTGCCGAAGGTGCACGGGGGTCGGCATGTCCAGGCCTTCTGTCCGAACCTGGCATGATAGTAACACCACGCTTGGTCAGGTGGAGGCCCCGGTCGTCGTGCTGGAGGTGGTCGGCTCGGTGTAGCGGCCGCCAATTGCGTCGGCAGTTCGGTCGTCGACCGTGCTGGGTGCTCGGGCGCCATGGGTGTTGCGTCGGACGGCGGTGGGTCCCATGTCGCCGCTGCGATGCGCTGACCTGCGGCGGAGATCTTGTCGGCTTCTCTGGCAAGGGCCCGGGGATCTGTGATCGTCGTGCTTGCCAGGGCGAGGCGTACCGGGTTAGGCAGCTGACGGAGGAACAGCTCCCGGAACAGGAATGCCGGAGAGTGCTCGCCGAGCAGTGAAAGCATGTAGTCCATTCGCTCAGAAGGGCGCGTGTCGCCGAGCTCGGGCAGGTCGAGCAGGCGCCGTGCGCGTTCCGCCGATGGGAGGGCGAAAGCGACGAGGAGAAGCTTCTTAATCGCGCCGTATTTGTCAGCGGCTGGCGGGCTCTCGAGGAGGCTCAGGGCGCGGGCCGCGGTGGCCGAACCGAGCGCTGCTACCACATGGTGGAAGCGGGTGTCGTCGGCCGTGATGCCTCGCAGGGCGAACAGGGAATCCGCCTGTGCGAACCAAACCGCCGCGTGAGCCTCCCAGAAGGTAGGCAGTTTAAGGGCGACTGCCGTGTCCATGTCGGTAGGTCACCAATGAAGGAGCTGGGGCTCCCACGTCGATCGGAAGAATGGACGCGACAAAAAGCTGGAATTCATCCGAGTTGCTTTAATCAAACCAAACACTCAGGCACTCTGAAAAGCCCGTTTATCGGGCAGCAATATATATACATATTATCCCGGAGCGTTTGCCCAGGAAAGGCGAGAGGGGGCGTGGCCCAGCGTCCTGGCTGCGGCCTGGCAAGTTGAGGGCGAGCCTGCCCGGGCGTCCTGGACGAGCCCGGCATGGTGATCGCTCCGCGTCCTTGATAGGTGCAAGGCGATTGTGAAAACCCAGCGGTAGCCGCTACAATATCAACATTTAGCTCAGCGAATGTCATTCGCGGTGTCAGTATTTGATGAACTTATAAAGACTTAGTTCCAGATTTGTCAATGGCTGAGGTATATTAACAAACGAATAAAACAGATTTGGCAAAATTCCAACTTTTTTTTTAAAGATCGCATGTTCACCCAGGGTTGTGGAAGGCTGAAGAAGAAGAAACCTCGCATGGGCTTCCCAGACAAAATAAATAATTCTGGTTCTGGCTCTGCGATTTTCAGGTTTATTACTCCCGCCAGGGAGTAACGCATTCGATCGTGTCCGTCCGTGTGTGTGTGTGTTCGTATGTTCGTGTGTTCGTGTGTTTGTGAATAACATATCTGGAAAAGTTCTGAACGGATTTGGATGAAAGTTGGTGGGATGATTGCCCTTGGGATAAGGAAGAATTGATTAGTTTTTGGTGAAGCTCAGGATATTATTCTGGATCCAGGAATTTATTTTGGGAAAGATTTTTTCTGTTTTACTGCATTAAAGCTTTTATTTTTATTCTTAAATGATGTTTTTCTCCTCTAATTCCGAGATATATCAAAATAAATTATCTGACAGTTAGGGCTTACTTTCTTTTTCATTTATTGTTTTGGGGAGAGGGGATGTTAAACAAAACGTATTATTCCAACTAAACCCACGGCGGGAGTATGCGCTCTACTGAGTGGCGTTCTAGTTTTACACTGTGGCATGTGTGCAGATGAAAATCGTGTCTTCTCCCTCCTTCCCCCTCTGATGAATTTTTTTTGTGCCCATTACCTGGCCCTGGGAACTACCAACATGTATGCAAAAATTAATTGGTGGAGATCTGCCCAGCCCTGTTTTTTTCTATGATTTTCAGATGAACATACATATATATATACACTACTGGTCAAAAGTTTTAGAACACCTCAATTTTTCCAGTTTTTATTGAAATTTAAGCAATTCAAGTCCAGTGAATAACCTGAAATGGTACAAAAGTAAGCAGTAAACTGCTCGAGGTTAAAAAAAAAAAGTTTAGGTTAACAAAAACAGGAAAATAATGTAAATTGCACAGTTATATTGTAAAAAAGGCCTTCTTCAGGGAACAAGTAATGGGTTAACAACTTACAGCTGTTCTGCAGCAATGTAAGTAAATGAAGCCTTGAAAGTTGATGCAAACAATTCCTACAGGTATCCCAACCTCTGCTGATTACTTGATTACAAACCCCTTGTCTGTATAAAAGCAGTATTGGAACAGACTGTTATTACACCTCTGAAGCATTATTTGGACAATATTTCACTGCAGGAAGTAGTATATTGGAAACTGGAGGAAACTCTGACAGGAAGAGGTCTGGCAGACCCAAAGCCACAACAGAATCAGAAGACAAGTTTCTGTGAGTCAACAGCTTGAGTGATAGGCGGCTCACAGGACAACAGCTTCAAGCACAGCTTAACACTGGTCGAAGTAAGCAAGTCTCAGTTTCAACTGTGAAGAGAAGACGTCGAGCTGCAGGTTTGACAGGTCGAGTGGCAGTAAGAAAGCCATTGCCAAGATGGCAAAATAAGAAAAAGAGGCTTGCCTGGGCCATGAAGCACCGCCAGTGGACTACTGAAGACTGGAAGAAGGTCTTATGGACCGATGAATCAAACTTTGAAATCTTTGGTTCATCACGCAGGGTTTTTGTATGCCAGGTGAAAGGATGGTTCCTCAGTGTGTGACACCAACTGTCAAACATGGAGGAGGAAGTGTGATGATCTGGGGGTCTTTTGCTGGATCCAGAGTCGGCGACTTGCACAGAGTGACTGGCACCCTGAACCAAAAGGGCTACCACAGCATTTTGCAGCACCATGCAATACCCTCTGGTATGCGCCTCGTTGGTCAGAGGTTCATCCTACAGCAAGATAATGACCCTAAACACACCTCCAGGCTATGTCAAAACTACATTCGAGGAAAAGAACAAGATGGTAGGCTTCAAATCATGGAATGGCCACCACAGTCTCCAGACTTAAACCCCATCAAGCTGGTTTGGTTGAACTGGACAGAAGGGTGAAAGCAAAGCAACCTACAAGTGCAACACATTTATGGGAACTTCTGCAACAGTGTTGGGAAGAACTTCCCGAACAATATTTGATTTCCATTGTAGAAAGAATGCCACGAGTGTGTTCGGCGGTTATATCTGCAAAAGGTGGCTACTTTGCTTCGTCAAAAATTTAAATTAAATTGTGTTGAACAAAATGATTCTATGATTTCTTTTTATCTCCAATTGTTTATTTGTTCTATGCTTAATTTCAGAGTACATTGAGACATTAAACTGTGTACATTTCAATAAAAACTGGAAAAATTGAGGTGTTCTAAAACTTTTGACCGGTAGTGTACATACATACATACATACTGCACATACATACATAGACACATACACACATACATACACAGTACACACATACATACATACATACATACATACATACATACACAGTACACACATACACACATACACACATACACACATACATACATACATACATACATACATACATACATACATACATACATACATACACAGTACACACATACATACATACATACATACATGCATACATATATACATACATACATACATATATACACAGTACACACATACACACATACACACATACATACATACATACATACATACATATATACACAGTACACACACACAGACATACATACATACATACATACATACATATATACACAGTACACACATATACACATACACACATACATACATACATACAAAATACATACATACATACATATATACACATACACACATACACACATACATACATACATACATACATATATACACAGTACACACATACACACATACACACATACATACATACACACATACACACATACAAATATACACACATACATACATACATACATATATACACAGTACACACAGTACACACAATACACACATACATACATACACACACACACATACATACATACATACATACATACACACATACACACATACATACATATATACACAGTACACACATACATACATATATACACAGTACATACATACACACATACACACCTGCACACATACATACATATAATTGCCCTATTTAATATAGTAGGACAGTGCAAACCCCCTGTGATCCTTGACATTAATCCCCACCTGAAATATTGTGTATTCAACCTCCGATATTCAATGACGTCACCCTCCCTTAATCATTCTGCCTCCCGATCCATGATGTCTGACGTTTATTGGTGTCATCTCTCCCTTCCTTTCCAATCCTCCCTTGACGCGCACTTCATTATTTAGCTCCCGACAAAGGGTAATGTCCGAAACATCAACCTCAACTTGAGAATTGCCATGTGACCTCCACTGGTGGTAGGAATGGTGCAGATCACAAGGTGATGCTCAAGCTTCTTCACTCCAACATCTGCCGTGAACAAGTCGAGTGGATCTCGCCCAAACGTCGGCTTTCCCGACTAGTAAGTCCAGCTGTTTTCAATAATAAACTTTTAATGTTTTAATTTAACTGGATGAATAATAACCTGCATCGATTTATCTCCCTCAACTTATTTCCCATGGAGGTAAATTTACACTTTTTCAATCCTGTTTCGGAAAATTAATTACAATATTATCCACCCTTTATGCTTTGACCCTTTATACAGTATCAATTTCTCCAGCTCCCTCGAGGCAGCATACCAATCATTTTTTGCAATCTTTCCTGCAAAAAGCTGAATCTATATATCCAATAATTTCACCTCCAACCAATAATATTTAGTTGTTCTTGCAATCACGCAGCCCATCGTCACCTTTGCCCACCTGCACCCCCTCCACATTGCTGCCTGCCTGCATGTCTGCATGTAGCCTCCAGACCACTGCCTGTATGCATCCCCTCCAGACCACCGCCTGCCTGCACCCCCTCCAGACCACTGCCTGTATGCACCCCCTCCAGACTACCACCTGCCTGCACCCCCTCCAGATCACCGCCTGCATGCACTCCCTCCAGATCACCGCCTGCATGCACCCCCTCCAGATCACCGCCTGCATGCACCCCCTCCAGATCACCGCCTGCCTGCACCCCTTCCAGATCACCGCCTGCTTGCATCCCCTCCAGATCACCGCCTGCCTGCACCCCTTCCAGATCACCGCCTGCCTGCACCCCCTCCAGATCACCGCCTGCCTGCACCCCCTCCAGATCACCGCCTGCATGCACTCCCTCCAGATCACCGCCTGCATGCACCCCCTCCAGATCACCGCCTGCATGCACCCCCTCCAGATCACCGCCTGTATGCACCCCCTCCAGATCACCGCCTGTATGCACCCCCTCCAGACCACCGCCTGCCTGCACCCCCTCCAGACCACTGCCTGTATGCACCACCTCCAGACCACCGCCTGCCTGCACCCCCTCCAGATCACCGCCTGCATGCACCCTCTCCAGATCACCGCCTGCATGCACTCTCTCCAGATCACCGCCTGCATGCAACCTCTCCAGATCACTGCCTGCATGCACCCCCTCCGGATCACCGCCTGCATGCACCCCCTCCAGATCACCGCCTGCATGCACCCCCTCCAGATCACCGCCTGCATGCACCCCCTCCAGATCACTGCCTGCATGCACCCCCTCCAGATCACCGCCTGCATGCACCCCCTCCAGATCACCGCCTGCATGCACCCCCTCCAGATCACCGCCTGCATGCACCCCCTCCAGATCACCGCCTGCATGCACCCCCTCCAGATCACCGCCTGCATGCACCCTCTCCAGACCGCTGTCTGCCTGCAACCCTTCCATATCAATGTGTGCCAGCACCCCTTCCACACTGCTGCCTTTCTTCCCCCTCTCGATCAATTTCCTCTACTGGGAATTCCATTCAGGTTAATGCGATGGGCCTCTAATATAAAACATTATGATAGTCATGAGTTCGACTTTATTTAGATGGAAAGTTTATTGGTTAAAGAAAATGCTCTCCTTCTACCATTCCTGACCGACATGGAGAGGATAAAAGACATATAGATGCAATAAAAAAGACTGGCTTTGTGATCAACTTGCAATGAGCTTTATGTTCCAATGACTTTGGCGTTGAGATCCCACAAATAAACTGCAGTTGATTCCTGTGTCGCAACATCTTCTGCCAGTGAACGATTTCATCTTGGATTCTTGATTCATGTTACAAAACCATGGCTCCACCATAAGCAGGTACGTCAACCTCTGTAACCGATTCATGAGGACTATTTCATCAGCTCTTCTTACCTTGTGCTTTCAGGGCATAATTTTGGTCGACATGGAGTATTTTCTTCCCCACAGTATCACGATGCTGCAAAATATTATACGCAAAATTACGTCAATTCACCGTGGGGCTGGTGGCATCCCCTAGGCGCCGGGGCACATGGAAACTATAAAAGAGCCGTGGGCGATGAACACCTTGAACCCGGTGTCTCACAATTGAGCTCTGAATTGGTGCTGCTTGTTCAAACACGTTTCATTCATTTGTATGCATATTCACTTGGAGTCAGTTTCAAGTTCAACCCGCAGGTGTGCACCATTTTCTAAGGGCCGCTGTTGTGTTACTGATGCAGTGCCCACTGCAGCATATGGCAGGGATTTAGAAGTCGTCCAGAGTGCTAACGGTAACTCGCCGACTCTGTCAACAGGGATCTTTCAGGTACCTTTTCCCTTTCTAGTACTCCAACTAATGCGAGCAGACTAGTCCCTACTTTAAAGGTCACCGGAGCGATAGCGCACTCTGATACAACTCCCTGCCTGTGAAGGAAGTTCCATCACAAAAGGAAAAATCTCATTATCCCTCCCTTCCTTCAAGGTGCCTGGTGTTGGCTTGGCGGTTAGGGTGCCGGCTTGGGATCCTCAAATCCCGGTCGATCACCGAATTAACGCCACGGGGGGTTGACTCAGCCTGCACCATCCTCCAGGGGTCGGCAAATTGAGTACCAGTTCACTGGCAATTCCCTGTGTGTCGCAAGAGGTGACCAACAGGGTTGGCGGCAGGAAGGGCATCCGGCCATAAAACATCGCTTCAAAAAGGGGACCATGGTGCCCAAAAAAGGCCAACCCCTGCTCTGCGACAAAAAATGGCCTCTAAAAATGGTTTCTTTTCTTCTTTGTTCCTCCCTTCCTTCAACATTACTGCTTTTGCACCACACCTTAATAACAAGCTTCTTTTGATTTGATGAATTTCCCCAAAAAATATTATCAATACCAAAAAATGCTTATTGGTGAAACAGCTCGAACTTCTGCAGCAGCCTTTTCTTGCGTGTACGATACGCGTTCAGATTGTTCAACTGACGAAGTACAATAGTTGAATCTTGTGAACTTTATTTTTCAATAGATATGTAGTCTATGTAATTCGTAAGAAAATGTTATTTTTTTTGTGCATTATACTTTTTTTTTGGTGAGCCTGGTGTTGGCTTCGCGGTTAGGGTGCGGCTTGGGATCCTAGGATCCTGGGTTCGTAATCCCGGTCGATCGCTGAATTAACACCATGGGGATTGACTCAGCCTGTCATCCCTCCAAGGTTGGCAAATTGAGTACCAGTTCACTGGTAATTCCCTGTTTGTTGCAAAAAGCGACCAACAAGGTTGGCATCCGGCCATAAAACATTGCTTCAAAAAGGGGACCACAGTGCCTGAAAAAGGCCAACCCCTGCTCTGCGGGGAAAATATGGCCTCCAAAGGTGGTTCTTTACCTTTTTTGGTGTCTTGCAACTTCTCATGCGCCATGCGAGAAACTCCCACCTCGTCCTTTCCCCATAAACTTCAAATTTTCCACCGTTGTTATTCCACATAATTGTGGATCACAAGAAGTGTTAGCAAATATTAACGAAGAAACCTGCACCATAAATCAGTGGGTTTATGACAAACGCGAGTGATGGGTTTAAGAAATAATGTGTTGATTTGAGTAAATGTTATAGCATTGTCACCCCTTTGTTGATAACATCTATTGGGGCACCGGCGATGCCCAAGTGTAATCCACGGTAAACATGAGAAGAAGGTGGGGCGGTCTGGGGTCACAGCTGGAACACGAACCTGGAACCGGCAAATGCTTTGGAGCACGTAGGAAATCCTTGCCTCCAACGGTGACTAACGAAGAGTAAAGTAACCTACAGACGGGCGTTCCTGTAATCAAGTTTGTGCCTTCTTAGGAGGATGGCACAGGTCGCGCGCAACACCGGAGTCACGTGACACTGCGGGTCAGAAGTCAGAAGCGAGACCTCAGGACACAGGGCCGAGCTGGAAATGCAGCTATTCCGGAAATGTGGCACGTCGAGACATCTGTCCTCTGGCTCCACGCTGCCCCACGGCGCCAGCACTATGTACAAAGACACTCAGACAATCCAAAGATCTCCAGATAAATCCTACATTAATGAGCAAAACCTGAGTTTTGTCATAAATAACTTGTGGCACGCACAAAAGAACTCGAAATTAATCCCTTAAAGCCAAAGAAAAAACAAGAAGACTTCGGGCAGACTTCCTCCTAAATTAGGAGCTTCCACCAGCGGTTGGGTTGAGCCCGATATCAAAGGCAGTTGTGTTTGAGGACGCACGTGCCCATATCTGCTTGCCCATTTCATTGAGCTATGACCTTGTACTTGCTCACCCTCATTCAGCACGAGGGTAGGAACTTTGCAGTCAATTCTACAATCAGTATTGAATGAACCAATGGCGTACATTTCATCAGGTTTGCATCAACTGGACTTACATTGAAATGTGCAGTTAGTTATTGTCATGCCAGCAATACCTGTTTCTCTGCACTATGCACCAATGCGCTTTTGTACCTACGGGTGCATCAAAAGTTAACAACATGTCCTCACTTTCTCTGCTGTATACCTGCATACATATCCATGTCGTTCTGAAAAACAGGTTCTATCAAATACCCCGAATCAAGATTTTTGTCTCAGTGCCAGCAAGGCATCACTGGATATGACAGCTAGAGAACACATGAAAGTAGCAGTGAAAGACTGATTAATGAGGCTTCTCAAATGAATTCTGAACGAGAACTTTCAATAACCCCTTGTATAGATTAACCCAGTTTAAGCAGCTCTGTCGTCGGTAATGCTGACGTCATGTACAAGATTTAACCTCCTTTTCCTTTGAGTTACAACTGCATACTGGATCCTGTAACCATCACTAAAATCAATGTACGAGGTAGAAAAAAAACTTCACAATCGAAATCGAGACCTCGAGCATACCATCATACCAAAATACGCAATGTGGTGTCTGTTTGTCTGTATTTCTGACCACGATACATTCGGTCGTTACTTATCCAATCTCCAACAAACTTCACGAAGATTGAGGGTCACACGATGAAGGTTGTAGCGACTTCAATCCCCCCCCCCCCCCCCCCCCATCCCCAAGTGGTTTTCCGCCTTGGGCAAAATACGTGTTCGAGTATATATCCGCATTAACATATAGCTAATCATGGCGTTTTTCCGAGGGCACTTCTAATTACAAAAGTAGCAGGAAAGAGCAATCAGAGATTGCAGACCCTCACCAGGACATGTTTTTAGTGGTTTCAAAGGCTCTTGTGTTGAAACAAATATGGCGGCCGAACCACGTGACCGATGACGTCATCATTTTTTCTTTCTCTGCCAATTTATCCCTAGATGATGCTCAAGAAATTTCATCTTGATCGGATGAAGTTTTGTACTTGTCGAATTATGACGTCACCATGGAGGCACCTATGACATAATCATTAACATATGTTATTCCCCATGGAGTGTTCTTATTATTGAGTCAGGTTGTCACACAAACATTGATCCTGTCAATCAGACCAACGGTTGCAGAGAAAATCATATTTATTCTGGGCGGACAAACAGACAGACAGATAAACAAATGGACTCAAATGCAATACCCTCTCCTCTGGCGAGGGTAATAACAACACTTATGATAATAGCATAATATTAATGTTATTACAAAACAATATTAATCAAATTAAATTAAACAGATCCTTGCAACGACAGACCAATAAGCCTGCTCCCAATTATCAGCAGTCATGGAATCCATCATTGCTTCGGATATCAAATCCTTCCTCTTCTCCAATGGCTTGATCTCCGATCATTAAATTGGATTCAGACCAGGTCATTCTACTCTGGACATGTTGCTTCTGCTGTCTCAACAATGGATGGAGGTCCTCAATGCCAAACAGGAAATCAGAGCTGTCTCCCTTGACATATCACATGCCTTCAATACGGTCTGGCACCCAGATCTCCTCACCAAACTCTCCTCTCATGGTATCTATGGAAATCTCCATGCATGGCTTGCGGACTTCCTCTCTGGATGTAGTCAACGTGTGGCCCTGAATGGATTTCTCTCATCTTCCCTTCCTGTTCTGGCTGGAGTTCCCCAGGGTAGTGTTCTGGGCCCTGTGCTTTTTCTGGTCTTCATCAATGATCTCTCAGACTCTCTGGAAAATCCTCTTTATCTCTTTGCTGATGACTCCACTCTCTGCCGCTCCATTCCTCATCCCTCAGATCGGCAGTCTGCAGCCTCCTCACTCTCTGCAGACCTGGACAAAATCACAGACTGGTCAAACAAGTGGAACATGTCTTTCAATCCTGACAAATCTCACACTCTTTCTATGTCTCTCCGAAAAGACCGACTGGAAAACCCTCCCATCTACTTTCTCAACAATCCTCTCCAAGGAGTTCTGTCGCTCAAGCTTTTGGGTCTCACTATCTGCCATGATCTTTCCTGGGAAAACCACATTTCAAATCTGGCCTCCAAAGCCAGTCGCCCACTGGGCATCCTCCATCGTGCGAAGTCCTTCCTTGGCACACCTGAGCTCCTCACCACATACAAGGCTTTCATCCGCAGCTCAATGGAATACTGTTCCACCCTCTGGGCCGGTGCTCCTGCCTCACACCTAGCTCGGCTTCACGCTGTTGAAACCAAAGCTTTCAGAATCATTGGAATCTCCTGCGATGAAGTTAACTCCGAGGGCCTTTCACTCACCCACCGCAGGCAGGTTGGTGGTCTTTCTGTCTTCTACCGACTCCTCTCCAGCCTTGCTCCCCTAGCTCTCTCTGTGCTCTGTCCCGCAAATATTCCTACAGGTTGCACAAGATCTGCCAGCAACCCTCTTATGGTTAAACTGCCAAAATCTAGACTCTCTGCTCACCTTCACTTTCATTCCCCTTTTCTCCCGCCTCTGGAACAAACTCCCCCACTCCCTTGAATCCCAGTCCTCCCTCCAGGTCTTTAAAACATCTGTTCACCACCATCTCTTATCTTCCCCCATCCAAAACCTTGATCTTTTCTACCCCCGCTAATTCACCCCAGATACACTTTTTTGAAATTCCAACTTCTTTCCTGGAAGTCCTTGCAGTGTCCATATGTTTTATCCCTCTCCCACCTCCCCCCAAGCCCTCTCCCTCCCACAGGTCTCTCGATGTCCCTGCTCTCAAATATTGTGTTTGTGTCCTTCCCCCTCTCTCCCCATCTTGTCTACCGCTCCCCTTATTTTGTGTTTTATGTGTCGGTTTAACTTTTTGTGTGATTAATGTTAGCTCTTTCACGAGCCTCGATCTTGTATCCAAAAAAAAAAAAAAAAAAATTATATCCCCTCTCCCCAAGAGTTTTTTCCACCTTGGACAAACACTCTGTTAACATTGTGTATAAATAGTTTATCGTGCCGTTTGATAGCCGACTAGAAGTAAAAAAAAAAAATTATAAACCACAAACACCTATGATTCCCTTTTTAAACAGTTGCTACTGCTGTTTAACACTAAACTGAAAGAAATCTGAAGACATCACGACATCCTTGAGGCATTCTTTGCTTATCTCGTGCACCACATAATAACGGACCCGAGCCGAGATCTACTGTAAACTTTATACCCCAGAAAGGATAATAACATGAACCGTACTGTCGCTCCCGGAGGAAGTGGGTGTACTAATACTATAAAATACAGCAAAGTGTAATATGGCTTCCCGTGACTCATGTTGATGAAATGTGTAAAATATCAACTTTGAAAGACTAAGCCTTGCCCATAATTGTCTTGTAGACTGTAGCAAATAAAGAAAAACAACTCAGTTTGACTTGGCGGAGAAGGATGTATGTAAGTGTGTATACGTAGTATATGTATGATAATGCTCCTCCATGTCCATGACCATCTGCATCCGAAGTCTTCGATCTTGATTTTATTAGGTGGCGGAGTTTGCTCTAACTCGGAAAAAGAACACCGGTAATTTGGGTTTGGGGCGCCCACACTATTATTTCCATGAAAACGATTTGTGAGAGCGTATTGGACATGATTAGGCACAGCAATGGTACCGTTCGAGGGTCGAAAGCGGTATATTGAAATCTCAGTGTAATGAAAGCAACGTCAAATGCCTCTCCAAGGTACATCAATGTCCAAAGCGCAAGATCATTTTCAAGAGAATTCAGCCCCAGCCAGACCGCTAGTTTCACAGAAAAACTAGTTGCGAAGCGGGCCTCTGGAATGACATGGAGCCGACGAGATCCACAAATATTTGCGCCATGGAGAGAAAATATCACAGCTTGATTCACGGGCCCGCGAGCAGCGAAGGCCTAGATTTATCGGCTGTTTCGGGTAGGCCGGTTTAACTCGCAGACCCCCAAGCATGACGCCATCGCCTTTCAGCCCTACACAAGGCTGCTCAGGATTTACAGGGTCACCAACTCAGTGGCCACAATACCGGTCTCTCTGTCGCTTTTCCCTCCTAACTCTCTTGAACCTACGACTGAGCTGGAACAGGGTTGTTGTTTTTTTTTCATTGAATCGAGCGAAGAGTTCTTGGCGAGAAACACAACTGAGAGTATGGTTTATCTGCTCTATGCGTGGTTCCTCAAAGGGTCTTCTTTTTTACGATTGCACATTCGAAGGTTCGTTTCGGAGCCTTGGCTTTAAAATGTATTTGTGAGTTTTGTGAAAGAACAGTAAGCTCAAGGGCACGACCGCCAGCTACAAAAAGAATTTCTCATAATTCCTGAAAACTCTTCTCGCCCTTTTCCATAGAATGTAAAGCCTGAAAATCTTATGTGTGTCGTTGGTTGTTATCTCCAAATGTGGGTTTCAGAATGTGGAACGGAGCCCTTCCAGGTCTCGAAGTATCCACCTCCGTTTCAGTAAGAGATCATGATTCATGGACCAAGCGTTGTGTTTTCAGTGTGTGGGTTTGTGTTGCCCTTCCTTTGCATACCAAGAAGGCCATTCACATAAAACATGTGAACCACCTGTTTGATTTGTTTACAATACAGAAGCTGATGAACAAACAGCAACCACACTCTAAGATAGCAAGCAGTGCAGCCTGATATGGCCGATGTGCCAGAGAATAGCTTTTTAGATTTTGTCTATTATTTGGCACGTGTACCGAAGTGTATGGATTTATTTATATACAAGGTCTAGGCTCATGGAAGAGCAAGGACACAGATCAGATCAGGACACAGCATAACAAAAGGAACAGCAGGAGGAAGGGGAAACAGCAACAGCAGGGCAGAAGGAGAAAGTCAACTGAGACAGACAACCAGGGGATGCAGGTAACGATGAGTGGTCGGAGGGACAAATCAAGGGATGAACAAGATGGATATGTCAGTAAAGTTATGGGAGGGGTGGGGTGTAGTTTAGTGGGTGTAGAAAAAAAACAACTTGGTTTGGATCGGGGGGGGGGGGGGGAGACTTCAGATGGTGGCGTACAGCTGTCTTGCAGACCTAGAAGGGAGAGTGAGATTAGAGAGTGTGAAGGCAGTTCCACAGGCAGGAAAAAAGAGGAATAAATGGGTGGAGGTAAGCAGGGGTTCTTTATGCAGTTTCACTCGTTCGGGGTTGCTGGTGGACCGTGTGCGTCCTGCAGATACCTGGTGGGACAGAACACAGAGAGGGCAGAGGGTGCAAGACCAGAAATGAGGCGGACGAAGACAAAGAGACCACCGACCTGTCAGCGGTTGTGAAGTGATAGGCCCATAGACCCGGCTTCATCATGGATTCCAATGATCTTGAAAGCCTTGGTTTTCATGGCGGCAAGCTGAGCAACATGTGAGGCAGGGGAGCCAGCCCAGAGGGGAGAGCAGTACTCCATCAAGCTGTGGATGAAGGCCTTGTAGGTGGATAGTTCAGGTGTACCAAGGAAGGACTTTGCATGACGGAGGATGCCCAGTCGGTGTCTGGCTTTGGAGGGCAATGATTAAATGAGGCTTGCCCAAGAAAGATCACGGCTGATGGTGAGACCAAAGAGTTTTAGTGACTGAACCTCTTCGATAGGTTTGTTGAGAAAGGATATGGAAGGTTTGCCGTATGGTCCTTTCAGAGAGAGATTGAGTGTGTGGGATTTCTCAGGATTGAAAGACATACAGAGAGTTTCCAAAAAGTGGACTATTTGAGCAGCCTGATATTCTGTCATTTATAATGCCTTACCTTTCTCTTTTGCAGGTTATGATGGTGGTGGTGGTATGCCATTTCGAACAAGTAGTCTGTCGGACCCTACGTCAACTATCGTATTCACAGTGGAACAAAAATTGAAAATCATGACTTTGTGGCTTGAGAAAATCCTACGTGCAGGTGCGCCAACGATACTGTCAGTAGTACAATGTTCACACCTGTAATGGACCTTCCTATGGGAGCATTCAGCGGTTTGTGGAGCACTTCCAAGCACATGGAAGTGTGAAAAATCAAAATAAAGGCAACGGTGGCTGCCCACCAAGTGTTATGAAGGACCAAGGGAACATTGATCATGTGAGGTCTTTTTCTTTTTTTTAATACAAGATCGAGGCTCGTGTAAGTGCTAACATTAATCACAAAAAAACAAACTGACACATAGAACATATAATAAAGGGAGCGGGAGACAAAATGTGGAGAGAGGGTGGGGAGAGAGAGGGAAGCACACAAGTACAACAGTAGAGAACAGGGACATCGGAAGATCTGTGGGAGGGAGAGGGCTTGGGGGGAGGAGGCATGGGAAGGGGGGGGGGGGGGGGAGTGGGAGAGGTTTACAACATATGGACACTGCTAGGACTTGCAGGAAAGAAGTCGGTATTTCAAAAAAGTGGATCTGGGGTGAATTAATGGGGGGTAGAAAAGATCAAGGTTTTGGATGGGGGAAGATAAGAGATGGTGGTGAACAGCTGTTTTAAAGACCTGGAGGGAGGAGTGGGATTGAAGAGAGTGAGGGAGTTTGTTCCAGAGGCAGGAGAAAAGAGGAATGAAGGAGTGAAGGTGGGCAGAGGGTCTTGATTTTGGCAGTTTAACCAGAAGAGGGTTGCTGGAAGATCTTTTGTGACCTGTAGGAATATTTTGGGGACAGAGCACAGACAGAGCTGGGGGAGCAAGGCTGGAGAGGAGTCGGTAGAAGACAGAAAGACCACCAACCTGCCTGCGGTGAGTGAGTGAAAGGCCCTCGGAGTTAGCTTCATCACAGGAGATTCCAATGATTCTGAAAGCTTTGGTTTCAACAGTGTGAAGCCGAGCTAGGTGTGAGACAGGAGCACCGGCCCAGAGAGGAGAGCAGTATTACATTGAGCTGCGGATGAAAGCCTTGTTTGTGGTGAGGAGCTCAGGTGTGCCAAGGAAAGACTTCGCACGACCGAGGATGCCCAGTCGGCAACTGGCTTTGGAGGCCAGCATGGAAATGTGGTTTTCCCAGGAAAGATCATAGCAGATAGCGAGACCCAAAAGCTTGAGTGACAGAACCTCTTCAAGAGGATTGTTGAGAAAGTAGATGGGAGGGTTGTCCTGTCGGTCTTTTCAGAGAGGCATGGTGAGAGTGTGAGATTTGTCAGGATTGAAAGACATGTTCCACTTGTTTGACCAGTCTGTGATTTTGTCCAGGACTGCAGAGAGTGAGGAGGCTGCAGACTGCCGATCTGAGGGATGAGGAATGGAGCAGCAGAGAGTGGAGTCATCAGCAAAGAGATAGAGAGGATTTTCAAGAGAGTCGGAGAGATCATTGATGAAGACGAGAAATAGCACAGGGCCCAGAACACTTCCTTGGGGAACTCCAGCCTGAACAGGGAGGGGAGTTTCTGCTATCAAAAGTCCGAAGAAGTCCCACCGTCGGCATTGCTGAAAACTTGCGATCTCATCCTCATATGTGTGCTGCATTCTCACTTTTGAGCTCAAGCTCTACCTCAACATCTTATATGTAAGGCAAAAACTAACTCTGAATGACATGGCAAGACGAGTAATAATATGTGATTGGTTCAGTGACCGAATGGAAAGGTACCCAAATTGGATAAACTCCTTGTGGTTTAGTGATCAAGCACACTTCCGTTTTAATGGAGCTATCAACAATCACAACATCTTTTGGGGTGCTGAGCCTCCTGAGGAGGTGTCTCAGATGTCTCTCATGGGCCCAAAGTCCACTTGCTGCTGTGCATTGAATGGCAGAAGGGGTAAGGCTGGGACCGTATTGGTACGAGGACGCCAATGGTAAGACGGTGACAGCCAATGCCGAGCGGTACCGCTGTCATCACTGATCTCGCTCAACTACTGTTTCCAGACCATGTCGGACTTGCGTAGTTCATGCAGGACGATGCCCCACCACACACTGCAGGTGAAACCATCGACTTGCTCATCATCTGTTTGAAAATTGTGTCATCAACCTGGGCACAGTGCATGAGTGGGCACTCCACAGCCCGGATTTAAATCCATTGGATTTTTTTTTTCCTTTGTTGTGCTGCCAAAGGTCAAGTTTTTGCCAACAAACCTTTAACCCCAGCTGTCATGAAGCAGGAGGTGGAAGATTACCGTCGGGCTACTACTACAGCCACTTTCAGACGAGTTGTGGAGAATTTTGGAGTCAGGATCAAAGCCTGTTTGAACAGAGGAGGAGCACACATTGAAAATGTCAATCACTGGCAGTATAATGACTGATTTCAAAATGGAATGGTGGATGCTTTCCATCAATGTATCACTGAACTTGGTACCTTTTGTAATTTTTCTACAATAAAACGTTGAAATAGTCCACATTTTTTGAAACACGCTGCATTTGAAGTGTTTGTCCAGATTGTGATTTTGTCAAGGTCTGAGGAGAGGAACCAGGCTTCTCCTTGTTTGTCAGAAGGATGATGGATGATAATTGGGTGCTTGCTCCGCAATTCATTGGGTCTTGGAGTTATCCGGGCCTTGCCGGCTTCAGGGTCGGAGGTCGGAGTTATCCGGGCCTTGTCGGCTTTAGGGCCGGTGGTCGAGTAGTGGGTCCATGCCACCCCGAACCTGTAGTAATATCATACCAAGGACTTTATTGGCTTTTTTGGCCGCCGAGGCACATCGAGAGGATGTTTTAGGAGACTTGTGAATTAATACTCCCAGACCTTCTTCCTCTTCAGTCTTCTTGAGCTGAGATTTTCCCATCTCGTGGATGTGGTGTGGGTTGTCGCTTCCCTACGTGCATTACTCTGCGCTTGTTTAAGTTGAATATCACTGGAGCAGGTTCATGTCTTGTTTTAAGTTTTGAATTCTGATTCCTCGTGTGGTGCTTTGGTGTCATCTGCAAATTTGCTGTTCACAGTCTCGTCATGCCAAGATGCAATAAGATAATTTAAAACCACACGCTGCATTGGAGTGATGGGGAAAAATACGGACAAGACAATTGATAGAGATCAATTCCAATTTGGCTTGTGTCGTCACATGTCACATGTAAAGCACTGTTTGTTGTGTTGGATTAAACTGCCACATCTACAATTATTAACCAGAAACAAATGTATTACCCACCACGTCGCTTTCTCTGTCATGGATGGCAGCAATGGCGCCTCATTTTATGAAACAATAAAAATAAGAGCAACACCAAAACATCTCAACATAGCTTGTCCTGCACTTCTCAACTCACTGGTAATTGTCAATTTATGAAGGCCAATTTCTTTGGCTTTGAAATAATTTGCAAAAACAATCAATCTGGTGGTTAATGGCTACCAATATGAACACCAACACCAACACGAGTCACTAGTCCAATTCCTTATCAGGAAAAGTTAAATCATCAAAAAGAGCATTATTACCGCTAGCAACGGTACCAGCCCTATGGGCGGGGCTTCAATTGGGAGGCCCAAATGAAAAGGCAAAATATCAGAAATTGAAGGCTTTTTTTTATATTTTTAACGATTTATGTAAACATCCCTTAAATATCACACGCAAATCATCAAAATCTAAACAGTATTTGTAGAATTTCAATAAAAACCACGTCACTGTTCATATCGGTAAATATTATTCCATCGTGTTTGGAAAAACTGGAAATTGGAAATTGGAAAATTTGGAAAAACAATATAGCTTATTTTACTCCAGGGGGTCCCAGGATTACCCACCCAAAATTTCGTTGCGATCGGTTGAGCCGTTTTTGCGGTCCCTGGGAACAGACGGACAGACAGACATTTGGTGAATTATAGTAAGATTATCGTAAACCATGTCTGCTTCCAAAGACATTTCATCTCAGGTAACACAGCCTTGTCGTTATTCAGGTTTCATGGCCTGCACTTTAGCTCGTAAAAGTAATGAGTCTTCTCCTTTCGTATGCAGCACAACGCTGTGGGTAGCATCATTGCCTTCCGCTGATGCGATGCGCTCTGTATGTTCGGGCTGAAAGACATTAAAATACATACATGAAGAGAGGCAAAGTCAGCAAACATTTTCTGGAAGATACACCTCAATCGAGATCACTTTGCAATAATGTGCATCTTCCTGTTCTTGAATAAATGTGAAAACCATTGCTCTCAGCGAGCTCATTAACATGAGTTCCCTTACACGGAACTTCAATGCACGAAGAGGCCATTAGACATATCAAAGCTGAGCATCAAGCAAGAGAGCAGCACATACCATTTTTGGAACAACTTGGTCCAGGAATCGAAGCAACGACATCCCAGACTGAGAACCGGTAACTCTAACCATTTACACCACTGAGTCTAAGTAACCATTCACAATATCTCGACTGGATCACCGTCCATCACATAGAGAACATACTCAGATGTATATACCTACCAACACTTTTGGAAATTTTGGGCTTTTTTTCTCAACAGATTACATTATCAACAAAACCAATTTCGCATCACATCCTCAGTCTTCCATAGAGCTGCAATCCACTGCATGGAGTAGCGAACACAAGCTGAGACTAATCTGTTGGTTCACGAGTTATCAAGTGACCACTATATTCGTCATGTGTGTACGTCTGTCTGTCTGTCTGTCCGCAGCATAACTACCCGATGATATCATCCGATCTTGATGAAACTTGGGTGGGAGGTTGACACCATGATCTAGTTGTGTCCTGCCTAGAGTGGGCGTATTGCGCCCATTGTGGGCGGAGCCACGCCCGAAAAAGATGTCTTTTTAGGGGGTAATCGAGTTCAAGCTACATCTTCTCCGAGGGGTTTGGTGGAATCTGACAGAGGTTTCGATATTTGGTTTGGCCAATGTCATGTGTCGAGTCCCACGGAGCTCGATTTTTCATTTTTCAATTTTTTTTTCATTTTTTTTTTCATTTCATTTTTCACCGAATTTTCGGTATTGTGTAGCTAACTAACCTCATAACTGATTATACATTATTTTTTAAATCTCATTTCAAGGTCAGTAACCTTCGTTTTGACATTTCCGGGCCTGGCCTGTCCGGGCCTGTTTTGGTTATATCCGTCCTTTGTCATTGAATACCGCTCGCTCGTGAACCATCGTCGTCTCCTGACTTGTTATATTATATGCTTGTCATGTGACATTTCCTTCCCAGGAGCCAGATTATATTCACCACACATTTATATCACGTGACGAAGATATCACCACCTATACTTTTATAATTATTTTGGAGGTGTGGCCCTTTCTGATTACTGGCATGACAACCATGACAATCACAGTGTACTATATCCAAATAGGGCTGTACTATGAAGTATTTCATTTTAACACACGGGATGCGATTCTATCACGTGTAACTGGCATTTAATAGGTTTTCCTCCATTTCAACAATTCTTTCAAAAACAATATATAACTACAAAAAAGCAATCAGATTGCAGACCGCCGCCAGGAGGTGTTTTCAGTGGTTTTTTAAGGCTTTTGTGTTAAAACAAATATGGCGGTCGAACCACGTGCCCGATGACGTCATCATTATTATTTTATCTCCACCAATTTATCCCTCGATGATGCTGAAGAAATTTCATCTTGATCGGATGAAGTTTTGTACTTGTCGAATTATGACGTCATAATGGAGGCACCTATGTCATATGTATCATAATATGTCATATGATGTCATCATTAACATATTTTATCCCCCATGGAGAGTACTTTAGAATGAGCCATGTCTCAATTGTTTCTACGAGCGTGGCTCGGCGCGCTCCATGCGCCTCACCACACATCGTTTCAGAGGGGTAGGCATCTTTGACCATTTCGGTGTCTTTTGGGGCTTCAGGGCCATTTGGATCTTCATGGTCTTTTGGATCCTCTGGGCCTTTAAGGGTGTTTTGGGTCTTTGGGGTGTTTTGGGTCTTCAGGGTCTTTGGTGTCTTCAGAGGCTTTTGGGTCTTAAGGGTCTTCAGGGTATTTTTGGTCTTTTTGGTCTTCAGGGTCTTCAGGGTGTTTTGGGTCTTCGGGGTGTTTTGGGTCTTCAGGGTGTTTTGGGTCTTCGGGGTGTTTTGGGTCTTCGGGGTGTTTTGGGTCTTCGGGGTGTTTTGGGTCTTCGGGGTGTTTTGTGTATTCGGGGTGTTTTGTGTCTTCGGGGTGTTTTGGGTCTTCGGGGTGTTTTGGGTCTTCGGGGTGTTTTGGGTCTTCGGGGTGTTTTTGGTCTTCGGGGTCTTTTGGATCTTCAGGGAGTTTTGGGTCTTTGTGGTGTTTTGGGTCTTCGGGGTGTTTTGGGTCTTCGGGGTCTTTTGGGTCTTCGGGGTGTTTTGGGTATGTGGGGTATTTTGGAGCCTCCGCGCCTTTAAGGGTATTTTGGGTCTTTGGGGTGTTTTGGGTCTTCAGGGGCTTTGGTGTCTTTTGGGTCTTCATGGGCTTTTGGGTTTTAAGGGTATTTTGGTTCCTCTGAGTCTTCAAGAATCTTTTGGGTATTCGGGGTGTTTTGTGTCCTCAGGGTATTTTGGGTCTTCAGAGGTCTTGGTGTTCATAAGGATCTTGTGGGACTTAAAGGGTCGTCAAAGGTCTGAGGGGTCTCAGCAGTCTAAACGTAATTAAGAGTTCACAGACGGTTTTGGGTGTTAATTATATTTGAAGAAGAAGAAGACGTTTTGGTCGCAAAAAACAAACAAAACCATACACGTTTGTTCTGCTGTAATAAGATTATTGTTATTATTATTAACAATAACATTATTTCCCGGGTTTGAGCGATTTTTTTTTTTTTTTGGCCTTTTCCCCCTTTTTTCATGGTCTGGAGCACTGAGAAGTGATCCCTGCCTCGACAATCAGCTGAACGGACCAGGTAGGTTCTCATATGAAATGTAAACAACTTTTTAGAGTAGATACTCCTACTTTAGTTTGGTATGTAGCGGATGGGACCGACATTTTTTCCGTGCCATCCGTATGTACAGAGCGCTGGAGTACTCTGATATTATGGCCATGCTGTTCTTATTACCACCGCCAACCAAGGTGGATGGAGGTTGTTTTTTTCACCCCTGTAGGTTATGGACGGATTTGGACAAAACTTAGTGGACAGGTTGTATGTGTGTGACAAGGAAGAATTGATTCGATTTTTGTGAAGATTCCAATCTGGATCCGGATCAGAGAATTTTTGGTGATTCTTCACCATTGAGTGATAAGGCTAAAACCCATATACAGCAGGATATCTCAAAAAGTTATGGACGAGCTATGACAAAACTTGGACAGGTTGTGTGTGTGATCAGGACGAATTGATTCGATTTTTGTGAAGATTCCAATCTGGATCCGGATCAGAGAATTTTTGGTGATTCTTCACCATTGAGTGATAGGGCTAAAACCCATATATAGCAGGATATCTCAAAAAGCTATGGACGAGCTATGACAAAACTTGGACAGGTTGTGTGTGTGATCAGGACGAATTGATTCGATTTTTGTGAAGATTCCAATCTGGATCCGGATCAGAGAATTTTTGGTGATTCTTCACCATTGAGTGATAGGGCTAAAACCCATATACAGCAGGATATCTCAAAAAGTTATGGACGAGCTATGACAAAACTTGGACAGGTTGTGTGTGTGATCAGGACGAATTGATTCGATTTTTGTGAAGATTCCAATCTGGATCCGGATCAGAGAATTTTTGGTGATTCTTCACCATTGGGTGATAGGGCTAAAACCCATATCAGGGGTATATATCTCAAAAAGCTATGGACGAGCTATGACAAAACTTGGACAGGTTGTGTGTGTGATCAGGACGAATTGATTCGATTTTTGTGAAGATTCCAATCTGGATCCGGATCAGAGAATTTTTGGTGATTCTTCACCATTGAGTGATAGGGCTAAAACCCATATATAGCAGAATATCTCAAAAAGTTATGGACGAGTTATGACAAAACTTGGACAGGTTGTGTGTGTGATCAGGACGAATTGATTCGATTTTTGTGAAGATTCCAATCTGGATCCGGATCAGAGAATTTTTGGTGATTCTTCACCATTGAGTGATAGGGCTAAAACCCATATATAGCAGAATATCTCAAAAAGTTATGGACGAGTTATGACAAAACTTGGACAGGTTGTGTGTGTGATCAGGACGAATTGATTCGATTTTTGTGAAGATTCCAATCTGGATCCGGATCAGAGAATTTTTGGTGATTCTTCACCATTGAGTGATAGGGCTAAAACCCATATACAGCAGGATATCTCAAAAAGCTTTTTTTTTTTTCTTTTTTTTTTTTGTATACAAGATCGAGGCTCGTGAAAGAGCTAACATTAATCACACAGAAAGACAAACCGACACAAAAAACATATAACATGGGGAGCGGTAGACAAGATGGGGCGAGAGTGGGAGGAACACAAACACAACATCTGAGAGCAGGGACATCGAGAGATCTGTGGGAGGGAGTGGGCTTTGGGGGGGGGGGGAGGCATGGGAATGGGGGGTGGGAGAGGTATAAAACATATGGACACTGCCGGGACTTCCAGGAAAGAAGTTGGAATTTTAAACAAGGTGGATCTGGGGTGAATTAGTGGGGGTAGAAAAGATCAAGGTTTTAGATGGGGAAAGATAAGAGATGGTGGTGAACAGCTGTTTTAAAGACCTGGAGGGAGGGGTGGGATTGAAGGGAGTGTGGGAGTTTGTTCCAGAGGCGGGAGAAAAGAGGAATGAAAGAGTGAAGGTGAGCAGAGAGCCGAGATTTCGGCAGTTTAACCATCAGAGGGTTGCTGGCAGATCTTGTGCGACCTGTAGGAATATTTGGGGGACAAAGCATAGAGAGAGCTGGGGGAGCAAGGCCCGAGAGGAGTCGGTAGAAGACAAAAAGACCACCTACCTGTCTGCGCTGAGTGAGTGAAAGGCCCTCGGAGATAGCTTCATCGCGGGAGATTCCAATGATTCTGAAAGCTTTGGTTTCAACAGCGTGAAGCCGAGCTAGGTGTGAGGCAGGAGCACCGGCCCATAGGGGGAGAACAGTATTCCATTGAGCTGCGGATGAAAGCCTTGTATGTGGTGAGGAGCTCAGGTGTGCCGAGGAAGGACTTCGCACGACAGAGGATGCCCAGTCGGCGACTGGCTTTGGAGGCCAGCTTGGAAATGTGGTTTTCCCAAGAAAGATTTCCCAAGAAAAGTTTTCCCAAGAAAGATAATAAAGATAAAGATAAAGATAAAGATAAAGATTACCAAGAAAGATAAAGATAAAGATAAAGATAGGTATGGACGAGCTATGACAAAACTTGGACAGGTTGGGTGTGTGATCAGGACGAATTGATTCGATTTTGGTGAAGATTCCAATCTGAATCCGGATCAGAGAATTTTTAGTGATTCTTCACCATTGAGTAATAGGGTGAAAACCCATATATAGCAGGATATCTCAAAAAGTTATGGACGAGTTATGACAAAACTTGGACAGGTTGTGTGTGATCAGGACTTATTGATTCGATTTTGGTGAAGATTCGAATCCCGATCCGGTTTGGAGAATTTTTTTTTTAATATAAAGTGATTCTTCACCAATGAGCGATAGGTATAGTATAGTGCCAAAACGATAATATCACGGTATTTCATAAGCTTGTGGACGACTTTATTTATGACAAAACAAGGTGGATGAGTTGGTTAGGTAACAACAACAAGAAGATTAGATTTTAGTTCAGGTACGAATCCAGATCTGACATACCGGTGGATACAAGACGTAAACTGTTCACCTGGCCGAGGTATACTCTACCGAGTGTCATTCTGCTATTCGATAATGGTTACCTCCGCCACCAAAGGTGGATGGAGGTTGTGTTTTCACCCGTCTGTCTGTCCGTTTGTGAACAAAATATCTCAAAGAGTTGTGGACGGATTCGGACGAAATTTGGCAGAGATGTAGCGAATGTGACAAGGACGAAATTATTAGATTTGGGTGAAGATCCGAATTCGGATCCGGCTACTAGACTTTTAAAAGTGATTCTTCACCATTGGGAGATGGGGCCCAAACAATACATAACAAGATATCTCAAAAAGTTGTGGATGGATTTGGACGAAACTTGGCAGAGATGTAGCGAATGTGACAAGGACGAAATTATTAGATTTGGGTGAAGATCCGAATTCGGATCCGGCTACTAGACTTTTAAAAGTGATTCTTCACCATTGGGAGATGGGGCCCAAACAATACATAGCAGGATATCTCAAAAAGTTGTGGATGGATTTGGACGAAACTTGGTGGAGATGTAGCGAATGTGACAAGGACGAAATTATTAGATTTGGGTGAAGATCCGAATTCGGATCCGGCTACTAGACTTTTAAAAGTGATTCTTCACCATTGGGAGATAGGGCCAAAAACAATACATAGCAAGATATCTCAAAAAGTTGTGGACGGATTTGGACTAAACTTGGTGGAGATGTTGGGTGTCTGACAAGGACAAATAGATTCGATTTTGGTGAAGATCTGAATTTGGATTCGGATATGAGAATTATTTAATTTTTAAAGTCATTCTTCACCATTGAAAGATGGGGCTAAAACCAACATACAGCAGAATATCTCAAGAAGTTATCGATGGATTTGGACGAAACTTGGTGGACCGGTTGTGTGTGACAAGGACGAATCGATTCAATTTTGGTGAAGATCCGGATCCGGCTAGTAGAATTTTTAAAAGTGATTCTTCACCATTGAGTGATACGGCCAAAACGAGGAGTACATACGGGTATGAAAGACTGGACCGATGGTGATTCCTGTGATTGATTTTGATTAAATGTGATTCTGTATTGTGATTTTCTGGTCTACTCTGAGATACAAAACGTAAACTGTTCACCAGGTGGAGGTATGCTCTCAACTGAGTGCCGTTCTAGTTTCGCTTTGTGTAGATTTCAAACCCATCTTCATTAGCTTCCCTTATATGCGGATCTCATTGCTCAGGTAATGTTCACATTTTCATTTGAAAAATAAATCTGTGTTTCTTTCATTTTTACGTTTTGCTCAGACCGCCATGTTAATGTCGGATCAATCGGAGGTAATTCGATAAATCGATCAATTAGGGGGGATTCTGATAAATTTGATTTAAAGCTGTTGGTTATGATCGTGATTCAATTGTAGAAAGAGCCAATCGATGAGTGTACCTGGCCCCGAGAACCCGCCACTACAGGTGGCACTTTGTCACCATCACGGGCACGTACGTCACAAAGAGGGACAGGACACTCCAGGGTCACGGTCCGACATCCCTCGCATCCATGCGACCTGTCCTTCACCTGTTTTACCTTGCCGTTTCTTGCTCTCCGTCACGTCCACCCAATCTGCTGCTCCATCGGAATGCGAGTGGCGTTATGAAATCTGCGGTTTGGCACTCGGTGAGCACTCGGCCGAGGCACAGACGAAAGGAACGTTGAGAACGTGCGTCCCACATACCTGCAGGTTGTCATCGCCGTCATAGTCAAAGTGGTGCAGTGGGAGGAATAAGGGCAAGACGACAACACAGGAGGACGGGGTCGCCATGTTGCTTGTGGACATCGAGGTTCGTGTGACACGTGCTGGTATCGCCTGAGATCGGTGCCGCAGGGTGCAGGCACGTACTGGTCACGCACCGACGACCGACGGATAACACGACAGGTGAAACCGAGGCCTTTAGTGCAAAAGCATCGTGGGCCGAACGAGGGACACCAAAGTACAAGCGTGATCACGTGGTTTGTCGTCCATGCTCTCGTGAACACCCTCCAGAGGCAACGGGAATGAGTGACGTCATCAAGCCTTCTGACCAGTCGTCTGCCATCGAAAGTGAGACTTCCCAGCTAACACAACACCGTTGGGCCAACGTTGGCCCAACGGTGTTGTGTTAGCTGGGTTTATACTCGCAATCCTCGAAATATATAGTAAATAAACAGCGTTTCTGTGACTTTCAAATTACTTAAGAGTAGATAATTAAAATTACAATATGGAATATATATGTTTAGGAAGGTTTAGGCCTACCGAAGGGTATAGTCAGGTGTAGTGCGGTGCTGGGCACGCACGTCAAATAAAGGTAGGCCACAACGCTTTGGGTTAGGTAGAGCTCTTTATTGCATGCTCACTCGTCAGCACGACAGTGCTCTGGACTGCGAGCCCGCGTGTATATCCGGAGGCCACGCCTCACCTGGGGCGTGGCCGACACCCACTGGTGCTCGGAATTATGTCCCTGCGCCAGCGAGTCATCGTGTCTGCCACACGCGCCCCCCCAGAATTCCGGCGCACCTGAAGGGTCAGTTTGCGGGGCAAACGGATGACCCGGCCGAAGCGCCCTCTGGCGGCTGGCGGCGTCTGGGATGCCGGGATGCCATCTGGGATGCCTCTGGCGGCATCTGGGATGGGTGCTGGGCAAGGGGGTGGCGTGACGGCGGGGTTGGGCGGTGCCGGGGGTCCGCCCGCCGGGGGGCGGCCCCGACGCGGGGGCAGAGCCGCTGGCGGGGGGTGGTCCAAGTCGAGGTGGGCCGGCTTGAGGCGGTCCACGGAGACGCGGTCAGGAGTACTGCCGATGTCCAGGGTGAAATGCTTCGCCCCGGTCTTCAGCACGCGGAAGGGCCCGTCGTACGGGGGCCGCAGCGGTGTCCGGTGGGCGTCGTGGCGGACGAACACGTACTCCGCCGTGCGAACCTCTGGGGCGACGTGCGTTGGCGGGCAACCGTGGTGCGTCGTCGGCAACGGGGCGAACTTCCGGGCGGTCTCCTGCAGGGCGGAGCGCTGCGGCGCCGCGGACCATGGTGCCGTGGAGTCGGGGAGGAACTCGCCCGGCAACCGCAGCGGTTGTCCGAAGACCAACCCCGCCACGGATGCACGCAGGTCATCCTTGGGCGCCGTCCTGAGGCCCAGCAGGACCCAGGGGAGCCTGTCGACCCAGCCGCCGTCGCGGAGGCTGGCCCGGAGTGTAGCCTTCATGGCGCGATGGAAGCGCTCGCACAGGCCATTGGCCTGGGGGTGGTAGGCCGTGGTGCGGTGCAGCTGGATGCCAAGCCCCCGCGCTACCACCCCCAGAGCCCCGAGGTGAACTGGGGGCCGCGGTCGGACGGGATGTCCGAGGGGGCGCCGAACCGGGCACCCCAAGTGGCGATGAACGCCTGTGCGACGTCCGCCGCTGTCGTTGCTGCCAAAGGCACGGCCTCCGGCCACCGGGTGGTGCGGTCCACCATGGTGAGGACGTGGGTGAAACCCCGCGAGGGGGGCAGAGGTCGCACCAGGTCCACGTGAACGTGGTCGAACCGACGTTCGGGCACCGTAAACGGGGCCAGCGGGGCCTGGGTGTGGCGGTGAACCTTCGCGCGTTGGCAGGCGAGGCACGTCCTGGCCCATTCGCGGACGGCCTTCCGGAGGCCATGCCAGACAAACTTGTCGGCGACCAGCTTTTGGGAGGCCTTCGTGCCCGGGTGGGACAGGCCGTGGATGGCGTCAAAAACCCGGCTCTGCCAGCCTGCGGGCATGATGGGGCGAAGCCGGCCGAGGGAGACGTCGCACAAGAGGGCCGCGCCCGCGCCGTCGAACGGTACCTCAGTGACACGGAGGCCCGTGACGGCGGTCCGAAAAGCCTGGACGGCGGGGTCGGCGGACTGGGAAAGGCAATCCGCCACTGGGTTGTCCTTCCCCGTGACGTGCCGGATGTCCGTCGTGTACTCGGACACGGCCGAAAGGTGACGCTGCTGCCGGGCCGACCACGGCTCGGCGACCTTGGCCATCGCGAAAACCAGGGGCTTGTGGTCGACGAAGGCCGCGAACGGGCGGCCCTCGAGCAGATGGCGGAAGTGCCGGACCGCCAGGTGGAGCCCGAGCAGCTCGCGGTCGAAGGTACTGTACCGCCGTTCGTGCGGGCGGAGCTGCCGGCTAAAAAACGCCAGTGGCTGCCAAGCTCCCTTCACCCATTGCTCGTGCACCGCGCGCACCGCGTAGTCCGACGCGTCGGTGGTGAGGGCGATCAGAGCATCGGGCGCCGGGTGCGCGAGCATGGTGGCGTTAGCCAAGGCCAGCTTCGCGCCCGCGAATGCCGCGTCCATCGGCTCGGTCCAGTCAACGTCGCCTTTGCCCGGCTTCCCCCGGAGGGCCTCGTGCAGGGGGCGCAGGAGCTGGGCGATGCGGGGCAGGAAACGGTGATAAAAGTTCACCATGCCCAGGAACTCCTGGAGCCCCTTGATCGTGCGGGGGCGCGGAAAACCCCTGACCGCCTCCACCTTGGCCGGTAAGGGGATGGCCCCGTGCCTGGTGACGCGGTGCCCCAAAAAGTCGATTTCGGTGGCGCCGAACCGGCACTTGGCGGGGTTGATGATCAGGCCATGTCGGCCCAGGCGTTCGAAGAGCGTGCGGAGATGGCGGAGGTGCTCCTCACGGGACGCGCTTGCGACGAGGATGTCGTCCAGGTAGACGTACACAAAGTCCAAGTCGCGCAAGACGCTGTCCATAAGCCGCTGGAACGCCTGGGCCGCATTCTTCAACCCGAAGGGCATCCGCAGAAACTCGAAGAGGCCGAATGGTGTGATGACGGCCGTCTTCGGTATGTCCTCCGGCCTGACGGGGACCTGGTGGTATCCGCGGATGAGGTCCACCTTGGAGAAGAGGGACATTTTCGCCAACCGGGCGGAAAAGTCCTGGATGTGAGGGACCGGGTAGCAGTCGGGGGTGGTAGCATCGTTGAGGCGGCGGTAGTCTCCGCATGGCCGCCACCCGCCGCCGGGCTTGGGCACAATGTGCAGCGGCAATGCCCATGCGCTGTTGGAGCGCCGGACGATGCCCAGTCGCTCCAGCATGGCGAACTCCCCCTGCGCCACGGCGAGCTTCGCCAGGTCGAGGCGGCGCACCCGGGCGTAGACCGGTGGCCCGACGGTGGGGATGTGATGCTCCACCCCGTGCTTGATGGCCACCGCCGAGAAAGTGGGCCGCGTGAGGGCCGGGAAACTGGCGAGGAGGCGGGTGAACTCGTCCGCTGCCGGAAGCGTGCAGACCAACCGCGCCGGGACCGAACCGCTCAGCAAGCCGCTTGGCGAGCCGCTCGGTGAGCCGCCCAGGGCACTGCTCAACGAACTGCTCAGCGCGCAAGCAAGCGAGCTGAAGGTTTCGGCCTGGACAAGGCGTCTGTGCCCCACGTCCACCAGCAGCCTATGCGCACAGAGGAAGTCCGCTCCGAGTAGGCCCATGGGGACACTAGCGGTAACGAATGACCACTGAAAGCGCTGCCCCCCGAACCGCAGCGAGAGACAATGCTTTCCGAACGTGCGGTTGAGCGTGCCGTTGGCGGCAAGCAAAGCGGGGCCCCGGCCCTCAGCTTGCTTGTCGGACGCGGAGGCAGGGAGGACGCTCACCTGCGCTCCCATGTCGCACAGGAAGCGACGACCCGAGGAGGTGTCCGTTATGAACAGCAGGCTGCCAGTATGGCCGACGCTCATGGCAGGAAGCGAGCGCCGGTCTGGCCGTTTCCCGACCTGCCAAAAGTACAGGGCGGGCAGCAGGACCTGGCCTTGTGGCCGAACCTGGTATGGAAGTGGCACCAGATCTGGCCCGGTGGTGGTTGTCGCGCCGGTCGTGACGACGGTGGTGGGCAGGGCGTGGCGGGGGCCACGCGCGGATCCGCCCAACCTGCGCCGTGTTCGGGAGGATCCGAACGCAAACGCGGATCCGCCAAACCTGCGCCGTGTTCGGGAGGATCCGAACGCAAACGCGGATCCGCCCAACCTGCGCCGTGTTCGGGAGGATCCGAACGCAAACGCGGATCCGCCCAACCTGCACTGTGCGCGGCGCCGGGATCCACAACGGCCGTGCTATATGCCGGCCGTGCGTCGTGGGCTGCGAAAAACCTGTCCGCCTCCCTGGCCAGGGCGCGCGGTTCCGTAATGGTCGTACCGGCCAGCGTGAGCCGTACCGGTACAGGCAGCTGGCAGAGGAAGAGAGCACGGAAGAGGAAATCCGCGTGGCCGTCGCCGAGCAGGGACAGCATGTAATCCATGCGGGCGGACGGTCGTGTGTCACCGAGTATGGGAAGGTCCAAAAGACGTTCAGCACGATCGGCCTCTGTGAGGCCAAACGTGTCGAGGAGAAGCCGCTTGAGCGCCGCGTACTTGCTCTCGTCTGGCGGGTGCCGGAGGAAAGACACGACTCGGGCGGCCGTGCCGGATCCAAGGGCCGCGACCACGTAAAAGTACCTTGTGTCGTCCGCCGTGACGCCCCGGAGCTGGAATTGGGCTTCGGCCTGTAGAAACCAGGTGTCGGCCTGCGCTTCCCAGAACTCCGGTAGCTTGATCACGGCAGCGTTGATGGCCATAGCGCGTTCGGGGAACAGCAACGGCTGAACCAGTCGGAGGTCACCAGTGTAGTGCGGTGCTGGGCACGCACGTTAAATAAAGGTAGGCCACAACGCTTTGGGTTAGGTGCTCTGGTGCTCTGGACTGCGAGCCCGCGTGTATATCCGGAGGCCACGCCTCACCTGGGGCGTGGCCGACACCCACTGGTGCTCGGAATTATGTCCCTGCATCAGCGAGTCATCGTGTCCGCCGCACAGGTTCACTATGTTAACAAATATAATTTCGTTCAAATTTTTTGGAGATGAGCAAACCTATACATTTTTGGAATCATCAGAGCATGGAGAATCCGAAAATCAATATTGGTATTTGCAGACACCTGCATGGCGGCCATTTTGTATTTTCAAACTGGCCGCCCTAAAATACATATTTTGCGCTATCTCGGCTTCTAGTCAACCTAGAAACTTAATTAAATATGCTAATCCTATGTTTTCTGGGTCAAGGAATCCAATAAAGGCCTCAAAATAGTGCTTAGGATTATAGCAAAACAACAAACAAAGGTAATTGAAAACCATTGTCTTTATATTTGTGATATTGTAGCGGTTACCAGAAGCATGACACAATCACCTTGCACCGGCCGATGACGTAACCGGCGGGCGGTTACTTGCCCGGACTTGCCCTGCCTGGGCGGACTCTCGATTTGCATACCACGCCCCGTTGAGAGGCGTGGCTGACTTATTTACATACCACGCCCCGCCTGAGAGGCGTGGCTTTTGTGTGGTGAACTTTTGATATAAATTTCCGCCCGTGTTAACGGGCTATTCAGTGCTTTTGAGTTCTTTCGAGTTGAGCTAGAATAAATAGCTCAGTGAAACTTCGTTCCTGGTGTCGTCCATTTTGTCCGGCTTTGTCGTGCGAGCATAGTTCCACAATATAACCTTATTACATAATACATGATATTGCAAGTCCTTTGAAGTTATAGGTATGGGTTTATAAACCAAGAAAGCAGCCTTCTTAGTATCAGATTGAACTATAAGTCCTATACACAGGATCTACTAGGTCTATACCGTTCAGGAATTATGCTTTTACAGATCTTCATCACTGTCCTGAGTGTCATTTTCGCAAAGGTGTCTGCGCAAATGCCAACATTAATTTTTGGATTCCTCATGCTCTGCATATTCTAAAAATGTATAGTTTTGCTAATCTCCAAAATTTTTGAACGAAAAAACATAATGAACCTGACTCGTACGTGAACATGTCAAGTCCAGCAAAGATCAGCACCTGTGAACTAACATCAGGGATACTGAATGGAAAAAATTATTGTTACCTCCGCCACCGAAGATGGATGCAGGTTATGTTTTCACCCATTTATGTGTCTGTGTGAGCAGGATACCTGAAAAAGTGGTGGACGGATTCAGACGAAACGTGGTGGAAAGGTTGTGTGTGACACAGACGAAGAGATTCGATTTTGGTTCAGCTCCAAATCAAGATCTGACCTATCAGTGGGTTACAAAACGTAAACTGTTCAACATGGTGGAGGCATGCGTTTTGCCGAGTTCCGTTCTAGTTGTAACCGTCTTCAAATGCAGTTTGACACGAGCTTCTGAGACAAAGCTTAAGACCAGCTGATCATTCTCATCTGATATTAGTCGGAAAAAATGTATTAAAATGTACCGGTCCTGATTCCTGCATGAGCTGGGTGACTAATTAAGGAGATGATGGCCCAACCCAGGTCAAAAATCCCACAGAAAACAAATAGGACAAATCCCAGTAAAATCCCATAAGAAATTGGACCAGTAGGATCTACTGGTTTCAATAAGGAAAGTGAAATACTGGACCAGTAGAAAATACCCCAAAAATAACCAGTAGGTCAATGGGACTAGTAGGAGTCCAATAGAATACCAATATATAAACAAACAGGATTCTAAATTAATCAATCAACACATGTGGGAAATTACACGCTTATGCTGGGAATTGAACCCCAAGTCCTCTGGTGAACTGTACCAGTGCTCTGCCATCTGAACTATCTGGCTCCTGGATGGAAACACCTCTTCTTTTTTTTGTATACAAGATCGAGGCTCGTGTAATAGCTAACATTAATGACAAACAAACAAACAGGAATATTTGGTCAATAAAATGGTCAAGAAAACCATTGGTGGGATCATTAGACTTCTAATCCTAACACTTGCTTCACTTTTAGGACTTTCCAGATGTTAGTGATACAAAAAATATTCCGCATATTCAGCATATTCCTGAACGGTATAGACCTAGTAGCTCCTGCGTATAGGACTTATAGTTCAATCTGATACTAACAAGGCTGCTTTCTTGCTTTATAAACCCATACCTATAACTTCAACGGACTTGCAATATCATGTATTATGTAACAAAAAAAAAAAAAAATTTGTATACATAATCGAGGCTCGTGAAAGAGCTAACATTTATCACACAAACAAATCAAACAGAAAAAGAACCAAAGTATATAAAAAGGGGAGCGGTAGACAAGATGGGGAGAGAAGGGGAAGCACATAAACACAACATTTGTGAGGGACATCAGGAATGTGTGGGAAGGAGAGGGCTTGGGGGGAGGCGGCGTGGGAAAGGGGGTGGGGGGGGGGGGGGTGGGAGAAGTATAAACACAAGGACACCAAGGACTTCCAGGAAATAAGTTGGTATTTCAAAAAAGAGGATTTGGGGTGAAATTAGCGGGGGTAGAAAAGATCAAGGTTTTGGATGGGGGAAGATAAGGGATGGTGATGAACAGCTGTTTTAAAGACCTGGAGGGAGGAGTGGGATTGAAGGGAGTGGGAGAGTTTGTTCCAGAGGCGGGAGAAAAGAGGAATGAAAGAGTGAAGGTGAGCAGAGGTCTTGATTTTGGCAGTTTAACCATAAGAGGGTTGCAGGCAGATCTTGTGCGACCTTGAGGAATATTTGGGGGACAGAGCCCAGAGAGAGCTGGAGGAGCAAGGCCGGAGAGGAGTCGGTAGAAGACAGAAAGACCACCAACCTGCCTGCGGTGAGTAAGTGAAAGGCCCCCGGAGGTATCTTCATCACGTGAGATTCCAATGATTCTGAACACTTTGGTTTCAACAGCATGAAGACGAGCTAGGTGTGAGGCAGGAGCAGCAACCCAGAGGGGAGAGCAGTATTCCATTGAGCTGCAGATGAAAGCCTTGTATGTGGTGAGGAGCTCAGGTGTGCCAAGGAAGGACTTCGCACGACGGAGGATGCCCAGTCGGCGACTGGCTTTGGAGGCCAGATTTGAAATGTGGTTTTCCCAGGAAAGATCATGGCAGATAGTGAGACCCAAAAGCTTGAGTGACAGAACTTCTTGGAGAGGCTTATTCAAAAAGTGGATGGGAGGGTTGTCCAGTCGTTCGTTTCGGAGAGACATCGTAAGAGTGTGAGATTTGACAGGATTGAAAGACATGTTCCACTTGTTTGCCCAGTCAGTGATTTTGTCCAGGTCTGCAGAGAGTGAGGAGGCTGCAGACTGCCGATCTGAGGGATGAGGAATGGAGCGGCAGAGAGTGGAGTCATCGGCAAAGAGATAGAGAGGATTTTCAAGAGAATCGGAGAGATCATTGATGAAGACCAGAAAAAGCACAGGGCCCAGAACACTGCCTTGGGGAACGCCAGCCTGAACAGGAAGAGGAGATGAGAGAAACCCATTCAGGGCCACACGTTGACTACGACTAGAGAGGAAGTCCACCAGCCATGCGTGGAGATTTCCATGGATACCAAAGGAGGAGAGTTTGGTGAGCATAGCGGGGTGCCAGACCGTATCGAAGGCACGTGATATGTCGTGGGAGACAGCTCTAATTTCCTTTTTGGCATTGAGGACCTCCATCCATTGTTGAGACAGCAGAAGCAGCATGTCCAGAGTAGAGTGACCTGGTCTGAAACCAAATTGATGATCAGAGATCAAGCCATTGGAGAAGAGGAAAGATTTCATATCCGAAGCAATGATGGATTCCATGACTTTGCTGATAATTGGGAGAAGGCTGATTGGTCTGTAGTTGCTACGATCTGTTTTTGCACCTTTTTTGTGTAAAGCGGTGATGTTGGCTGATTTCCAAGCAGATGGCAGTTGACCTTGAGCAAAAGAGAGGGTGAAGAGAACAGAGAGAGGGAGTGAAAGAGCGGAAGAACAGGATTTTAGGGCCTGTGGGCTGATGCCGTCAGGTCCAGTTGCAGAATCAGAGTCGAGGGTTGACAGAAACTTTTCCACCTTGTTAGGAGAAAAGGACACAGAGTCCAGGAGCAGCTGGGTACGACCGGGTACGGTGGGTACAGAGAGGGATGGGTTTGGGACACAAGATTTAGAGGCAAAGACAGAGTTGAGGCATTCAGCTTTTTCACGTGCGGAGTCAGCTGTGTAGCCGTTTGAGGTAAGGGAGGGGATGGAGGGGGAACAAACACCAGAAACAGATTTGACCAGACGCCACCAGGATTTGGAAGAGGGAGACAGATAAGAGAGTTCGGTCTTGAGAACCGAGAGATATTGTTTCCTGGCTCTCCTGAGGGTGGACACACACTTGTTTCGGGCTTTGTGAAAGGAAATGAGATTTCCTTCCGTTGGATTTGCTTTGCAGGAGACAAAGGCAAGTTGTTTCTGCGCAACAGCCTCACCACAAGATTCTGTGTACCATGGACGGGAGGAAGGGTATGACAACTGAAGACGAGATGGGATAAATCTGTGCATGAGAGAGCAATTTACTTTGGAAGAAATTCGCAGGATGAGTTGATGTCAGAGGTGGTAGAGATGGGAGACCAGTCCAGATGGTTGATGGCTGCTTGAAGACCGTGCCAGTTGGCCTGAGTGAAATGCCAGACTCGTCGACGCTGAGGAGGCTCCCTGAGAATGGTCAGAGATGTCCACTTTAACAATACAGTAATATGTAATACAGTTATATCACAAATATAAAGACAATGGTTTTCAATTACCTTTGTTTGTTGCTTTTCTATAATCCTGAGCACTATTTTGAGGCCTTTATTGGATTCCTTGACCCAGAAAACATAGGATTAGCATATTTAATTAAGTTTCTCGGTTGACCTGAAGCCGAGATAGTGCAAAATATGTATTTTATGGTGGCCATTTTGAAAATCCAAAATGGCGGCCATGCAGGTGTCTGTGCAAATATAAACATTGATTTTCGGATTCTCCATGCTCTGGTGATTCCAAAAATGT
This sequence comes from Myxine glutinosa, assembly GCF_964187855.1. NCBI lineage: Eukaryota > Metazoa > Chordata > Myxini > Myxiniformes > Myxinidae > Myxine > Myxine glutinosa. Next base: position 100,101,433 of record NC_136266.1, on the reverse strand, counting down.
ACAGGTTTGCTAATCTCCCAAAATTTTGAACGAAATTATATTTGTTAACATAGTGAACCTGACTAAAACCCCACCACCAGGACGAGGCCCAGGTCTATCATACTGGAGGAGGGAGTAGAGTAACCAGGAAGAGATATTAAGGAATCAGAGACATCTTGAAGGAGGAAAGTTTCTGTTAAGCAGATCAAGTCTGGTTTGTCAGAAGCAACCTGAATGGAGAGATCAATCAGGTTTGAGCGTAGGCCCCGGATGTTTGAGGTCCATACCGTTAATGAGGAGAGAGGGGGAGCATCGGTTACAGGACAGGGGAGGGGAGGGGAGGTGTGGGGTAAGATGAGGGTTGAGAAGGGGAGGTAGGGAGAGCTGTTGATAGTGTGTCAGAGATTGCAGAAGAGTTAGGAGAAAGGGAAGGGTGAGGAGGATTCTATGGGTTTCAGACCTGTTGCATCTAATGGTTTCTATCGGATTCAGCCGAATCTGATTCGATTTCTACTGGAAACTCGACTGGTTCCTTTGGAAACCAATACAAACCGTGATATCCAAGAGACCCATAGACATGTTCTCCAGGTCTTTATTGGATTTTCGACCTGAGAAGTAGTGAAAAATACAAGGTCAAACTTTCCATTGTAATCAAAGGCGTTCTGGTGCAGCTTTGGTGAGTAGCGCCACCTTGTGTCACTTTCACAGTTTCTGTTTGTCATGTTTTTGAAATAGAAATTATTTTCCTCACGTGGTGTTTTGCAAACACTTTTTAGGTTATTTCTCCGAAATAACCTGATAGTGAGTCCCGGTGTCTGGCTGTCCATTAACAGTCGAGTACATCTCACAAACTACCTGACCGATATGGACCAAATTTGGCACGATGCATCAGGACGGCAAGATCTCATGGGGTTGTGCTCCCCATCTGGATGCGCCCCCTATATAGAGGGTAGAAGGAGGGCTTTTCCCCAAATATTGGTATTTTTCATTCAAAAATCTTCTCAGAAACCGATAAACGGATACAGACCAAATTGGTCATGCGGCATTGTGACAATGCCCTAACCATAAGTTGTGCTCCCCATGGCCGTATCTCCCATGGAAAGGGGGCCACGGGCTCCCTCCCCTAATCCCTCATATTCACTAAAACAAATTTTCTCGCAAACTGCATGACCAATATGGACCAAATTTGGTACAATACATCAGAATATTAAGGTCTCATAGGGTTAAGTTCCACATCCAGATCTGCTCCCATTGGAGGCTGAATATAGGTGTTTCGCCTCAAATTCAGGTAATTTATTTAAAAATATTCCCACAAACTGTTGGGAAATAACCATCAGTCAGTCCCCCACGGGGATATTTTAAAGCTTAGTTTGGTAACTGCAAGTATGTGTTCTTTGTGCATGTGATCTAACTGTCTCAATGCTCCATTTAAACAATTTGTTTTTATTGAGAAAACTGGGCAGCACAAAAATCTTCCAATGACATTTCACCTGTCAAGTTAAAAACAGCACCAGCAAAAGATGTACTTTTTATGTCACACTAGCTTACACTCGGCTGCCAGGATGGCCTAGAGGTACACACGTTCACCTCTAAGCTATCTACCCTGAGTTCGAATCTCAGCCCAACTACAAACTGTCATCCCGGTGTTGCACAGGCATGGGATTGTTGCACTGGGATTTCTTAAAAGACAGATGACCCCAGATCAGGGTGTCCGGCAGAGGTGGTCAAACCACAAACCGTTACAATCAGGGGTCTTAAGGTTATCAAAATATCCACAGAATATGGAATTCCTCAAGGTAGCGTTTTCACCAGCATCCAGGAGTGCTTCGGCCTAACTACGGTCTCTGCAAGATGGGTCCCTGAGTTAGATATATTAAGATTGACAGCAATGACTAGTATCATGTCCCAAGCTTCTTGCACTGTTCAACACAGTCGGCCAACCTTACCTATTTAGTAACGGATGATGCTGTTTCACCACTAGGATCAAAACACCTAATTGGAATCCATGAAATGGAAGCACAAGGAGTTTTGCAATCAACCTTCACCATAGCAAGATTGTGCTGTGATGAAGCGCGAATGCTCAAAATGTCAGCTTTTCCTTGCTTCCCATGGCGGTTAGCATTCTTTGATAAACTTTCTGTTGATTCCATTTATTAACAAGATCATGACCTCGATTTTAATTGATGCCGAGGGTATCCTGCTGATTGCCTCACCAAACTACAATTACATGGGAATATTATGTCATTCTCAAAAAAATTTTTATTGAAGAACAAATGCCAAGAGATGTTGACCAAAGATGTGCTCCTCCATGACAAAATATCTATATCTGTGCAAAACAGCCTCATTTGTGACCATGACTCCAAGCAGCGAGATCATCCGAAGTACAACCTGCACCTGGTCCCCAATGACCATTTCCTGTTTCAACATTTGAAATCGCACCTGCATGCCTGCTGATTCGCAAACAAGCGACTAACTGTACTACCCGTGACCTGGCTGATGGAGCAGTCCAAAAGCGTCCATTTTACTGGCGTAAACAGGCTGACGGACAAACGCAGCAAGTTCATTGAGGTCAAGAGACCTCGATGAAATAATATTAAATAACGTCGGTGTGTCTTGCAATATGAGGATCTCATTCGTAGAACATTCCCCAAAACTCTTGCCGTTCAACATTTAAGAAAGAGTTCACACATTAATCTATAAATACAAGACACTTCTGGAATATGGACTATAACTTGCTGCACAAACAACAGTTGTAGCTCATCCTGTTAACATTTATTGCACATCACCAATATCCTGTCTTATGCGCGTCTGACATTAAAGCACACTTGAAGATATTTTAAATATTGCTACCAGTGACAACTTCTTAAAGGAGAAAGTGCTTTTTTTGCATAAAACACCAAAAAGAAGAAAATGTTCGTTTGAAAAAGTTACCTGAAGAATTATACAGCCAGAAACAGCACCGAGTTATTGAAGCCATTTCTTTCAAAATGAATGACTGTTGAAAAAATACCACTGGCAGGGAATAGAGCAAACCCTCAAAGGGAAACAACGAATTAAAAAAGTGTCTTTTAAGGAATGAATGAACTTTTTCTATTTCCATGAAGATGTTTGATGATGACGAATTATTATTTTCAGTTTTTGAAAACCGAGTATCGTCTCCCTTTGACCAAGTAATTAGAACATACTGGGAAGACAAACAACGCAAAGCTACGATGTATGCAGACCGCTGATCACGATGAACGCAGTGCGAGAGTCATATACATCTAAAGGAAAACTGGAAATGGGATGGGACAGCCAGCAGAGGAAAACAAGGGAACTATTTGACTGTAGTGCAAAATGTCATCTTCAGTACAGCTATGGTATCAAGATAAAGCCAAAAATCGGTCATAAAGTGCAAAAAAAAATCATTCCTTCCAAACTAAGCACTTGGGAAAATCCTGGCATGACTAAAAAGGTAATCCTAAGCCTCTGATTTAATCAGCAGAAGTGCAACGTGGTGTATATGAAAGAGCTTTCAAGTGAAAGTAGTGCTCACTGGGAAGCAAGTGCAGCTTGTGGCACCAATGAACTCGAGATCTAACAGCCCAATGTTTGAAATATCCTTGTGTTGCATGGTTTGGTATTTATATCCGCAGGGTAGCCATAGTGTGAACAACAGAGGATGACGCGTCCTCGCCATTGCAGTTCTCCTTCAAAGCAGCGGCTTCCGCACGTTTTGCAGCCTTCTGTCGGTGTCGCTCTTCCGACTGCCGCTTCTTCTGCAGCCTCTTCTGTTGCTTCTTTATCCTCCCAGTGAACTGTGGGGAAAGTGGGGATGGACAATCCTTACCAGTCAAGATATATTTGACTGCACTTCCTCAAAGACATCCTCACCACAATGTTTACTCGAGACTAGTGCAGGAGTACACCTCAATGTGACAATTCACTCTACTCTTCTGAATCATTCAAATTAGCACTGCTTAGACAGGTAAACAAGCTGTACAATGTTTTGCATCTGCTGACAATGGCTGAGTGGTGTTCGTAACGATCTGAGACGGTTACACCGATAAGGTCGTGAGGCTCGTTGATGATTGCAACATCTATGAAAGGTTGCAGTGAGAATCAACCCAGAAACCAATCACAAAAGGTAATCAACTTGAGGTTGGTAATGTTAAGATCAGCAGGAAGATTGGATGAGGCAATTTACTACAATGAAGTAGTCCAAACAAACAATATATGGCCTTCCCAAGATCGATAAATATGGTGTTCCTTTGAAGCCCTTAGTGTTATCTGCAAATACATCTTCATCACTGCTTTACATCTTTTTACCTCCACAAACTAAGGTGGGCGGAGGTCATGGTTTCACCCGTCATACTGTATGTTACTAGCGAAATCGAACATTTGCAAGTGTATTGGCTGGTCTGGTCTGGTCTGTGATTACCCGTTTATTACTTGCGAAAATCAAAGATTTTTCAAGTATATTGATTGGTCACGTATGTTATTCTGTCTGCATCTATGTCAATCTACTGATCACAACTTTAAACCGATCTTCACAAAACTTCACCAAATGGTAGAGTTCGTCATATGCATGAAGCCCATTGATTTGGAGTTCAAAAGGTCAAAAAGGTAAACATTGGCCAAAGGTCAACAACTTAGGTCAGATGTCTAAAATCCTCAATTTTCATCTGATTGACTTGAAAATTTAAGAGGATTTGCATATCTGGTCACTTAATTAAACCACCAATTATTTTTAAGGTCAAAATCGTTTTAGACATTTCCCAAGTTTCATACTCTGCACGGTCTTTCTTGTTTGTCTGTTTGTCTGTCTGTTTGTATGTCAATCGCCTACAAGTCACAATTTCAAACCAATGTTCACAAAACTTCACCAAAAGGTTGGAGTTGGTCACAATGGTCATAAGAAGCCTATTGATTTTGTCAAAAGGTCTGCATGGTCTGAAGGTCAACAACTTTGTCACATTTCTAAAATCATCAATTTTCATCCGATTGACTTGAAATTTGAAGAGTATTTGCATATCAGGTCAGTTGTTGTTGTTGTTGTCGTTCGTATGCAGCCTGTGGCTGCTGGTTGAATCATTTCTCTGGAAGCGTGGTTGTGCCATTGATGCAGTGCCCCAATTACCAGCGAGCTGGTACTAATTTTTTTTTTTTTTGCATACAAGATCGAGGCTCGTGTAAGAGCTAACATTAAATCACATAAAAACAAACCGACACATAAAACATATGCTAATGGGAGTGGGAGACAAGATGGGGAGAGAGAGGAAAGCAAAGAAGTACAACGGTAGAGAACAGGGACATCAGGAGATCTGTGGGAGGCAGAGGGCTTGGGGTGGGGCATGGGAAGTGGGGGGAGGGGGGAGGGTGGGAGAGGTATAAAACACACGGACACTGCTAGGACTTCCAGGAAAGAAGTCGGTATTTCAAAAAAGTGGATCTGGGATGAATTAACGGGGGTAGAAAAGATGAAGGTTTCGGATGGGGGAAGATAAGAGATGGTGGTGAACAGCTTTTTTAAAGACCTGGAGGGAGGAGTGGGATTGAAGAGAGTGAGGAGTTTGTTCCAGAGGCGGGAGAAAAGAGGAATGAAAGACTGTAGGTGAGCAGAGAGTCTTGATTTTGGCAGTTTCACCATAAGTGGGTTGCTGGCAGATCCTGTGCGACCTGTAGGAATATTTGGGGGACAGAGCACAGACAGAGCTGGGGGAGCTAGGCCAGAGAGGAGTCGGTAGAAGACAGACCTCGGAAGAATTTGCCGACCTCGGAAGGCTGACAGGCGGAGTCAGCCCCCCGGCGTTAATTCAGCGATCGACCGGGATTCGAACTCAGGATCCTAGGATCCCAAGCCAGCACCCTAACCATGAAGCCAACACCAGGCTTATCAGGTCAGTGAATTCAACCACCAATTATGTTTAAGGTCAACATAGGTTAAGGTCAAATTTGTTTTTGGAACTCTGCATGACATCTTTCTTGTTTGTTTGTCTATTTTTGTCTGTGAGCAGGATATCTCAAAAAGTTTTGGACATTCGGACGAAATTTGGTGGACAGGATAAACACACACACACACACACACACACACACACACACACACACACACACACACACACACACACACACACACACACACACACACACACACACACGATCGAATGCATTACTCCCTAGTGGGAGTAATAAGAGGATAAATTAATGCAGGTGGGAAACCTGCCTGAACTTGGGGAGGGTGAGCAGGCAAAGGCTTATTGAGGAACGCATGAGACAAGGAGTGGCTTAGGAAAGGCAAAGGTCGAAGAGGGCAGGAGGAGCAAGGCCACATGTAAACTTGTATAAAATAGAGGTCCCACCAACTTGCTATCAGTGGGAGAGCAAGCGACAGTCCTTGGGAATCCTCCTGTCTTTAGATACGAGTGGTGTGGGAGGCCTTTCTTTTTGACTGCCTTAAGAGCAGCAAGGTAGGAAGCAGAAGCACCAGCCAACAGTGAGAAGCCATACTCCAAGGAGCCCTGTATGAAAGCTTTGTGCACGATGATCAGCTTCAGTGTAGCTCAGGAATACCTTAGCTCTATGGAGAATACCCAGACGCTTATCTTGCCCAGGTCTGAAAATAATTAAGCAGCGGCCAACCTTTCACATTGAATAATCGGCAAAATTGTAAGGTTGGTTTTCAAGAGAATCAGACAGATCATCAACATATATCTAGAATAACATTGGGCCTATGTCGATGCCTTCAAAATTCAAGAACTCTGCTTTTTCTGAAGGAATGTCCAACATTACTCCATCATTTAGGAAGGGAGCAACAGAAAGGGAAATGTGTACCCGAGACAGACCTGACCTCCCACCAAGTTTTGAAGGATTAAGAGAGGCTGCAGAATTTGGATCGGAAGTGTTCCTGATGCGAGGGACTCTGGCTCTTTGTAGGACAGATTTACAATGGTTCCTAGTAGTGCGGAAAGACTGCAGGGTGCAGAAAGATGGAAAGAAAAATTGTCAAAGAAAATATTTTTCTTTTCACTTTTAACAAGTAGAATGAGGGTGAAAAGTATAATAAGGATGAATAGGAAAAGGGAAAGGAATGGTGAGAAAATAAAGAAGTAGCGAAGAAGTTCAATGAGGTTACATAAGTTGTTGAACATTTACATTACATTGTTACATTTTGTATGTGGCCAAAATGATCAAGCAGCAGACAATTACATGAGGGCTCCCTCATTTTTAAGACAGTATCAAGAAGAAGTATTAGAATGAGGGTGGGAATGGGGATGGTAAGAGACAAAAGACAATGGAAAGAACAATCGATGATCAGGTGTGTAAGTGGTTAAATGAGTAAGCTAAAACATTTGAGGCAGAGTGCACATTATCAAAATAACTGCACAGGCACACATGATGACATGGCAGTAAGCACATGGCAGACAACAATCAATATGAACAAAGGTGGAAAACAATATATGGCAACAGAGAGAAATCAGGAATACTAAAGCTTTGGAAACGAGTCACTCAGAGCAAGGATATAAGGATATACAAGGAAATTCTGTGCAGGAGGAGGACAGACCATTTGGCCAATCATGCTTGCACTACACCAATCCCAGAAACCATCACCCAGCCCCACACAAGCTACATACAAGTCCTGTCATTATCCCTGTACCTCTCTATCTCCAATGCATTTAGGTACTTGTCTTTTTTGTATAAAGAATCAAGGCTCGTGGAAGAGCGAGAACACAGTAGGGATCAGGACGCAACGGAACAAAAGGAACAGCAGAAAAAGGGGAAATTCCAACAGCAGGGCCGAAGGAAAAATTATATGGATATGGGTAACAAGGGATGCGGTCAAGGATGAGAGGTAGGGGAGAATGCAGGGGTGGACAAGATGGACGACATAGGAGCAAACTCTCAGGAAGGAAAAAGTGGCAATTGAGGGAGGGGGTGGTTAAAGGGTAGAAAAGATCATGGTTTTGGATGGGGGTGGTGGGATCCAAGATCCAAGGTGAACGGCTGTCTTGAAGAACTGGATGGAAGAATGAGATTGAAGAGAATGTGGAAGTTGGTTCCACAGATGGGAAAAAAGAGGAAGGAATGAGTGGAGGAAAGCAGTGATTCTGGATTTTGGGAGTTTCCCAATGAGGGGTTGTTGGTGGACCATGTACATCCTGCAGATACCTAGAGGGAGTGGGCAAAGCACAGACAGGGCAGAGGGTGCAAGATTAGAAAGGAGACGGCAGAGGACAGAGACCACTGACCTGTCTATAATAGCAAAGTAAGAGGCCCATGGACTCGGCTTCATCACGGTAGATTCCAATGATCTTGAAGACCTTGGTTTCAATGGCATCAAGCTGAGCAAGGCATGTCTATTTCCAATTTAAAACTATTTACTCTCTGCTGGCACTACCTTTCGAGGGAGCAGGAAAAGAGGAATCCTCCAATGGAAACCATAAAGCATTCCAGCTTTTCCATTCTGTCTTCTCATTCTTTCACAAGATTCAACTTTGTATGCAAAAAACAGACTTCAATGGTTGATGTTTTGCATGTGGTGCAGAGTGTTCATGGTTGGGGTTTCTCATGAAAACAAAAGTCCAATAATCCTGTCCTGTTCCCGGGGTGAACACCCCTGGGACGGATAGCCGATCGAGCTTTTACTCCAAGGCGATCAATCCAATGTCGATGTGAATACGCGTGGGGGATGAGGACAGCGAAAGGGAACGAAGCTCTTACCTTCACGGACTCCACTGGACATCTTCGACCCTGTGATAATCAATTCAACAGACATGGAATTCAAATTGCAACAAATAAACAGGTTTAATTAAAATAAATGCCAGCAAACAAGAAAATGCACGGTAAAAGCAATTAACCTAAATGGAATGCCCCCACACAGACTCGTATACAACACAAGGGAAGGATAAAGAAAGAAAATTATGTTCTTTGTATTTGTATCGGCCGGCACTCAGCTCTAGTCTCCGAGGCTTTTAGGAGTTTGATGGTCGTTTCCGCGGTATAACCACCCTGCGCGGGAAAGCACACAAGATGGTGCAGATTTGCGCCCGTAGCCAGCCGGCATGAGGCAAGCAGAGAGGAGAGAGAGGAGAGAGAGGAGAGAGAGGAGAGGGAGGAGAGAGAGGAGAGAGAGGAGAGAGAGGAGAGAGAGAGGAGAGAGAGGAGAGAGAGAGAGAGAGAGAGAGAGACGCACCCTCCCCTCTTTTCGCTAACGTCACACTCGAATCAATCCCCACGCCCCACCACTTCAATCCATGACCATGACCAATCATTCCCTTCAGGGCAGGGCCTCCTTTTGCCGATCGGCGAATGTGCTGGGTATCTGTCGGGCTTGTCGGTGTTGTATGTGCCCGAGTTCATTTCCTGACAGCCCTTGTCTTATCACAAGGCGATTTATTATATAACCACAAAGGTCAGATTACAAGAGGTAGGATGGGCAGGGGGATTTATTCCTATTCCCTAAGCTACATAGCACAAGAGCCACCCTCCGTATGGCCACACGTCACACTTAATCCGAACACACGGAGCTGACTTAAGTTACAGGTTTCTTCTTCTTCATTACATACGGAGTATGGTAATCTATACACTTCTACCTGGACTACGGTAATCATTGCCTACCCCCCACAAACGTAACAATACGAAGTTAATCGTTGCTTCCATCACAATCACATTTTATTGAATAAGGCACCTACCAATATGCAATGAAACAGCATTACATGCCACCTGTGTTGCTAGCATATAACATACGTACATCTTTAGCAAATATGTACCCTTGTGTTTATAAAAAATGCCACCTGTGTTGCTAGATGCCACCTGTGTCACGAGCATACAACGTACATCTTCAGCAAAGGATGCAAAGTATGTACCTGGTGCTAATTACAAGTTTTAAATATATAATTGCACATAATATTTGTGTTCTGTTCACCTATCCAAGCCTGGTGTTGGTTTAACAGTTAAGGTGGCTGGCTTAAGATATTAGGGTCCTGAGCTTGAACCCCTGCCATGCCATTAAAATAACACCAGGTGGGTCGACTCAGACTGCCATCCTTCCGAGGTCGGCAAAATGAGTACCATATTACTGGGAAGAATGAGCCATTCGAATATCCTGCATCAGAGTGGCAACCCATCCAGGATTGTGACCCCCGAACGAAGGAAAAACTCTCAGCAGCCCTATATGCATACGAAGATGTGAAACAAGTGGTTCTTCTTCTTTTCTTCCTTAGCCTATACACAGATTTGTGTTCACAGTGGCCACCGAAGGCCAGCAGATGAGCAAGAACTTTAACCTTACTCCAGTGCACGTACTCCAGCCCAAGCTCCGATTAACTGAGAAGGGTGTTCCCACCCGGAAGGCGGAGGTGCCTGCCAGTTGTGAAAATTATTGTAAGTTTTCATCACATTAACTGCTGCTGGAAACATTCCATTTGGAGAAAATGTATTGCAACTACTTAAATATATTGCTACGGTTTTGAGGTTTGTACAGTGAGCTCAATAAAGGTTAAAGGGTTGCCCCCCATAGATAGTCACACAAGCAACATGTAGCCTCATTTGTAGTATAGTTATTTCTTAGTACGTGTGAGAGTAGGCCCTTTCCAGTGTTAATTCTGTGTTCTGTAAAGACAGGAGAATAGGCCCCACTTCTGCAAACCATTCTACCTCTACAGGCACGATCCATTTCGCTGCCCTTTGCTTATTCACTAGTCGAGTTAACATGAGGTAGGCCTAAAAAGGTGGGGGCGGCGTTGAGGTCGGGGGCGGCAGAGGCGATGACGGTAAGCATGAGCCACCAATCAGAGCTCAGAGGTGGTTGCGTCAGAGGGCGTGGTGAGAAGAGTCTGGTGAGTTCCAGAAGGTTCGCGGGGCGGGCCTACATAACCCGATGTACAAAGCCCTCAACAGGACTTGCCGGGGGAAGAGGACTTGCAGAGGAGAGAGAGAGGACTGGCTGCGTGAGAGGACTTGCATCACTCGCACTGTACCGCTTGATGAACTTGACTATTGCATAAGAACGCGTGCGCTAACCAACACCAAAGCCTCGAGGAAGAAGAGTTGGTTGCTAGATATACGTGGGCGCAGACAGGCGCGCCGCGCGGTTATAACAAACTTGCGCATTTCAGCCAAGCAAGTGAACGAGGCTGCGTAACCGCCCCTTTGCCGTAAAAACCGTCCCGCCTTTGCCATAAAAGCCCTCTCCTACCGTTCGCCCCGATATATCGCCGTTGCTCGAGAGACACGCTACGTGGCCCTGCCTTCGCAGATCTCCATCTTCGCGGACGTGCCGGGGACCATGGAGGGCTGGACGAGGACCACCCTTGGACGCGCTGGGGAACACCTGCCCATCTGCAATACCCCGTGTGAGTGTGAGACGGGCCCGTTGTCTCTTGGATAATTAAGACTGTATTGTGGCGGACACAAAAGCCCACTGGCGTGGTGACATCATTCCGCGCACCAAGTGGGCGGTGGCCACGCCCGAGGGGTAGGCGTGGCCTCATGATATACACCGGGCGCGCAGCCCGGAGCGCGCCAGTGTTACAGTGAGCTCCTGAAATAAAGACGCTTGTAAGTTACCGCTTGTCCGCTTCCTCCTTGCTCGCAAGCAGCGCGCGTAACGCCGTGCTTTACTGGTGACCCCCTCGACGTTGGATCTGCCGGAGCGATCCTTCCACACGCGACGCCATTGCCATGGCCAACTTCATCAAACTTCCCGAATTTTGGGAGGCTCAGGCCGAAGTCTGGTTCGTCCAGGCCGAAGCCCAATTTCAGCTTCGGCGCCTCACCGGCGATGACATGCGCTATTGCCACGTCGTCGCCTCCCTCGGGCCCGGCACGGCCGCTCAAGTTGTGTCCGTCCTTCGCCACGCACCGGACGGCCACAAGTACGAGGCACTCAAGCGGCTACTCCTAGCCACGTTCGGCCTCACGGACGACGCACGGGCCGACCGCCTCCTGGATCTCCCCGAGCTCGGTGACACGCGCCCGTCGGTCCGAATGGACCATATGCTGTCACTGTTGGGCGACGAAGCCCCCGGTTCTCTATTCCGGGCGCTTTTCCGTCGCCAACTTCCAGCGCAGGTTCGCCTCGCGTTGGCCGGGACCGGGCTAACGGAACCCCGAGCATTGGCAGCCGAGGCGGACAGGTACTTCGCCGCTTCGGACACGCGGGCGAGAGTCGGCGTGGCCGTCACGGCCCTCGAGGCTGATACTGCTGATGCTGCTGATGCTGCTGTTCCACAGCATCAGCTTATACAGCATACGCAGCATGCTGATACGCACCTCATGACCGCCGCCACGCCCCGCCCACCGCCGCGGCGAAAACCGCCACCGCGGGGAAACCCGACAATTCCACCGGCCTGGCGGAGCCAGCCGCGCTCCTCCAGCTCCACCACCTGGTGTTGGTTCCACGCCAAGTTCGGCCACGAAGCTCGGCAGTGTCATCCGCCATGCTCCTTCAACAGGTCGGGAAACGCCCGGGCCGGCGCTCAATAGTGGCGATGAGCGCCGGCCGTTCGAGCAGCCTGCTGTTCATAACGGACACCTTCTCCGGGCGGGGTTACCTGTGCGACACGGGAGCGCAGGTGAGTGTCGTTCCCGCCGGCACGTCAGACAAGCACGCCGCGGGTGGGGGCCCCGCGCTGCTTGCCGCGAACGGGACGCCTATCCGTACGTATGGAAAACGCTGCCTCTCTCTGCGGTTCGGAGGGCAGGTTTTCCGATGGACGTTCGTCACCGCCGACGTGCCCATGGCACTGCTTGGCGCGGACTTCCTGTGCGCTAATGGGCTCCTGGTCGACGTCAAGCGCAGACGTCTTGTCCAGGCCGAGACGTTCAGCTTGCTCGCTTGTGCGTTGCCCAGCTCAACGAGCGGCTTGCCAAGCGGCTTGCCGAACGGTTCGGTTCCGGCCACGTTGGTCTGTACGCTTCCGGCAGCGGACGCATTCACCCGCCTCCTCGCCGGCTTCCCGGCCCTCACACGGCCCACCTTCTCGGTGGGGGCCGTCAAGCACGGGGTGGCCCATCACATCCCCACCGTCGGGCCACCGGTCTACGCCCGGGCACGCCGCCTCGAGCCGACGAAGCTGGCGGTGGTAAAAGCGGCGTTCGCTACCCTGGAGCGACTCGGCATCGTTCGGCGCTCAGAGAGCGCTCGGGCGTCGCCGCTGCACATCGTGCCGAAGCCCGGCGGGGGATGGCGACCGTGCGGGGACTATCGCCGTCTCAATGACGCCACGACTCCCGACCGCTACCCCGTCCCCCACATTCAGGACTTTTCCGCCCGTTTGGCGGGCAGGTCCTTCTTCTTGAAGGTGGACCTCATACGCGGCTACCATCAGGTCCCCGTCAGGCCGGAGGACGTCCCGAAGACGGCGGTCATCACGCCATTCGGACTCTTCGAGTTCCTGCGCATGCCCTTCGGTCTGAAGAATGTGGCTCAGGCGTTCCAGCGACTGATGGACAGCGTCCTGCGTGACTTGGATTTTGTCTACGTCTACCTGGACGATATCCTCGTCGCCAGCGCGTCCCGCGAAGAGCACCTACGCCACCTCCGCACGCTCTTCGAATGCCTGGGCCAGCATGGCCTGATTGTGAACCCCGCAAAGTGCCGGTTCGGCGCCGCCATAATCGATTTTCTGGGGCACCGTGTCACCAGGCACGGAGCCGTCCCCCTGCCGGCCAAGGTGGAGGCGGTGAAGGGGTTTCCGCGCCCCCGCACGATCAGAGGGCTGCAGGAGTTCCTGGGCATGGTGAACTTTTACCATCGGTTCCTGCCCCGTATCGCCCAGCTCCTGCGCCCCCTGCACGAAGCTCTCCGAGGTAAGCCGGGCAAAGGCGACGTTACCTGGACCGAGCAGATGGACACGGCGTTCACGGGCGCGAAGCTCGCCTTGGCTAACGCCACCATGCTTGCGCACCCGGCGCCCGATGCACCGATCGCCCTCACCACCGATGCCTCGGAATACGCGGTGGGCACAGTGCACGAGCAATGGGTGCGTGGAGCTTGGCAACCGCTGGCGTTCTTTAGCCGGCAGCTTCGCCCGCCCGAACGCCGTTACAGTACCTTCGACCGCGAGTTGCTCGGGCTTCACTTGGCGGTCAGGCACTTCCGCCATCTGCTCGAGGGCCGTGCGTTCACTGCCTGCGTCGACCACAAGCCGCTGATCTTCGCTATGGGCAAGGTCACCGAGCCGTGGTCGGCCCGGCAGCAGCGTCACCTCTCGGCCGTGTCCGAGTACACGACGGACATCCAGCACGTCGCGGGGAAGGACAACCCGGTGGCGGATTGCCTTTCCCGGGCCGTCGCCCACGCAGTCCACCTCAGCATCGACTATGCCCAGATGGCAGCGGACCAGGCCGCTGACCCCGACGTCCAGGCCTTGCGGACCGCCGTCACGGGCGCGGCCCTCTTGTGCGACGTCTCCCTCGGGCGTCCTCGCCCCATCGTGCCCGCGGGCTGGCAGCGCCAGGTGTTTGACGCCATCCACGGCCTGTCCCACCCGGGCGCAAGGGCCTCCCAAAGGCTGATCGCCGACAAGTTCATGTCGCATGGCCTCCGGAAGGCTGTCCGCGGCTGGGCCAGGACGTGTCTCGCGTGCCAGCGCGCCAAGGTGCACCGGCACACCCAGGCCCCGTTGGCCCCGTTCACGGTGCCGGAACGCCGGTTTGACCACGTCCACGTGGACCTGGTGGGACCTCTGCCCCCCTCGCGGGGTTTCACCTACGTCCTCACCATGGTGGACCGCACCACCCGGTGGCCGGAGGCCGTGCCCTTGGCGTCGACAACGGCGGCCGATGTCGCGCAGGCTTTCATCGCCACCTGGGTCGCCCGGTTCGGCGCCCCCTCAGACATCTCGTCCGACCGCGGCCCCCAGTTCAGCTCTGGGGGGTGGTCGCGCAGGGGCTCGGGGTCTGGCTGCACCGAACCACGGCCTACCACCCCCAGGCTAACGGCCTGTGTGAGCGATTTCACCGCTCATTGAAGGCCGCGCTCCGGGCCACCCTCCGCGACGGCGGCTGGGTCGACAGGCTCCCCTGGGTCCTGCTGGGCCTCCGGACGGCGCCCAAGGAGGACCTGCGCGCATCCGCGGCGGAGTTGGTCTTTGGGCAACCGCTGCGGGTGCCGGGCGAGCACCATGGTCCGCGGCACAGCAGCGCTCTGCTCTGCAAGAGACCGCCCAGAGGTTCGCCCCGGTGCCAACGGCATGCCACGGGCACCCACCGACGCACGTCGCCCCGGAGCTTCGCACTGCGGAGTACGTCTTCGTCCGCCACGATGCCCACCGGACACCACTGCGGCCCCCGTACGACGGGCCTTTCCGCGTGCTGGAGACCGGGGCGAAGCACTTAACCCTGGACATCGGCGGTACTCCTGACCGCGTTTCGGTAGACCGCCTCAAGCCGGCCCACCTCGACATGGACCATCCACCGCCAGTGGCCCGACCCCCACGTCGGGGCCGCCCCCCTGCGGGCGGACCCCCGGCACCGCCCAGCCCCGCCGCCACGCCGCCCCCCGGTCCTGCACCCATCCCAGGGGCAGCCAGGGGCATCCCACCTGGCATCCCTGCACCCCGGACGCCGCCGATCGCCAGGGGGCGCTTTGGCCGGGTCATTCGTCTGCCCCGCAAACTGGCCCTCCAGGTGCGCGGGAATTCTGGGGGGGCGCGTGTGGCGGACACAAAAGCCCACTGGCGTGGTGACATCATTCCGCGCACCAAGTGGGCGGTGGCCACGCCCGAGGGGTAGGCGTGGCCTCATGATATACACCGGGCGCGCAGCCCGGAGCGCGCCAGTGTTACAGTGAGCTCCTGAAATAAAGACGCTTGTAAGTTACCGCTTGTCCGCTTCCTCCTTGCTCGCAAGCAGCACACGTAACGCCGCACTTTAGTACAAGGATTTCTCTGTGTCTCTTCGTCCTGAACTGTATATACGTGTGATAATCATTAAACCACTCTATTCTTCCTTTCTTCTGAATTCGATCGTTCCTGTGATTTCTCCAATTGACCAAGCGTGGCACGAATAAGATCGCTTAAATCGGGGCCATTAATTATAACTGCGCGGATCACGTGTACGCAAACCGCTCGGCGTATTCCAACCTCACGTGGTTCGTGCGAGGCTCGTTTCCTCGCTTCCAGGGCAGCGCGAGTACTTAGGTACGAGCGAGAATTTGGTCCCGAAACCCTATTTGGCGCTGTCCGGAAGGGACGTAATAGGTCTCGGTTCGCGCCAGGCCAGTAAAGACAAGGGGATTAATCCCCCCCTTACAAAGGGAAGAAGGCCGGTGAGAGAACCGCAACAATATTTATTCTTCAGCCAAGACATCAGCACATATTCTTTTCTTTCCATTAATTCTCCTTTTTTTCTATGCACACCACATCGCATTTATACTCCCCATAGCCTCCCTCACTCCAGCCACCCTTACCCCAGGCGTGGGATATTCTCCTAGATCCCTGGTCTCACTGCTCAACGATTAATGTGTTGCAGTGACATTAACCTGTTCAACCTGACAATGTTTCTGAGACCAAAATTATCATTCCTTACACGGTGACTATCCATCCGTGCTTGGGGATCAACAACGCAGAGGTGACTCTGCCCTTGGCAATGAGAAAGGAGCTTAAGGGATCTAAGTGTGAGTGCCCAACACCAATGCACATTTACTATGGAGAGAGAAAACAGATGTACCTTGTTTTTGGTGCTGCCAATCTTTTCTGCAGCATTATCAGTTGTCGTATGGTTGGGCTTGCTTCCACAGGAAGAACAGCTTTTCTGATCATGCATGACAATTCCATCTTTCTCATTCGGTTCATTGGACAAGGATTCTGCCGTATCCTTCAATAATGATCCACCTGGAGATAAGGGGTTAAATGTTTCGTAAATTAATCAGTAAATGTACACTTTTAACACCAAGTTACACCTGGTGTAAGAGCTGTCTGGTAAAGTTAATAGTTAATAATAACATGTAGTTCTCAAATGAGAAGGTTTAAAGTTGTGGAAAGGCACAGATCAGGGGATGGGTATAAAAATATTTCAAAGGCCTTGAATATCCCTTGGAGCACAGCCAAGACAATCCTTAAGTGGAAGGCATACCACGTATGGGAACAACAAGACTCTGCCTAGATCAGGCCATCCATCCAAACTGGATGACCAAGCAAGGAGAAGACTCATCAGAAAGGCCACCAAGAGGCCAATGGCAACTTTGAAAGAGCAACAGGCATTTATAGCAAAGACTGGTCACTGTGTGCATGTGACAGCACTATCCCAAGCACTCCACAAGTCTGGCATGTATGGTAGGGTGGCAAGTAGGAAGCCATTACTCAAAAAAGCTGACCTTGAGTCCCATTTAAGGTATGCAAAAAAACTACTCTGGAAATTCTGAAGCCATGTGGCAAAACGTTTTGTGGTCTGACGAAACCAAGATGGAACTTTTTGGCCTAAATGCAAAACATTACGTTTGGTACAAACCTAACACAGCATGTCACCCAAAGAACACCATCCCTTCTCACTGTGCAGCACAATGACCTGAAGCACACAGCCAAAGCTGCACTGGAGTGGCTAAGGAACAAAAAGATAAATGTCCTTGAGTGGTCCAGTCAGAGCCCCGCTCTGAATCTAATTGAAAATCTGTGGCATGACTTGAAGACTGCTGTCCATCAACGCTCCCCACGCAACTTGACTTGAGCTTGAAGAGTTATGTTCAGAAGAATGGGCAAATATTGCCCAATCAAGGTGTGCAAAGTTGGTTGAGACCTATCCCAACAGACTCACAGCTGTAATTGTTGTCAAAGGCACTTCCACCAAGTATTAACTCAGGGGGGTGTACACTTATCCAACCAAGATATTCGAGTTTTGTACACGACATGGCCAAAAGTATGGACATCCCTTCATAATTAGTGGGTTCGGCTGTTTCAGCCACACCCATTGCTGGCGGGCATATATAATCAAGCACACGGACATGCAATCTCCAGAGACAAACATTGTCAGTAGAATGGACCGTACTGAAGAGCTCAGTGACTTTCAACGTGGCACAGTCATAGGATGCCACCTTTCCAACAAGTCAGTTCGTCAAATTTCTGCCCTGCTAGAGCTGCCCCGGTCAACTGCAAGTGCTGTTATTGTGAAGTGGAAACGTCTAGGAGCAACAACAGCGCAGCCGCGAAGTGGTAGGCCACACAAGCTCACAGAATGGGACCGCCGAGGGGTGAAGCGCATAGCGCGTAAAAATCGTCTGTCCTCAGTTGCAACACTCACTACCGAGTTCCAGACTGCCTCTAGAAGCAATGGCAGCACAACAACTGTTTGTTGGGAGCTTCATGAAATGGGGTTCCATGGCCGAGCAGCCGCACACAAGCAAGCCTAAGATCACCATGCGCAATGCCAAGGGTCGGCTGGAGTGGTGTAAAGCTCGTTGCCATTGGACTCTGGAGCAGTGGAAATGCGTTCTCTGAAGTGATGAATCACGCTTCACCATCTGGCAGTCCAACGGACAAATCTGGGTTTGGTGGATGACAGGAGAACGCTACCTGCCCGAATGCATAGTGCAAACTGCAAAGTTTGGTGCAGGAGGAATAATGGCCTGGGGCTGTTTTTCATGGTTCGGGCTCGGCCCCTTAGTTCCAGTGAGGGAAATCTTAATGCTACAGCATATAAAGACATTCTAGACCAGGGGTGGGCAACCTTTTTGACATTAAGTGCCAGTTTGAAATGTTCTTGTTAATTAGTGTGCCATATCAACATTGAGTTTAACATTAAGTTTAATTATGACACCACATCAAAAAAATACTTCCAACAGACATGGAATTTTATTCCATCCACATAGGCTACATGCATAGAAAACAACATTTTAAAGAAACATTTATCTCTCATAATCAGGACATTGTATTGATCATTTTATCATTGTAAAATTTGTCCCCCATGAGGTTACAAATTATATGCAAATTATATGCACAAATTATACCCCATTTCAAAACACTGCTTTCAGTAACTCATTTACAAAGTATTGCATTGGGAACAAATGTCAAAAAGGGAGAATAAAGTGTATCAAACAGAAATACCAGTACTATACAAGAATGCTGCCATCCTCATGAAAACATCCACATCTGAGTTGGAAAAAAAAGATGGACAAACAGCTAGATATGCAAACCCATGTGTACTACAAATAAACAGATGCCTACCAGTCAGTGTGATCCCTGGCCCTGCTTTCCTTTGCTGAGCTCCATTATCTGGGGGTTGTAGTTAGTCACTTTAAGTTGCAAACATGCTTCGGAGTGGTCGGTTGTCAAACGACTGCGGGAGGCCATTTCTTCGATGCGTCGCTCAACAACTTCTAGCTGACATGGGAATATCTTTTATTCTTGATTTGATTGTCTCTGATGGTAAGGCTTCAAGCAGAACCTCTGAGCTACATAGAAAAGCCTCCTTAATATATTCGCCATCAGTGAATGGCTTTCCGCGTTTCGCAATGCAATGAGCAATGCGATAGTTTGCTTCAGTCGCATGGTTTTTAGCAGTGGCAAAGATTTTGAGGGTGTTGGCTTGCTTCCCATGCTGGACACGGCACGTTTGATGGATTCTGCCTTGTCTGCCTTGTCTGCTGGACACGGCAAGTTTTCTCTTGCTTTGTCTCAAAATGGCGCTTAACACTCAACGTTCGACAAACAACATTTTAAAAACATAAAGTACACAACACAGCATGGTCCTTCTGAAAAACAAAACCCCACTCCTCTGTCCATGAGGGCTGGAATCCCCGAACCTTTACCTCAGCTTTCTTAGCTAGCGGGGTTGCCATCATCTACCGAAACTGAACCGCTTCACTGCAATTCCTGTGGGAAATGTGAGCGGGAGGCCGTACCGTCAATCAAACTAAATAAGACAGGCCGCGCAACAGCCAATGGCTGTTCAAGAAGTGATTGATTTGTCATGCAACTGAGAGGGCACTGCTTTCGCCAGTGTGCCAATGATTACGCTGCCGCTTGCCAATGGCGGCACGCGTGCCTACGGTTGCCGACCCCTGTTCTAGACGATTGTGTGCTTCCAACATTGTGGAAACAGTTTGGAGAAGGCCCTTTCCTGTTTCAGCATGACAATGCCCCCGTGCACAAAGTGAGGTCCATAGAGAAATGGTTTGTCGAGATCGGTGTGGAAGAACTTGACTGGCCTGCACAGAGCCCTGACCTCAACCCCATCAAATAACTTTGGGATTAATTGGAACACCGACTGTGAGCCAGGCCTAATCGCCCAACATCAGTGCCAGACTTCACTGATGCTCTTGTGGCTGAATGGAAACAAATCCCCACAGCAATGTTCCAACATCGAGTGGAAAGCCTTCCCAGAAGAGTGGAGGCTGTTGTAGCAGCAAAGGGGGGAGAGGGGGTCAACTCCATGTTAATTCCCATGATATTGGAATGAAATGTTCGACGAGCACATATGGTTGTGATGTTCGAGTGTCCACATACTTTTGTCCATGCAGTGTATTTTAAATTAATTTTCTGAAATTTGTAGAATTTGTTTTTCACTTGGAAGTTGTGGGTTACGATGTGTAAACAAAGGTGGAAAAGTCTGATTTAATGCAATTTAATTCCAGGCTATAAGGCAACAAAAGGTCAAAATTTTGAAAGGGGGTGTAGACTTTCTATCGGCACTGTAAGGATCATGAGTGTCCTCCAACAAAATCTTAGCTCCGTTTTGCCAAACACACAACTACAGAAAAACCACACGTTCTCAATTAAAAGACATGGTTTACCATGCGTTATCAGAGATGAATCAATAACTTCCATCATTTGCAGGATTGAAGAGATTCCAGAGTCAGTATCTCCATTGTGCTTCCGAAATTCTTTGGCAACCATCTCAATGTCCTGCCTCACACAACATTGAACCAGGGTTAGACATTCATCTTCTTGTAAATATCATGAAATTCTGGAATTTAATGTAGGGATCACTCAAGGACGAGGAAATTGCTTCCTCTAAATTTATATATATAGTGCATACAGTGCCCTCCATAAGTAATGCAACAGTGAAGTCAAATTGGTTATTTTTGCTATATACTCAATAAATTTGTATTTGAGATTAAAATATTAATTTGAGGGAAGAATACAGAAGGTCAGCTTTTATTTCTGGGTATTTCTATGCATATATGTTTTACCGTTGTAGAACAATAGCACTTTTTAATGTTCAGTCCCCTCCATTTTAGGTAATGCAACTCATCCTCATCCTAAACCTCTTGTTTCACACTCCCTTTATTACATGTTTCATGTGTGTTTCTGTTTGTTTTTATGCGTTTTACGTGTTAGCTCTTAACACAAGCCTCGACTTTGTATACAAAAAACTCCAAAACCATGAAACCTAGCAGCCTGAAACTTTGCATGTATACGAAGGGAACTCCAAGGGGGTGCATGAATGAAAACTGGATATTTGGGTAAATGTAAACACCCCTATTGAAGATTAACTGGGTGCTCATCATTTTAAAAAGCCTTACCAAGATGGTGGTGCACCATTTTTGTCAGCACGCTGCTACCTTCAGGGGTCTTGAGCCACCATTTTGTTTTGGTCTGCTCAACAATGCCTAGACTTGGAACAGGCCGCAATAGTTTCTGTTCAATAAAAATGCTCAAATTTTTTCCTTCAGTTTCCTCACACATCATCGAATGCCTGATCTTCATACCTACAGATTACTGAATACATTGCTTTTGTAGATCCTATAGTTTTAAAATTAAGAGCTTGGAGCTATTTCATGCATTATGTGATGCAATTTTCCACTCCTCACGGATTAATTAAAACATATAATCGAAACCTGTCTTTGTATTTAAGGATTATTTTAAAGTATATAATAACATCTGTCTTTGGAGCACATCTGGAGTGAAATCAGAAAATTTTAAGAAATTAGTGATTCTTGTAACTAAGCGTATTTACAGAATAAAAGGTTTGCGGTTTGCACCATGTGTTGGCTCTTAAAAGAGCCATTCTTTTCTTTTTTTTTTATACAGTACTTTAAAAATAACTCCAAAACAAAATAAAAATAAGAAAAGTAGGCATCAATGTTTCGGGCAGCAAGCTCCACCCATCAACAGGAGGAAGTTCCTCCAACGGTAAAATAATGGTATATATAAATATAAATAAATGTTGTTTATAAATAGTGAAACCCCCTAACTCTGTATTGCAAGAACATGACAAATAGTGTCCAATTACAGCCATGTTGCATGATTTGTGATCAAAAGCATTGTTTGCCACACATGACATATACAACTTATTGAAAAAATTGTCAAGGGTCAACGTATCTGGAATTTAAACTGAGACTCTCATCTTTCCTTCACATGAATACACACACATCCGTAACCGCTCTTACCTGCAGGCAGATACGAGTTGGCTGGCAAGTCACATCGTTGAGAAGTCGAACACTGTCGTAGTGATCACCATGTTGGTATGCAATATGCAGCTGTCTTACTCCAACCTTCTCCAAGCCCTTCACCTGGACAGTTTATTTTCATTTTTACAATGATACAGGGATTATTCTAACCACATACAGAAATGATTAACACCAGAGAATCGCAGACAATTCAGATCAATATTGATTGTGCTTCACATAAGAGTCGCCTTGGGTTTGCTTCACAATAATATGTGATTTACCCGCAAATAGCTTATTTCACCCAAATATCACGACATATTCATTGCTGAGTAGGAAAGTATCCACTCCCCGAGTGATTCCCTGGCAATTTTCTTAAATACAAAATCAAAATACAATTTTAAATACAAAAAAGCAAGGGGACAAATGGCAGAATTGTAATGTGCTGACAGTGGGGCCACAGTTGGATACAACAAGGATTTTCCAAAAGTCAAATGACAAACCAGAACGATACTCGGCAGAGCGCATACCTCCGCCAGGCTGAACAGTTTACATTTTGCATTCCACTGATAGGCTGGATCTGCATCCAGACCTTAAAATGTAATCAGCTTGTTCTCATCACCTAACCAACTCATCCATCAAGTTTTGTCATATTCAGTCCATAACATTTTGAGATATCATGCTATATATAATTTTTGGCCCTATCTCTCAATGAAGAATCACTCAAACATTCTAGTATCCTGATCCAGATCTTTACCAAAATTTAGGAAGTCTAGTTTATTTTTAACAGCAGATTTAAACAAAATACTCCAAAACTCAGGGATATCATGGCAATGCTTTTAAAATTCACCTGGAAAACATCCCTGCTCTCAAACATTCCCTGCTCTCAAATGTTGTGTTTGTGTGCTTCCCCTTCTCTCCCCATCTTGTCTACCGCTCCCTCTTTTTATATATTTTGTTTGTCTGTTTGATTTGTTTGTGAAATAAATGTCAGCTCTTTTACGAGCCTCGATTCTGTATACAAAAAAAAAAAAAAAAAAATCTGGAATTTCCACCAATGTCAGCCCAGTGTCACAATGATCATGTGAATGTGTTAACCAATCTTGAAAAATCACCTGGGATTCAAAGATGAATCCTTCAGAGTGTAGCTGGTTTAATGGAAGAGCTTGTACATATTTATTCATGACAACGACATTAACAGGCAATGAACATTATATACATAGTTAACAGGATTTGAAACAGTTGGGTTTCCAGCATCACGAGCTATACTTAGATGGGAACGTTGAGGTCAACCTCGCATTTGGGCAAAATAACAACCTCAAATTCCAGCTTGGAGATATTGCTGTTGAAAGGATAATCAATCTCTCAAGTGCATGCATATTTTCCATAAGATATATAATTTATGAATCGATCTGATGGGATATATATCTACTGAGACTTGGTGATATTGCTTGTGTAGTAAATTAGGCAGAAATTTGAAATATTATGATACCACAAAACACCGGCCAACTTTTTGATAAAGGTATTTTGGAGTCTTTAATTACCTCTGTCACAGAAGGTGGAAAGAGGTTATGTTTTCACCCATGTTTGTCTGTCTGTCTGCGAGCGGGTTATCTCAAAAAGTTATGGACAGATTTGGAAGAAATTTCGTGGACAGGTTGGGTGTGTGACAAGGATGAATTCATTAGATTTTGGTAAAGATCCGGATCCAGTTCCAGATACGATAAATTTTTCATCCTTTAAATGATTCTTCATATAGCCTGGTGTTGGCTTAGCGGTTAGGGTGCCGGCTTGGGATCCTAGGATCCTGGGTTTGAATCCCGGAAGATTGCTGAATTAACGCCAGGGGGGATTGACTCAGCCTGTCATCTTTCCGAGGTCAGCAAATTGAGTACCAGTTCACTGGTAATTCCCTGTGTGTCGTAAGAGGCGACTAACGGGGTTGGCGGCAGGAAGGGCATCTGGCCCTAAAACATTTTTCAAAAAGGGGTCCACAGTGCCCGAAAAAGGCCAACCCCTGCTCTGCAGGGAACAATGGCCTCTAAAGGTGGTTCTTTAAATGATTCTTCATAATTGAGAGATGGAACCAAAAGCAATAAATAGCACGGTATTTCAAAACGTTATGCGACAGGTTACGACAAAACCTGGTGGATGAGTTGGGAAGTTGACAAAAACAAATAGATTCGATTTTGGATGAGGTCTATCAGTGTGATATGTACATGTACATCTGGCCTGTCAGTATGATACAAAACGTAAACCGTTCAGCCTGGCAGAGGTATATGCTCTATTGAGTACCGTTCTAGTTTCTGCAAACAAATCCTAATGTATAGGACAAGGCAACCAACATTGATAAACGACCAAATTGCATATAAAGACAGGTAAGTTGAGAATTATCAATTTCCTACCTCCCAGATTGGAGAATCCAACTGGTGAATTACCACAGTCAGCTGGTGGTTTCGTGCAAATGCCACAATAGCATCATTCCCGGCAAATGTACCATTCTTGGAAAGATTGCCTACTAATTCACGATGGCATAGAGATGGAGAAAACAAGAGAAGTTAATGCACACTGAAGTTGTAATGGCAATATTTCAAAGCACTCTGTCTAGCAGTGTAAATTTCCAAAACAACGGCATCAAATTACCATGGCGCTCAAAAGGCATGTCATCCTCCACAAAGGGCTCAAAATCCAAGCGGTGTGTAAGGATGTATTTGATTGTCTGGGATCGGTGAAGAAGGTGATCATCTTCATGTCCTTCAAGCTGATCACCAAGTGCTCGAAACAAGCAATTCCTACGGAACAGTTTTGGGGTCATCATGTTGCTATGGACTTCTTCTCCTTCGCTGCAAGCAGCGTAGGCTGTCTTTACTAATCATCCACCTTACCATACACTACTTCCTCCATGTTAGCTAGAGGAGTGTTTTTCATTAAAGATTTTTCACATTTGAATTTTGAGATGTGTTATTTATGAAAATTATTTTTTGCTATTTCATTTTGTGGATTTATTTTTGCAAAATTTGGATGAATGGAAATAATTTTCATAACCTTGCGATATGATTTATTAAGTGAGCCACTAGCAAAAGTACCCGTCTCAAGTGATGGGAAAAGTTTAAGTTAATCCACGCCTTCATCACCTCCCGTCTGGACTACTGCAATAGCCTCCTCTATGGTTCACCCTCAAAAATCACCAATAAACTCCAATACATTCAGAACTCCGCTGCCCGTCTACTCACTCATTCCCGGACCCGTGACCACATCACCCCCGTCCTTTACAAGCTTCACTGGCTCCCCATCCCCCAGAGAATCCAGTACAAAATCCTCCTCTTGACATACAAAGCCCTCCATAACCTGGCCCCATCCTACCTGGCTGACCTCCTCTCCAGACACACTCCCACCCGCAACCTCCGCTCTGCTGGTACCAACCTCCTGACCCCCTCCATCCGGACCAAATTCAGATCCTGGGGGGACAGGGCCTTCTCCATCGCTGCTCCCACCCTCTGGAACTCACTACCTCACACCATCAGAGACTCCTCCTCACTCACCACATTCAAAACATCACTAAAGACCCACCTGTTCAACGCTGCATTCAACATTCAACCCACAGCATTTAACCCCTGACTATCTCTTCTCCTTCTCCCTCCTTTTGCTTTAAATATTTCCCTATTGATTCTTGTCTTGTCTTTTTGATTCTTGTCTTATATATATGCCGTATATCGCTGCTGTTTGTTTTCTTGATTCTTGTCTTTTTGCAATTGTTGTTTTCATGTATTGTTATGCATTATGTTTTCCACTCTGTCAAAGCGCCTTTGGGCTTCTGGAAAAGCGCTATACAAAATAAATGAATTATTATTATTATTATTAAATGATTTCATGGAGTTTGTAAAGGTTAATTGTGTTGCACTCCTGGTTTCACTCAGAGCCAGAGCTCTGAGCTATTTGTACCATGCAGCGTGAAATGGTGGTGCAACATAGGGTGGCGGAGGTTGGATTTGTCTAAACAAACAAAAAAAAGAGGGCAAAATATCCTGCTTTCAAAATAAAATTTGCCATCCACATTACTCATGCCTGTTCTCCCATCATTTCAAACGTGAATGTTGAGCTTTTCAAATGCAGCATGGGAAGCGTCTGCCATATTACATTGTCTTAGGACAATTTAGCAAAAATGCATTTGTGGTCTGAATAAAAGTGAATGTTAGTTTATTATCAATTCACCTAGTACTATAAACAGACTTTAAGCAAATACCAAATAGGAAGAGATCATGAACAAAAATATGGCTGGAGAATAGTATTTATAGCTATGAGATTACTCTAGTTGTCCAAAAAACAAACTGCAGACTAAACAAAAAGCATATAAAGCATTTAATATGAACCTTCTTCACTGAAGGACAAAATTCATTAACATAGCAAGTTATTGCCAAAATTGCTACTTAAAATAACATTCTTCCCCCTGTAAGAGATGATGTGCACAACTTGAAGTGCTCCCAACTTCACTTAATTCAAACTATACGGGAGTGTCTCCGACCATAGGTTAAAGTGAGGGTACTGATGAAGTTTCAAAAACTTAGAATTACTCATGATCATTATCGACCTTATGACTTTCATATTCTCAAGGGGATGTTGTTTCATGAGCGACGTCCTCCGACCACAATGAAACCACCATCCTTGTGACAATATTGGCACTGGCTGGCTTTCATCACTTTAAGGCAGAATGGGGTGGGCAGTGGAGATGTTGTTAGCGTTGATCCAGCATATCGCATCATTTACGGATCAACAGGTGCATCATCTGGTTTTCAGGTTGATCCCCAGTGCTGGTCCGTCTCATTATCAGCCTCATTGCACCTTCAGCAAATGAATCATCATATTCTAGAGTGAATCCACATTTCCTGAACTTGCAATATTCTCTGCCATTTTCTTTATTTTCCTGTCAATTTCTTTACCTTTTAAAATTTCAGTTAGTTACATTGTAAGTGGTTAAGGCAGAATAATGTGCAAATTGTGCATGGCGTTTGTTTATTCCTTTGCTTGTGCATGTCTCCATAATAAGGCTGACTTGCCAATCGGTGTGCAGGTCCCACTGGGCAGAGCTGGTGACTGAGCAACAAATAAAGAAAAAGCACTTGGCTGTTCGTGCCGCTCGACCACGATGAGCGGGTCGATTGGACAGATCAGACGGAAAGCCCCAGAGCTCTTGAATACATAATCTTGAACAATGTTTACTTTAAAGTCGTTATTATTTTGACTTTCAAGGCCACCCAAAGCATCTGAAAAAAATGTTAATTATAGGATGACATATCTGAATTATAGGGGAAACAGTTCAACACTTCCCATCTCAAGTGCCTTCCCATAAAAAAGCAAATATTTTGGAATCCCTTTGCACTAACTTTATTTATCATGGTTATCTAATGTATCATGGTTTCCACACTTCGAATAATATTACACTGCTGTAAGATCATGAACAATGATGTACTGATTGCCCAACATAACTGTTAAATTTGTGGCATACAACATTATTTATGGAAGTCATAGCACTTGATTGAACATGATCACGTTCCTCATTCATTACCTATTTTCGTCCATATTTAATTTTAAGCTCCATTCAAACACTTACAGAGGGGTGCAAAAGTACGAGTCAATTAAAATCAATGCCAAGCTTTCTCAAATCACGATTTCAAACACAAACTTGTCATAATATTGCCCCCTGCGATGGAGGAGGAGAGAGCGGGCGCTCCTTGCAAAGGGGGAGAAGAGAGGGGGCGCTCCCTTCGATTGGGGAGTAGAGAGAGGGGCGCTCCCTGCGATGGAGGAAGAGAGGAGCGCTCTCTGCGATGGAGGAAGAGAGAGGAGCGCTCCCTGCGATGGAGGAAGAGAGAGGAACGCTCCCTGCGATGGAGGAAGAGAGAGGAACGCTCCCTGCGATGGGGGAGGAGAGAGGGGCGCTCCCTGCGATGGGGGAGGAGAGAGGGGCGCTCCCTGCGATGGGGGAGAAGAGAGGGGCGCCCCCTTCGATGGGGGAGTAGAGAGAGGAGCGCTCCTTGCAATGGAGGAGAAGAGAGGGCGCTCCCTGCGATGGGGGAAGAAAGAGGAGCGCTCCTTGCAATGGGGGAGAAAAGAGGAGCGCTCCCTTCGATGGGGGAGTAGAGAGGAGCGCTCCCTGCGATGGGGGAGGAGAGAGGGGCGCTCCCTGCGATGGGGAAGGAGAGAGGGGCGCTCCCTGCGATGGGGGAGGAGAGAGGGGTGCTCCCTGCGATGGGGGAGGAGAGAGGGGCGCTCCCTGCGATGGCGATGGGGGAGGAGAGAGAGGCACTCCCTGCGATGGGGGAGGCGAGAGGAGCGGTCCCTGCGATGGGGGAGGAGAGAGGGCGGTCCCTGCGATGGGGGAGGAGAGAGGAGCGCTCCCTGCGATGGGGGAGGAGAGAGGGGCGCTCCCTGCGATGGGGGAGGAGAGGGCTGCTCCCTGCGATGGGGGAGGAGAGAGGGGCGCTCCCTGCGATGGGGGAGGAGAGGGGCGCTCCCTGCGATTGGGGAGGAGAGAGGGGCGCTCCCTGCGATGGGGGAGGAGAGAGGGGTGCTCCCTGCGATGGGGGAGGAGAGAGGGGTGCTCCCTGCGATGGGGGAAGAGAGAGGAGTGCTCCATGCGATGGGGGAAGAGAGAGGAGCGCTCCCTGCGATGGGGGAGGAGAGAGGGGCGCTCCCTGCGATGGGGGAGGAGAGAGGGGCGCTCCCTGCGATGGGGGAGGAGAGAGGGGCGCTCCCTGCGATGGGGGAGGAGAGAGGAGTGCTCCCTGCGATGGGGGAGGAGAGAGGAGTGCTCCCTGCGATGGGGGAGAGAGGGGTGCTCCCTGTAATGGGGGAGGAGAGAGGGGTGCTCCCTGCGATGGGGGAGGAGAGAGGGGTGCTCCCTGCGATGTGGGAGGAGAGAGGGGCGCTCCCTACGATGGGGGAGGAGAGAGGGGTGCTCCCTGTAATGGGGGAGGCGAGAGAGGGGTGTTCCCTGAGATTGGGGGCAGGGGGGGGAGAAAGGGATGTTCTTTGCGATGGGGGGTCGGGGATGCTCCCTTGGGAGAGGATGTGGCGCTTCCAACGATGGGGAGGGGTAGGGGAGGGCGCTCCATGCGATGGGGAGGGGTAGGGGAGGTGGTCGCTCCCTGCGATCAGATGGGAGTGGGGTCGGGAGGTACTTCCTGGGAAGGGAGGGTCGCTCACTTCCTCCATTGTTGCACCTCTGGACTTATTTCCTTTTGAGGCCAGGCCTTACCCATCGCCCGCAACTTCCCGTAAAGTCAATCCCAGCCGCTTCAGTTGGAGCTTCAAAGCATCATTCGCCTCCTGCTGTTGCTTCTGTTGTTGCTGACGATCACGACTACCTCCGCGCTTCCGCACTGCCCGAAGACTCACGTTTTCAGGTCTCGCGGAACGTCCAAATTTGTGTCGCGGCATACGAGTAATAAGTAATTTAAAGGAAGGACTCGATTTGGATCGCCGCTAAAGCCGAGCCAAGCCGAGCCGAGCCAAGCCGAGCCGAGCCAAGCCGAGCCGAGCCGAGCCGGCCTGCACGCGCGGATCCAACCGGAAACCCAAGACGCCCTCATTAATTTATTATTTTCATTTAATTTATTATTTTGTAGATACGCCAATACCATAGACTTACATCCACCAATACGACTGTGCGCTCCTCATTCAGCGCGTACAAATCGGATTGTCACATTAGAAAGGTGACGCGCATGAAACATTCCGGGAAACCGAGCTTCGAGAACCCGGATGTGCCCGGACGCGTTTTCACGTCAAAACTCTGTGCAGTCTTTGCTCGAATCCACGAGTTCTTGTAACTCTGTCTCCCTGATTTTTTAATTATTACATGTATTTACATTCGCTGTCGAAGGTCCAGTAAAGCACACCGTAGTGGGAATGAAGGCAAATGTTGGAAGAAAGCTTTTAAAATAATTAATTAAACTAGAACGGCACTCAGCAGAGACCTCACCCCCGCCAGGTGAACAGTTTTCGTTTTGTATCCCAGGGTGGACCAGAAAATCACAATACAGAATCACATTTAATCAAAATCATCCGTCCACAACTTTTTGAGATATCCTGCTTTGTATAGTTTTTGACACCATCTCCCAATAGTGATCAAGCATCACTTCATAAATTAAATAATTCTCATATCCGAATCCATATTCAGATCTTCACCAAAATTGAATGGATTCTTCCTTGTCAGACACACAACCGGTCCACCAAGTTTCGTCCAAATCCGTCCACAACTTTTTGAATTATCCTGCTTTGTATAGTTTTTGGCACCATCTCCCAATGGTGATCAAGCATCACTTCATAAATTAAATAATTCTCATATCCGAATCCATATTCAGATCTTCACCAAAATTGAATCGATTCTTCCTTGTCAGACACACAACCGGTCCACCAAGTTTCGTCCAAATCCGTCCACAACTTTTTGAATTATCCTGCTTTGTATAGTTTTTGGCACCATCTTCCAATAGTGATCAAGCATCACTTCATAAATTAAATAATTCTCATATCCGAATCCATATTCAGATCTTCGCCAAAATTTAATCGATTCTTCCTTGTCAGACACACAACCTGTCCACCAAGTTTCGTCCAAATCCGTCCACAATTTTTTGAATTATCCTGCTTTGTATAGTTTTTGGCACCATCTCCCAATAGTGATCAAGAATCACTTAATAAATTAAATAATTCTCATATCCGAATCCATATTCAGATCTTCACCAAACTTGAATCGATTCTTCCTTGTCAGACACACAACCTGTCCACCAAGTTTCGTCCAAATCCGTCAACAATTTTTTGAATTATCCTGCTTTGTATAGGTTTTGGCACCATCTCCCAATAGTGATCAAGAATCACTTAATAAATTAAATAATTCTCATATCCGAATCCATATTCAGATCTTCACCAAAATTGAATCGATTCTTCCTTGTCAGACACACAACCTGTCCACCAGGTTTCGTCCAAATCCGTCCACAACTTTTTGAATTATCCGGCTTTGTATAGTTTTTGGCACCATCTCCCAATAGTGATCAAGAATCACTTAATAAATTAAATAATTCTCATATCCGAATCCATATTCAGATCTTCACCAAAATTGAATCGATTCTTCCTTGTCAGACACACAACCGGTCCACCAAGTTTCGTCCAAATCCGTCCACAACTTTTTGAATTATCCTGCTTTGTATAGTTTTTGGCACCATCTCCCAATAGTGATCATTGATCAAGCATCACTTCATAAATTAAATAATTATCATATCCGAATCCACATTCAGATCTTCACCAAAATTGAATCGATTCTTCCTTGTCACACACACAACCGGTCTACCAAGTTTCATCCAAATCCGTCGACTTTTTGAGATATCCTGCTATGTATAGTTTTTGGCACCATCTCCCAATAGTGATCAAGAATCACTTAATAAATTAAATAATTCTCATATCCGAATCCATATTCAGATCTTCACCAAAATTGAAATTATATTCGTCCTTGTCACACACACAACCGGTCTACCAAGTTTCATCCAAATCCATCGACTTTTTCAGATATCCTGCTATATGTTGGTTTTAACCCAATCTTTCAATGGTGAAGAATCACTGAAAAAATTAAATAATTCTCATATCCGAATCCATATGCAGATCTTCACCAAAATTGAATCGATTCGTCCTTATCAGACACCTAACCGGTCCACCAAGTTTGGTCCAAATCTGTCCATACCTTTTTGAGATATCCTGCTATTTATCGTTTTGGCCCTATCTCCCAATGGTGAAGAATCACTTAAAATTATACTAGTCGGATCCGGATCCGAATCTTCACCAAAATTGAATTGAATCTTCCTTGTCACACACACAACCTGTCCACCAAGTTTCGTCCAAATCCGTCGTTAACTTTTTGAGATATCCTGCTATATGTTGGTTTTAAACCAATCTTTCAATGGTGAAGAATCACTGAAAAAATTAAATAATTCTCATATCCGAAACCAAATGCAGATCTTCACTAAAATCGAATGGAATCGTCCATGTCAGACACCCAATCGGTCCACCAAGTTTCGTCCAAATCTGTCCACAACTTTGTGAGATATCCTGCTATGTATCGTTTTTGGCCCGATCTCCCAATGGTGAAGAATCACGTGAAAAGTTATACTAGCCGGATCCGAATCCGGATCTTCAGCAAATTTTAATCATTTCGTCCTTGTCACATACGCTACATCTCTGCCAAATTTCGTCCGAATCCGCCCACGACGTTTTGAGATATTTTGTTCACAAACAAACAGACAAACAGGGATGAAAACATAACCTCCAAGGTGGATGGAGGTAATGATTGGTTTCATCGAATCCAATAACCCAGTGATTCCCTGTGAAATGCTCAATGTAAAATCATATCCAGCATTATGTGATGCAGCACTCAATTTGAGGTAGAAATTATGAGATAATTCATTATTTCCCCCTTTTATAATTAATTGATTTAAAATAAATGGGTTAATTGATATAAAACAATGCTGATGTTAGTGAGTCCACGACTACAGTTAACTTTAACATGGTTGTGGTCTAGTACCAAAGTATGACTAACTGGTTACTAACTTTATGAAAGGAAATTCCAATGTTTCTCCTCCTTTCATTGGTACAAACGTAGCAAGCGCAGCTTTGCTCCATCTTTCAAGTACGTACTTCCAAATGCAATTTCGCCCGGATAGATGATGGCGGCCAAGCTTTCTACTCTGGTCATGATTTAATCCAACTGCGCCCTCTAGTGGTTGCAATGTAACTCAATGGAAAATTTCCCGTATTCCCGCAAACGAGTTCACTGACGTTTGACGCAAGAATGGGAGTGGTAAGATGGTGGACGTACGACGTCAAGTGGAAGAGCGATCCAGTTATAGTTGAGAAAAGTTGTTCTCTCCAGTACAATTAAATACACTGATAGATTATATTAATTTGGTACAGATAAAGAACAGACATCATGGGCAAAATATGGCCTCCTGGCTCTTCCTATATCCAAGTTCTTGTATTTCCACGTTTCCCCTAATTGTAATCTTTTTACTTGCTCTGACCCAACTGAGGGGCTAATAAACAGAGTTTTCTGAGCCTTAGTCGCTTCTGTTACACTCAGCGGCGGATCCGGGGGGGGTGAGGGTGCAGGGGGTGCGCACCCCCCCCTTCGATCCAGGAGGAGGGTGCAGGGGGTGCGCACCCCCCTCCCCCCTCTGCAATGCAATGGCATGGATGTGCTGGAGGCATACTCTATGATGGACGACAAGAAGGACGTGCTCACTCAACTTCGGTCAAATGCTGAAACTGAATTCTCTCTGTGGTTCGATCACGCCAAGGCCATGATAGAATCTGTAGGAGGTGATGTCACAATGCCGAGAGTTGTAAAACGACAAATCCATCGTCCAAACACTGCCGCCATTACTCCCTTGCTCTTCTACCTCAGAAACATGTCCATTCCATTTCTCGACCACCTCAGCCAGGAAATGGACACCCGATTCTGTGCTGAAAATCGGGAAGGTGGTGATCTGTTGCTGCTGATGCCATCTGCAATAATCGCCGATACCTGCGACATTCCAGCCCTACATCAGAAGCTATTGCGTTGGAAAAACGACATGGAGCATCCCGCAGGACTGATAAATGAGCTGAGAGACTGCAGATGTTTTGGAGGAGGAAGCCCAACAAGAAGCTTCCAAGCACATTCATGGATTGTTTCTGCGCAGTAGATGGAGACGAATTTCCATCCATCAAAGTCCTACTCCATATTGGATGCACCCTCCCTGTAGGCTCCTGTGAGGCCGAATGCTCATTTCCTTGCCTGCGTCGTCTGAAGACCTACCTAAGAAATTCCATGGGAGAAAGTCGGATGGGATCTCTGGCCCTCATGAACATACACCATGACTTCACCATATCCCCACATGATGTGTGTGACATTAAGCGCCGTCTATTCCAAAATAGCATAATTTACGATTAATAAAATAATTCACATTCCGCTGTCCTATCTGATCTCTTTTGTGGGGAGAACCCCCTGCCTTGAGCTTCACAACCTCGGCGCATGGCGGTGCCGGGCTTTGACCAGCACACAGTCTGTCATCGCCATCATTTCACACTATGGGAGGGCACAGGTCTTTTATAACTGCTAGTGAGCCCGTTGGTCCAAATGGACCAAATTTTCATCGCCTTTCATGGCCTTGCAGCATACCTGCCTGCTATAGTGCTTGAGTTGGAATAAATGCTTAATAAATATTATCATTGTTTTTGTTATTTATTTAGTAATGAGAATGGCATGCCATGGAAGGACCTATTAAGTTTCTCTATACGACTACACACCTTAACATGGCGTGCGTTTAGAAACATGGGAATTCTTCTGCATTCCTTGTAGTTAATTAGCTCAGGAGATCATAACAATCATTTCGCGAGAACTACACGAATCAGAAATTCCATATCAGAAAGCTCCGGTAGAACTACACAAAAAACATGCCGCACGCATGCACACCACCACACACACACACACACACACACACACACACACACACACACACACACACACACACACACACACACACACACACACACCTACAAAATTCATCAATTTATAGCAGAAGGAACAGCTGGGCAAGTCGCTTCACCAGTTCCTCTATCTGACCATTAGTCATCGCGAATCTGCTGAACTGTTGGACCAGGGAAGAACACAAGGAACTGCAGAAACTTCCAAGAATGCACGAAATGCCGTTTCTGACGATAATTTTTGAAAAATTTCCTGGGGGAGGACCCCCACACCCCCTTACCCCCAAACGCTATAGTTTCATGCACCCTCCCGTCTTGAAATTCCTAGATCCATCCCTGACACTATCATGCACCAGCGCACCTGCACGTTGTTGTCTTGTTCTCCATTTGCTCCCCTGTCACGATTAACCTGCCTGCTGCCCCCTTCGCTCTTTCGGTCGTTTCGCTTTTCCATGAATGTGGATTCAAAAAAGCTAAGAAAATATATATTAATAAGAGAGGAAAAACGCAGCGTAGCTTGTAGTCATTTTGTTGTATATGCGAGGAAACAACAATTAAAACCTGAGCAAGTCGCACTTGAATTATCTCGTCACATATAGTCAGGTTCACTATGTTTTTTCGTTCAAAATTTTTGGAGATTAGCAAAACTATACATTTTTGGAATATTCAGAGCATGAGGATTCCAAAAATGAATGTTGGCATTTGTGTAAATGAATGTTTGCGGTGTTGTAAATGAACGTGTACGTATTATGTTGAAAAGCCAGATTTTGCTGGATCCCTTGAGAATTTCGAAGCTTTCACGCACCAAATCGCTCAATGGAGGCCGCCATCTTGCGGATGCAGAAGTGTGCATAACAAATTGAAAAAAGTTCAATTGGAGTTTGTTTTACCCGTCTTTTTTTGATTCACAATCTTATGCACCTCTAATTTGTAATTAAAATACTTTAAGACCAACCTCGGCCCGCACGGGCCTGGTTATCTTCAACGAAAATCGTCACCAAACACCGGAACCAATGAGATTTGAGCATTTGAAAAAATATTTCAAAAACCAAATCACTCAATGGAGGCCGCCATCTTCCAGATGCGGAAGTATGCATAAAAAAATTGCGAAAAAGTTCAATAGGAGTTTGTTTCACCCATCTTTGTTTGATTCACACTCTTATGCACCTCTAATTTGTAATTAAAATACTTTAAGACCAACCTCGTTCCCCGGGCCCACACAGGCCCTGGTTATCTTCAACGAAAATCGTCACCAATTACCGGAACCAATGAGATTCGAGCATTTGAAAAAATATTTCAAAAAAGCTTTTTACCACATTTCGGACGCTGAAAACGGCGTCAAATGTTCTAAAATTGACGAAGAATTATTTTTTAGAAATCTCGCGGCCGTCGGGGATAGTTTTTCACGGCCGGAAATATCCAAAGTTGAGACGGAATTCACCGAATTAATCAAGAAGGAAATTTTAGAAATTTTAATCTCATCCAGAATGCAAATGGTGTCATTTTGAACGAGGTACGGTACCTACTACACCTACCTACTACCAACTACCTAACCTACTGATGCCATAGTGATGGGTAAAATAGTGGCAAGAGGCTTTGGCTTCGCCGGCTCATTGCGGCTTTGCAGTCGGGTTCTAGTAGCCGGCGAAGCCGGTGTTGTGAATGAATGCGAACGTATTATGTCGAAAAGCCAGATTTTGCTGGATCCCTTGAGAATCTCGAAGCTTTGACGCACCAAATCGCTCCATGGAGGCCGCCATCTTGCGGATGCGGAAGTATGCATAACAAATTGGAAAAAGTTCAATAGGAGTTTGTTTCACCCGTCTTTTTTTGATTCACCATCTTATGCACCTCTAATTTGTAAATAAAATACTTTAAGACCAACCTCGGCCCGCACGGGCCTGGTTATCTTCAACGAAAATCATCACCAAATACCGGAACCAATGAGATTCGAGCATTTGAAAAAATATTTCAAAAACCAAATCACTCAATGGAGGCCGCCATCTTCTGGATGCGGAAGTATGCATAAAAAAATTGCGAAAAAGTTCAATAGGAGTTTGTTTCACCCGTCTTTGTTTGATTCACCATCTTATGCACCTCTAATTTGTAATTAAAATACTTTAAGACCAATCTCGTTCCCCGGGCCCTGGTTATCTTCAATGACAATCGTCACCAAACACCGGAACCAATGAGATTCGAGCATTTGAAAAAATATTTCAAAAAAGCTTATTACCGTGTTTCGGAGGCTGAAAACGGCGTCAAATATTCTAAAATTGACGAAGAATTCATTTTTTTAGAAATCTCGCGGCCGTTGGGGATAGTTTTTCACGGCCGGAAATATCCGAAATTGAGACGGAATTCACCGAATTAATCAAGAAGGAGATTTAATAAATTTTAATCTCATCCAGAATGCAAATGGTGTCATTTTGAACTTGGTCCGGTACCTACTACACCTACCTACTACCAACTACCTAAGTCCTAACCTACTGATGCCAGAGTGATGGATAAAATAGTGGCAAGATGCTTTGGCTTCGCGCTCATTGCGGCTTTGCAGTCGGGTACTAGTAGCCGGCGAAGCCGGTGTTGTGAATGAACGCTTACGTATTATGTTGAAAAGCCAGATTTTGCTGGATGCTTTGAGAATTTGTAAGCTTTGACGCACCAAATCGCTCCATGGAGGCCGCCATCTTGCGGATGCGGAAGTATGCATAAAAAATTGCGAAAAAGTTAAATAGAAGTTTGTTTCACCCGTCTTTGTTTGATTCACAATCTTATGCACCTCTAATTTGTAATTAAAATACTTTAAGACCAACCTCGTTCCCCGGGCCCGCACGGGCCCTGGTTATCTTCAACGAAAATCTTCACCAAACACCGGATCCAATGAGATTCGAGCATTTGAAAAAATATTTCAAAAAAGCTTTTTTCGCGCGTTTCGGAGGCTGAAAACGGCGTCAAATATTCTAAAATTGACGAAGAATTATTTTTTAGAAATCTCGCGACCGTAGGGGATAGTTTTTCACGGCCGGAAATTAAACAAGAATGTATCAATTGAATGCAGGTTTATTAGCAACAACGATGAACAATCAATCTGCAAGACAAAGAAAGCGATGGTAGATATTAGAATAAGATAATAGATACAGAATATGCAAATAACAATGCGCAGTATTACACAAGATGAGAACGCAATAGAGAACAGCATCATACAAGAGTTGTCTATCTCCCTTTCCCAAAAACGTTCAATTGTGACACAGAATAGAACGAAAACTGGAGACCGAGAAAAAGGATCACATGAGTTTATAATTGATATTGTTCTGAATTGAATCGGGCTGGTGGTTTGATAATTCGCTTCGGGCGGCCCGTCACCACCCGATCAATCGTCGGAGTCCTCTGAGGGCAGTTCGTAATTTCCTGGTCCATTGTGGGAGTCTCCGGTGGGTGGTTCACTATCGCCCTGTCCGACGCCGGAGTCCCCTCCAGCTGGTCCATCATCACCCGAACCGTCAAGGGGGCAGAAATAGGCAGTGACTGTGGAGG
Organism: Myxine glutinosa; assembly: GCF_964187855.1. NCBI lineage: Eukaryota > Metazoa > Chordata > Myxini > Myxiniformes > Myxinidae > Myxine > Myxine glutinosa. The sequence continues at coordinate 100,063,113 of NC_136266.1, read as the reverse complement.
TGTGGCGGTGGTCTGCACATGTGGTTGGTTAGCGACTCTCGCGGGTGGTGTCATCGCGGTAGTGGAGCGGAATGTCTGTGATGGTAAGCCCGGCGCAATGACACATTGGGGTTCACCCTTCTGGGGAGTGGTAACAGGATTGAGACAGGCTCTTGGAGCGGCGATGGGTTGGGTACCAGACATTAAGTATTTCGGTACGATTGGCACAACACTTGGCATAACGCTTGGCAGCATGCCACTTTTGCCAGTCGTAGTGGGAGTTGTCATGCTGAAAGGCGTAAAACGTCGCAGGAACTTACGATTCCGGAGAGTGATTCTTCCGGAGCCATCCACCTTGACAACGTATTGATCGAATTGTTTTACCTCGATCACGGTTCCGGTCCGGTCCCATTTTCGTGGTTCCAGGCCGGTCTGGTTCTGGATCCGGACATGGTCCCCAACGGCCAGTGGAGGTAGTTTTGTCGTGTGTTCAGAGAGTCTTTCGATCTCCCTGGCGTGCCGAATGCGCAAAGCTTCCTCACGATTGTTGCGTGTTTCCAGCCAGGTGTCCGATGGCAAGTATCTGCCTGGGATGATGGGTATGAAGTCCTTGACTGGCCTCTTGAAGATGATCATGGCTGGAGACAACCTAGTGTCCTGATCCGGTGCATTCCGGTACTGGAGTATTGCACGTTGGAACCAATCAGTGTCTAGTTCACCATTGGAACCAGTGTTATCGGTGATCATTCTTTTCGATGTTTTGACTGCGATCTCGGCACGACAGTTGCTGTGTGGGAAGGCAGTGGATGACAATCGATGGTTAACGCCCCACCGACGCAAGAAGTCTTGGGTGTCATGTGCCGTGAATTCTGGCCCACCATCAGATGCCAATTCGTCGGGGATACCATAAGTGGCGAAGTTCGACCGCAGACATTTCACTAGGCCTTGTGTCCCGCCAGTTGTTAGCTGAATGATTGGCCAATTAGAGTAACGATCAACGGTGATCAAATAACTCCGACCCTTGTGATGAAAGTAATCTGAACAAACGTACTGGAAAGGGTAGGCAGGTTCAGCTGAGGCTGCAGGTGGAGTGCTTGGTTGCGATGGGGCCATCCGATTGCAGTGTGAGCAGCGATTGCGCATCTCATGAATCTGGGGAGTGATTCCAGGCCAAAAGATCGAGCTGCTGGCCCGGGTGGTCATAGCCGTGACTCCTTGGTGAGCAGCATGAAGATTCTCAAGGACAAGCTTCCGTAGCTTCGGTGGGATGATAATCCTCCCCTTGTAGACCACTATGCCATCAATAGTGTAGAGGTGTTCACGGAAGGGAAAGTATTCCAAAATGGACACAGGGAAATCGTCCCGACTGACAGGTAGACCCTGCTCAATAGAATTGAGTAACTGCAGCATCTGAGTGTCACTTGCTGTCTCGTCCCGAACATCGTCCCAAGTGACGGACCGCACAGAATCGAGCGTCTTGATGGCTGCCATAGAAATAGCCATTTCCATGCCAGTGTCGTCATCTGTGGTCCACAGCCCAGTCAAGGTGTGCTGTCGTAGTGTAGTCGATGTGGTCACATCCATAATGGAGGAATTGTCATCCACCTGTGGCAGTCGTTCCGATGGTCTGGCACCCGACGGATGTCGTGAAATCGCATCTGGTACGCAGTGTCGTTTTCCCGGGATGTGGATAATTCGGAAACAATATGCTAGAGTCCTTTCTTTCAAGTTGGCAAGCCGCGTGTTATGGATGTCCTCTAATCGTCTGTCACCAAGAAGCTTGATTAAGGGCTTGTGATCGACGGCAATAATCAGGTTGTTGCATCCCAACACAAAATACTTTACTTTTTCCAGGCTGTCCGCCACTGCTAGAGCTTCACCCTCTATCGGAGCATAGCGTGACTCCGCTGCATGGGTGAAGCGGCCTCCAGCAAGGGTGATTTTCCAGCCATCGGGGCAGCACTGTGGGGTTTCACCAGGGCATCTGCAGTGTTTTTGGAGGAGCCAGAAGCCAATCCCATCCTTCGACCAGTCAGTTGCGAGACATGTTGTCCGTTCCTTGTCAAAGATCCGGACCCCATTTGCGACTTCAGATATGATGAGTCGTTTTGATTCTTTGAATAGGGATTGTAGTGTTGCATCCCAGTAGAAGGGGGTGGATGGTTTTAGGAGGTCCCGAAAAGGTCGCATCTTCTCGGTCATGCTGAAGCAGTATGTTACCTGATTGACAAGCCCAAACCAGGAGCGGATGTCAGTAATTGTTTTTGGTGTGGGGAAGTCCTGTATCGTTTGGAGATACCTTTGGCATGGTCGTACACTGTCCATGGTGATCTCGAATCCAGCGAATTCGACCGTGTCCTGACCAAAATGGAATTTCGTCGGATTTTGCGTAATCCCATTACGGCCGCACAGGTCGAGCCAGTTGCATGTCTGAAAAAAGCTCTCTTCCAATGTGTCGCTCCACATGATGGTATCATCAATACATTTGGACTTGTTTTTGAAGTCCGATACAATTTCGTCAAATCGTCTGGAGTATCCATCACCTGAAGCAATGTAACCTTGGGGAGTGGTGCAGTAACGGTATCGGCCCCATGGTGTGATGAACGTTGTCAAATGGCGGTCACATTCTCTGATTGGAACGCTGTGATAGCCATTCCAGGCATCTGTTACCGTCTTTTTGGTGTTATGTGGCACCGCCATTGCTTGATGGAAGGGTGACTGGGTGTGGTGGGTCTCACGTGTGCAGTGCGCATTCAGTGGTTGCAGATCAACTGTCCTCCGTGGGGTCCCATCCTTCTTTGGACAGACGACCATTCTGCTGCACCATGTCACGGGTTCACCAATTGGCACCGGTTCCAGAACCCCTAACTTGATGTCGCGATCGATACCAGCCTTGACTTCTGCCTGCCAGTGTAAGGGGACAGGCACTGGGGTGTGCACCGCTTTTGGTGTTGCCTCGGGGTCAACCATCAGTGTGAGAGGCGGACCTTCCATGTGGGGTAGTGGCTGGTGTTCGCAGACATTGAATGTGCTGCTTTTGTAGTACTCCAGTAGCCATTTCTCCAGCCTCTCTCGGTTCTCGTCAGTGGCCAGAAATGGGATAGATGTAGGCAGTGTAGGGGGAAGCGATCTTTCCGGGCAGTTACAATTTGCATCGATAACTGCTGCCACTGCAGCACCAACTGTGTTGGATTCACCAATGGTTGGGAAGCTACTAGACACGAGGCCTAGATCGACGCATGCTTCACGACTGAGATACATGTTCCGTGTGTCAGGTGAGATGTAGCAGATTTGTCGGGTTTCAATAATGTCGCCATTGGCTGTGCGACCAGACAGGTGTAGGAGCATGGCGCCGATAATCCGGACCCTTCCACTGTTAACAGCATTCATCTTCAGGTTGACAGGTAACAGGTCTTCATTATGCAGCCCGAGTTTGTGGAAAATATTGAGTCCTGTGAGGCAGCTTTGACAGCCAGTGTCGGCCATGGCCTGGAGCCTGGCCGATTTTGGTCGGGATGACAGTGGCTGGCCGAAATGGTCATAAGCTTCCTTATCGATCCGTTGCTATGAGTGTTATGTACGGCTGTGGTTGAGACTTCTTCTTGGTCCAGCCAGAGAGGTGGTCAAATACATGGTGGTCGAGGTGTAGTGGAGTTGACAAGGTGGCCATGGCCCTTTTAATTTGCGGCTCCCGAATGGCCGTTTCTCGTTCCGTGACAGAGCAGAGGAGATCGTGGACCTGGCTGCTTTCTTCCACATCATGAGCATCCATTGATTTGTCCGTAGGTTTGTTGTCCGCCTTTTTTGTGCATCCCCGGCAGACATGTGCAAAATGGCCGCGAGTGGCGCATTTACTGTGTAGCGGCTACCGCTGGGTTTTCACAATCGCCTTGCACCTATCAAGGACGCGGAGCGATCACCATGCCGGGCTCGTCCAGGACGCCCGGGCAGGCCCGCGCTCACCTTGCCAGGCCTCGGTCGGGACGCCCGGGCATGCCCCCTCTCGCCTTTCCTGGGCAAATGCTCCGGGATAATGTGTGTATATATATTGCTGCCCGATAAACGGGCTTTTCAGAGTACCTGAGTGTTTTGTTTGAATAAAGCAACTCGGACGAATTCCAGCTTTTTGTCGCGTCCATTCTTCCGATCGACGTGGGAGCCCGAGCTCCTTCATTGGTGACCTACCGACATGGACACGGCAGTGGCCCTTAAACTGCCTACCTTCTGGGAGGCTCACGCGGCGGTTTGGTTCGCACAGGCGGACTCCCTGTTCGCCCTGCGAGGCATCACGGCCGACGACACCCGCTTCCACCATGTGGTAGCAGCGCTCGGTTCAGCCACCGCGGCCCGTGCCCTGAGCCTCTTCGAGAGCCCGCCAGCCGCTGACAAATACGGCGTGATTAAAAAGCTCCTCCTCGACGCTTTCGCCCTCCCATCAGCGGAACGCGCACGGCGCCTGCTCGACCTGCCCGAGCTCGGCGACACGCGCCCTTCCGAGCGAATGGACGACATGCTTTCGCTGCTTGGCGAGCACTCTCCGGCATTCCTGTTCCGGGAGCTGTTCCTCCGTCAGCTGCCTAGCCCGGTACGCCTCGCCCTGGCAAGCACGACAATCACGGATCCCCGTGCCCTTGCCAGGGAAGCCGACAAGCTCTCCGCCGCAGGCCAGCGCATCGCAGCAGCGACCTGGGGCCCACCGCCGTCCGACGCAACACCCATGGCGCCCGAGCACCCGGCACGGTCGACGACCGAACTGCCGACGCAATTGGCGGCCGCTACACCGAGCCGACCACCTCCAGCACGACGACCGGAGCCTCCACCTGACCAGGCGTGGTGTTATTATCATGCCAGGTTCGGACAGAAGGCCCAGACATGCCGACCCCCATGCACCTTCGGCAGGCCGGGAAACGGCCGGGCCGGCGTTCATTACCAGCCATGAGCGCCGGCCACACGGGCAACGTACTGTTCATCACGGATAAAGCGTCCGGACGGCGCTTCCTGTGCGACACCGGCACCCAACTGAGCGTCATACCCGCCTCTGACCAGGACAGGCAGTCCGCGGTTTGCGGCCCCTCCTTGGTTGCGGCCAACGGATCGGCCATCCGCACCTTCGGCCCGCGCAACGTCACCCTCTGCTTCGGCGGCCAACGCTTTGCTTGGACGTTTGTAACCGCAAACGTGCCCATGGCTCTGCTAGGCGCCGACTTCCTCTGCGCACACGGACTGCTGGTGGACGTCCAACGGCGTCGTTTAATGAACGCCGAAACCTTCAGTTCCATGGTATGCACATTGAGCAGCTCCGCGCCGACCGAGCTGGCATGCGCCCTCCCGGGAGCGAACGAGTTTGCTCGCCTGCTCACGGAGTTCCCGGCCCTCACGTGGCCGACGTTTTCGGCCGTCGCAGTACGGCATGGGATCGAGCACCACATACCAACCACGGGCCCGCCGGTCTACGCCATAGCCCGCTGCCTCGACCCAGCCAAGCTCGCCGTGGCCAAAGCCGAGTTCGACGCTTTAGAACACCTCGGCATCGTGCGGCGCTCCGATAGCGCGTGGGCTTCGCCACTACACATCGTCCCAAAGCCAGGGGGCGGCTGGCGCCCATGTGGCGACTACCGCCGCCTTAACGACGCTACCACCCCCGACAGGTATCCGATCCCGCACATCCAAGACTTCTCCACCCGTCTGGCAGGACGGGTCATTTTTTCGAAAATTGATCTCATACGGGGATATCACCAGGTACCTGTCAGGGCGGCCGACGTCCCTAAAACGGCAGTCATCACGCCGTTCGGCTTATTCGAATTCTTACGGATGCCGTTGGGTCTCAAGAACGCGGCTCAGGCGTTCCAGCGCTTGATGGACAGCGTGCTGCGTGACCTGCCGTTCCTTTTCGTTTACCTGGACGAAATCCTCGTCGGCAGCACGTCCCGGGCCGAGCACCTCCTCCACCTCCGAACACTGTTCGGGCGCCTCAGCGAGCACGGCCTCATCGTCAACCCGGCCAAATGCCACTTCGGCACGACGGCCGTTGATTTTTTGGGCCACCACATCACCAAGAACGGGGCCGTGCCGCTGCCAACCAAGGTCGAGGCCATCACCACGTTCCCGCGTCCCCGCATCATAAAGGCCCTGCAGGAATTCCTGGGAATGGTGAATTTTTATCACCGCTTCGTGTCCCGCGCTGCTCCACTCATGCGGCCCCTCTACGAAGCCCTCCGGGGCAAGCCGGCCAAGCACGACATCGCCTGGTCCGCAGCAATGGACGCGGCCTTCCAAAGCTCAAAGCGGGCCCTCGCCGACGCAACACTGCTCGCTCACCCGGTGCTCAACGCTCCCATCGCCCTCACCACGGATGCCTCCGACTACGCGGTGGGCGCCGTACATGAGCAATGGGTGAACGGGGTTTGGCAGCCACTCGCTTTTTTCAGCCGGCAGCTCTGGCCGAACGAGCTCAAATACAGCACGTTTGACCGTGAGCTCCTCGGTCTACACCTGGCCGTCCGCCATTTCCACCACCTCCTGGAGGGCCGACCTTTCACGGCGTTCGTCGACCACAAGCCGTTGGTTTACGCAATGGCCAAGGTCACGGAGCCGTGGTCGGCCCGCCAACAGCGCCACCTCTCCGCCGTGTTGGAGTTTACCACGGACATCCGGCACGTCGCCGACAAAAACAACGCCGTGGCCGACTGTCTTTCCCGGGCCAGCGCGAACGCGGTCCACCTGGGCGTGGACTTCGCGCTTATGGCGGCGGACCAAACCACCGACACCACGGTGCAAGCCCTCCGGGCGGCGGACACGGGCCTCCGCCTGGCCGACATCCCCTTCGCGGACACTGTCCTGCTCTGCGACGTCTCCCAAGGCCAGCCTCGCCCCATCGTGCCCGTCACCTGGCAACGCCACATCTTCGCCTCCCTCCACGGCCTTTCCCACCTGGGCCGGAAAGCTTCCCAGAAGCTGGTGTCGGCGCGATTCGTCTGGCACGGCCTTCGTCGGGACGTCCGCAATTGGACCAGCACCTGCACAGCCTGCAAACGGGCCAAGGTCCACGGACACACCCAGGCCCCGCTGGCACCTTTCACCGTGCCCGAATGACGTTTCGACCACGTCAACGTGGATCTGGTGGGCCCCCTCCCCCCGTAGCGGGGGTTCACACACCTGCTCACCATGGTGGACAGGACCATCAGGTGGCCGGAGGCCGTTCCCCTCGTCTCCACCACCACCGCCGACGTGGCGCAGGCTTTCATCGCCACCTGGGTCGCCCGCTTCGGCGCACCGGCGGACAGCTCATCAGACCGCGGACCACAGTTCACCTCCGAGCTGTGGGGCGCGGTCTCCCGCAACCTGGGGGTCAAGCTCCACCGTACTACGGCCTACCACCCCCAAGCAAACGGGTTGTGTGAGCGATTGCACCGCTCCATGAAGGCCGCGCTCATGGCCGGCCTTCAAGACGGCGGTTGGGCCGACCGGCTGCCGTGGGTCCTTTTGGGCCTCCGCACGGCCCCCAAGGAGGACCTCCAGGCATCCACCGCCGAGCTTGTCTACGGCCAGGCGCTACGTGTCCCTGGCGAATTCGTGCCCGACGCTACCAGTCCCTGGTCCGCAGCTCACCAGCGCTCGGACCTCCAGGAGGCTGCCCGACGGTTTGCCCCCGTGCCAACATCCCACCACAGTGACCCCCGCCCCAGTCCTACGTCCCCCCAGCACTTCGCACAGCGGAGTATGTTTTTGTGCGTCACGACGCACATCGGGGGCCACTCCGGCCGCCGTACGACGGGCCCTTCCGAGTCCTGCGTCCGGACGACAAGTCGTTCGTCATCGACATCGGCGGCAGGTCGGACCGGATTGCGGTGGACCGCCTCAAGCCGGCGCACGTGGACGTGGACGTGGACGTTGCACCAACCACCACGGGTGGCCCTTCCGCCGCGGCGAGGCCGCCCCCCGTCCACGGTGCCCCCCACTCGACCGCCCACCACCACACCGGACCCCCCCCCCACGACCCGCCAGGGGTCGCTTCGGCCGGGTCATCAGGACCCCCCTCAAATTGACCCTGCCGGTGCAAGTCGATTCTGGGGGGATGTGTGTAGCGGCTACCGCTGGGTTTTCACAATCGCCTTGCACCTATCAAGGACGCGGAGCGATCACCATGCCGGGCTCGTCCAGGACGCCCGGGCAGGCTCGCCCTCAACTTGCCAGGCCACAGCCAGGACGCTCGGCCACGCTCCCTCTCGCCTTTCCTGGGCAAACGCTCCAGGATAAGGCAAGATAAAAAAAATGAGTTGGTGATCGTCCTTTTTTCTCAAAAGTTCGGGTAGGGAGGGAGGTTTTTTTTTTTTTTTTTTTTTTTTTTTTTCCTACTTTCCATTGAGTTTTGTTGACATGGAAAAATATAAAATAAAGACTCCTTTCTCCTCAAAATGATTTAATTTCTTCATTCATCTCACAGATTTACAGACATTGCCCAAATCTCTATGAAACACAGTGTTTGTGTGATTTTGGATGATGTTGAATGTCCTAGCTGAGCTTGGTAGTGAAAGGGCAAGACACCTGTACATGTATATACACCATGACATCGGAAAAACAGATAAACACCATGCCCTTGGCACCTTGGCACCCAAGTACAAAAAGCATCATCACGGGCAGCATTCATGAGGACACTAAAAACAGTTGGTCGACTATCGGGTTCCATCCTGTGATCCGTGGCCGTGTCTGCAGCCAACACAAATTTGAGAAATGAGCCAAGAGTCTTTGTCACATCAGAAACTTTGCAAGCTGGTGAAACTTTCGTCATGTCAGTTTTACTGGGGCCGGCGAATACTTTGACAAAAGTACCGCGCGTATCGTCAGGCAATGGCTCCCTATCCCCATCATACTTGCCGTCTGAGAACTCTGCATAGAAGTCCGAGATTGTAACATCCAACTCGATATTGCACGCAAACCAGTCCTTCACCGTCTTGGAAGAGCCCTCACGGGCTATTGATGCGATCACAATAGGCATTTCAAGCCGATTCTATCACGAATCGATACAGATTTCAGCGGGAAAAATCTCACACAATAGCCGCCATGAATGGCTAACGTAAAATGGGTGAAGTTGCCTGAGGCACTTGCGACGCTCTGCGCAGCACGCACTGCGCATGCGGTGCAGAACGGCGCCAAATTTGACTGAAAAGATCGTTTTTGAATGATTTTTTTCAAAATAAAAAATAAAAAAAGTTTCGGGTCGGGTGTGTTTCGTAGGGTCGGGCGGGGACGATCACCAACTCATTTTTTTTATCTTGCCTAATGTGTGTATATATATTGCTGCCCGATAAACGGGCTTTTCAGAGTACCTGAGTGTTTTGTTTGAATAAAGCAACTCGGACGAATTCCAGCTTTTTGTCGCGTCCATTCTTCCGATCGACGTGGGAGCCCGAGCTCCTTCAACTGCATGTTTTCCCGTAGGCATTGCAGAATTGACGCCTTTGGTCGATGTTCGGCTGTTTGCCATGACCAGTTTTGCCGCAATAACTACAAATGGCCGCCTGCTTGTCGGTAGTGATCAGGGCTCTTTTGTTCTTCCAGTTTTTGTATTGGCTTGCGCCATGAGCGCCTTCACTATCGAGCAAGGCATTCTGGGAGCGTTTCCTTGCTTCCTTGGCCTCTACGAAAGTGAGAACTTCCTCCAAGCTCATGTTCTGATTTTGATCGCCGAGAATGTCCTGTTGTATATCTTGATCGGCGAGTCCCCGACATAGGACATCGCGAACCATGTCCTTGGTGTAGTTGACATCAGTAGGGGGATTGCATGAGCATACAACAGAAAACTTGCAGATCTCAGCTTGACCAGCCAGACGGGCTGCGTAGGTACGAATTGGTTCTTCTCGGGCCTGTCGCATGTTGTGGAGGTTGACGCGGGACACCATAGTATTCTCCTCTCGGACAGCAAGGGACCGAATAGCTTGTAGTATAGCTGCCTCGTCCTTGATTTCAATGCGTGGGTTGCTGCGGTGGAGGTCACGTCGTAGGTTAGCATCACGACATTCAAGGAGTTGAACGCGAACATCATTGCCGATTATCTGGGTCGCTGCCTTGTAACCATCCCATCTTCTGGTGAAATATTGCCAATCTTCGCTGGTACCGCCGGTTTGGATACGAGGACGGCTGACTTTGTCCGGTTTGGCTGGTGCAATGGACGTATGAGTCATGGCGTGGATGGAGAGCTGGATAGCAGCAACGGCATTGTCGGTGCTGTCAGAAACGTAGACACAGCTCGGGAAGGGGCAGACTGCAGCAGACATCTTCAGATGAGTTGATTGTTCATAAACAAGAATGTATCAATTGAATGCAGGTTTATTAGCAACAACGATGAACAATCAATCTGCAAGACAAAGAAAGCGATGGTAGATATTAGAATAAGATAATAGATACAGAATATGCAAATAACAATGCGCAGTATTACACAAGATGAGAACGCAATAGAGAACAGCACCATACAAGAGTTGTCTAGAAATATCCAAAGTTGAGACGGAATTCACCGAATTAATCAAGAAGTAAATTTTATATACCGGTATGGTATGACGTCATGGAGTTTCCACGATCACATATTCACCAAACATAGAAGTCATACTCATAGCATAAAGGCAGTGTGAGAAATGGGAGGGAATAAAAAGCACGAAGGGAGTTCATTCCAAAAAAAATTCCTCAATATTTGCGTACGTATAAAATAGATGGTTCTGATGGGTGTGTACTGGGTTCATGTTCGCTCGGGTGGGCAAAACTACCTTCTGTATTCCTCCCAGTTGTGCTTTCTGCCAAATCTAAAATCCTATTTTATGATAAAATACTTAATGACGGCTCGAATACTATAATTTAAATAAAAATAACTATTTTAAACTAGGAGAACAACCAATCAGATAACATAAACATGTCGACGATATACTTTAGTTTTGCCTTTTCCGATTGGATTGGTGTGTCATAGTCACGTGACAAGGACGCGATCAACATGGCGACTTTCATTACAGTTCCTCTCAAGAAATCTTACGAGGTGGATCTGGTGAAGCCAATTCTTAACTTCATCGGAGACACTTACGGGTCCCAGGAAGATTACAAACGGGCCGTGGCAGAGTTTGCGGCTTTGCGGAAAAACGCCGTGTGTCGCACGCTCGATAAACACGTCTCGTCACTGGATGTTCTTCAGAGGTAAAGGTGTGGCTGGTGTTGGTGCGATTGAACATCCTTGTTGGATTGTGTACGATAATGGAGGCTTTGTGTCTGTTGTGTTGACGTAGTGTCGATCTGTATGTAGTACTAGTACTACTAGTAGCCGGCTTTGGCGAATCAAAACAGGTGGCCACTTGTCTGGCAGCTTGTCCACTTGTCTTGTTCGAATCCCGACACAGCTAGAAACTGTCATCCCCGGTGTTTCATAGGCAGGATGATTCATAGGCATGTGTGCCTCGGATGGACGTTAAAGATCGCATCGTGACCTTCGCAAAGAGTAGGCGAGCTATCGCCGGAACCATGAACGAATTCCAAAAAAAAAGATTCCTGCCAGAACTACTAACCTAGTCATCAGTCACGCCTAGCTATCCGGTTCGTGAAAGACTTGGGTCAAGCTTTGTGGCCATTAAATAAGAAGATCGGTATTCACCAGGTGGTTCTCATGTTGCATGTGAACGGACGTTTTTTGAGGCTAATGTAATGGCAACGATCTCAGCCCTGTGACAGGTCTATTTGGCCCATGTATTGATCACAAAGAAATACATTAATGATCTAACGTAAGTTAAAAATGAATTTTGACAATGTTTGTTTACTGCGGTGGGAAGTTAGGTATGGTTTATGTTTCTCAGCATTAGCTCTTCATTAGAGTAAAGGTTGACATTGTCCGTCCGCCCAAAATGTGTTGGCGCTCATATCTCAAGAGCCGTACATTGAAACAACCTGAAACTTGGAATATCCATAGGCCAATAGGTCTAGTTAATGGCTTTCAAAACAAATTCCACCTAAGTGTCATAGTTTTTGCTTTAAAATTAAATTTCTATAAATATATATACATAAATAAATATGGCCTAATGGATAAGACATCAGACTCCAAACCTGGGGAGTGTAGGTTTGAGTCCCATCTGGGTTGAATAATTTTTTTCCTTCTTACTTTTTAAAGTCTTTTATATCGTCTTGAATAAAGTCTTGTACAATTAACAAATGCATTTTGTTCATATTTAAAATGTATCTTGTGAAAAATGCCAGTGGCATAGAAAAGGCACCTTTGTATGGTATGTGCCATGTGGCAACCTAAAGAAAAGGGACATTCCAAAACAAATCTCGTGTGCATGCTGGCATACCTTTGTGTTCTTAGGAAGAACCAAGTAATGCTCTAGAAAAGTTGATATAAAGGGGCGCCCTACATATATCTTAAAACCCATCAGTACGTAAAGTTTTCTGTGTACCTTGAAAACGAAAACTCATAAGATAATGTGCATGTGTGTGGAATCTAATTTGTTTAAAAAAAAATAATTAAGTTAGTCTGTACTATGTACCAACCAATTGCAGACGTGTTGGGTGTGATTTATTCTTTGGGACAAGCGTTGGACAAGTGCGATGTGTGTACATATTATAGGCAACAATTGGATTAGATGAAAGAATTGTACATATGTGCAGTGCAGCCTATTTTACCAGTCCCTATTGCACATTCCATAAACTTGCAAGTGTTGACATTGCAGACATATGGGACAAACGTGATAATGTACATGATGACTACTGATGATAATTAAAGATGATAGATGAATTGTACATGTACATCTACTTCTGCAATAGAATAGAAAACTCATATTATGTTTGGCATTTTAATTTTTTACAGAAAAATGAAGGCCTGCGAAGAGGTCCCTTTGAAACCAAGAGACTGTAACTGTATTGAAAATACATTTACTTCTTCGTGTATCTGTATGAATCAAACTGGTGTTACATATTTATGTGAATGTATGTGAATTACTATTCAGGTCTTTGCTTATCAATGTGTAGTCGATTAAGCGTTGTTGTGATTAAAGGGTCAGGAGCCGTTCTGGGAAAAGGAGACCAGAAACGGAAGAAGAAAAGACACGAGGTCCGGGAGAAGCGACGATTCTTCTTCTTCCTCGCCAAGCTCGGACGCGAGCGGTATCGATTGAGCAACGTAACAGAATCGGCGTTTAAAAGCCCGTCTGGCGAGAGGAGTTACCGGGACGTGCAACTACCCTTTGATACGTCAAGTCACCGTGGGTTCGTGCACAAAACCAAGCAGCTGGCACAGTTCGCCTCACCGTCTACAAGGCCGCGTACGGGTCGCACCTTGGGCCGCGCGCGCTGGGCAAGCCGCGTGTTGCTTTGCCTGCTTTGCTGTACCCGCTTTGCTTGGCCAGGAGGTGCGTGCTGCAGCCGTTGTTCCCAGTACGGGACGTGCCCGGTGAAAGCACGTCAGGAAGGGTCCGTTCAACCGCCCACGTGCGGAGATCGAACTACAGGAGTACGGAGACATTGAGAGAGACATTGACCATGGAGGGAGTCGGGAGTGGGGCTCACGTGAGGAATGTATAAGATGGCCATCTTAGAGTTATTATAGATGAGTTTACATCTTTGTACTCTTGATTGCTGATTGTGGATGGTTGTTGATTGCTGATTGTGGATGGTTGTTGATTGCTCGAGGAATATATCATTGATTATTCCGGATCCTTGGTGTGGGGTTTCTTATTGAGTGGAATTCATATTGATTGTGTTACGAAAGCGCATAAATAATAGATCTTTCTGGCGGAGTTCCTTTCACGGTCCGGGGGTCACCGAGACCAGATAGTCACCGGGAGGACCACGTAACACTGGCACTCTTTATATGAACTTTTCTAGAGCATTACTTTGTTCCTCCTAAGAACACAAGGGTAGTCCAGCATGCACACGTGATTTTTTTTTCAACGTCCTTTCTTTTCTATACTTTGCCACATGGCACATACCACATATAAAGGGGCCTTTTCTATGCCCCTGGCATTTTTTACAAGAATAATATTGCTCAACGCATTTGAGCTGATTGCTATGTAAAAAAAAAGAAAGAAAAAAAAAGAAGTCATTTGAGCTGATTGCTATGTAAGATACAATATTTTTTTTTTTTTTTTTTTTTTTACAGCAGCTGGCTATTCTACAAGATGAGATGGGTGCTCGTATACTGGGTGGCTACAACATAAGACATCACATGTTTTTGTTTAGCATCCGTGTTGATTTTTCTTTTTTGACATCGCGTGTCTTGTAAAGAAGTATACTGCTGCATGTGACACAAACTCGTCGAATGTAGCCTTTGACGTAGTCTTGCTATCATTCCACATTGTCATTGCCTATCAATGAACATGCATGTATATGCTCAAGCGTAAATATCAAATATCTGTACAGATGGATGAATGGACGGCTGGAGTATGACGTGCACAAAAGTGAAAGATGTGCATGTGTGAATTAACTCTCAAAATAAACACAAAATAAATCGGTGGAAAATGGAACAATAAACATGGACATACATTGCTCTGGAACTGAGCACTGGTCCTTCGGTTGTCTATTCACCTCGTACAAATTGCAGTTATTCCTATCACCTCGTGGTCCAAGTCTTTCACGAAATGCTTGACCAAGCCTGAGGGTCTGAGTGTAGGTGACACAAGTTTGACCAGAGTGCTGGCGATAACTCGCTCACTTTTCAAGAAAAGGCATAGTGGGATATTTGACGTCCATCAAATAACGCAAGCACGCTGTCCATCCGGGGGGACAGTGCATGTTGTGATGCAACGCACCAATCCGGATCCCACAATTTATAGTTGGGTCGGTAATCATACCCAAGGTGGCAGGTTGAAGGTAAGTCTCCTACCTCTGCGCCATTCTGTTAGACAATCCTCTTACGCATTGCACCTTGTATTTTTTTTTTGTGGGGAGCAGAATGTAAAGCATTATTGTCCCCCGTCGCACCGCGGAGCGAAAGGGGGACTATGGTTTTCCCCTCCGTCCGTGTGTCTGTCTGTCCGTGCGTGTGTGTGCGTGCATGCGTGCATAAGCGAAGGACCGAATTCTAATTTGGTGTGTGGGTGCAACCCACGTCAAAATCCAAGATGGCCGCCGCCATGTATGTCTGACGCCATGTATGTCTGAACCTTGTGAGCGGAATATCTTGAAAAATAAGCGAAGTACTAACTTCTAATCTGGTGTGTGGGTGTATCTATGCATTAGGGAGAACGCTATTGAAAATTGGGTCGCCACATCAAAATCCAAGATGGCCGCCACCATATATATGTCTGAACCTTGTGAGCGAAATATCTTGAAAAATAAACGAACTACTAACTTCTAATCTGGTGTGTGGGTGTATCTACGCATAAGGAAGAACGCTATTGAAAATTGGGTCGCCACGTCAAAATAGAGAGGGAGGAGGTTTTGTCCCCCTAAATAGGTATTTGTTCTCTTCTCTGAAACTACACACACTACTTTGATGAAACTTGGCCACAAGCTTCATATCTGATGCCTAACAAAGGTCTATTGACCGCATCAAAATCTGTGCTAATTGAGGGGCTCTAATGGGGGGGGGGGGGGGGGGGGGAGGTTGGCCCCCAAATAGGTATTTGCTCTCTTTTCTGAAACTACACACTATTTCAATGAAACTTGGCCACAAGCTTCATATCTGATGCCTAATTAAGGTATATTGACCACATCAAACTCTGCACTCATGAAGGGGTTCTACAGGGGGTGGGGGGGTTGTAGGTCTGAGGGCGTTTGTGGGGGGTTGAGTGACTTGCTTCAGATCCAGTTGAGCTTCAGGATCCATAGTCTGATTTTTAAAGCTTGTACAGAAGTTGTCAAGAAAAATAAATGTCCAGTTGGAATTATTTTTGGGTGCTCGTGTCTTCAAGCATATCTGGTCTTTATATTTTCTTTACATTTTCAGTCCATATCTATGTTCTAAAAAACTTTATCACCCAACGAAAGCGAAAAGTTGGATTGAGCAATTGGTTCACTCTGTCTGTCTACAATGTCTGTCTACAATGTCTACAATGTCTGTGATGGCAATGTACAAAGCGCGCACAGCTGTAAGGACGAAGGACGGGAACAGTGGTGAGTTTGAGGTGAAGGTGGGAGTGCATCAAGGGTCGGTACTAAGTCCACTACTATTTGTAGCTGTGATGGAGGTGCTGGCTCAGAACGTAAAGGAGGGTTTACCGTGGGAGTTGTTGTATGCAGATGATCTGGTGTTGATTGCGGAAAGTATGGATGGACTGAAGGAAAAGATGAACAAGTGGAAGGAATGTATGGAGACAAAAGGTCTGAAGGTGAATATCGGAAAGACAAAGGTGATTGCAAGTGGTGAAGCATGTGGTGAGGTGGAAAGAACTGGGAAGTGGCCATGTGCTGTGTGCAGGAAGGGTGTCGGAGTGAACTCCATTCAATGTACAATGTGCGCTGAGTGGGTTCATCAAAATGTAGTGGTCTGAGAGGGTCATTACCCAGTGTGGCAGCTACATTCAAATGTAAGGTGTGCACAGAGGGGGCTGCAGATGGAGGAAATGTTGAGTTGGATCTTGGAGACGGCATGAAGCTGGAAGGTGTGAAAACATTTTGCTACCTCAGAGACATGCTGAATGGAGAAGGTGGATCAGACTTGGCAACGGTTGCTGGAGTGAGATGTGCATGGAAGAAGTTTCGGGAACTGAGTAGCGTGCTGATGAGGGGAGTGTCGTTGAAGCTGAAGGGAAAGGTGTATGCTGCATGTGTGAGAAGTGTTATGATTTATGGGAGCGAGACATGGGTAATGAACGTAGAGCAGCAACGAAGGCTGGAAAGGGTGGAAATGCGAATGGTTCGGTGAATGTGCGGAGTATCGTTGAGAGAGAGAGGAAGACAAATGATGAATTGTGAAAGATGATGGGAATAGATCCTGTGATTGATGCTATGAAGAGGAACATGTTGAGATGGTTTGGCCATGTGTTGAGGAAGGATGAAAGTGACTGGTTGAGAAGAGTGATGGAAATAAATGTAGAAGGAAGTAGAGGACGGGGAAGACCGAGAAAGACTTGGCTAAAGATGGTGGAAGAAGAAATGTGGGCAAGGGGGTTAACAAGGAGAGATGCAGAAAATAGGGCAAAATGGAGAAGATTGTCATGGGGATCGCAAGGCTAACCCCTGCTCTAGCAGGGAAAATGGCCTGAAAATGCATGTTGTGTTGTTGTTGTTGTCTGTCTGTCTCTACACAATGTCAGTTTATGATCAAGGAACAACATAATTTCAATTGAATGTTGTATTTTGAACATGAATCAGAACATGAATTGGAATTGCACCTACAGTTTAGCCGTACTTTGCCTCCCAATCCCGATCACACATATGCAGAGAGGTGTGAGATAATTTATTTTTATTTTTTATTTTTTTAAGACTGGCAGTCCAAAAAAAATTGATTCATTCCAAACAGGAAACTGTTATTAAGGACATCATAAAGGACACGAACAACAGGCATGAATATCTAATGTAATATGTTCAGGTGGTGTAACAGACACTGCATCAGTGGTGATAAACTTCATAAAAGAAAAAATTCTGCAGCCTTTAAAATCTTTATTTCAATTGAATTATTTATTTGAACACTTCAGAACAAAAATTGCCTTTTTCTCACTTTCAAAACCCTTGTGTTTAGCAGTACTTGGACAAAATATTACAGCATTTTACGTCATCACGACCAATCAAATTTGCCGCTCGTAAACGCACGTCCTTGTTTCTCAAGACGGGGTAATTATTATTGTGGCTCGGTTGTATTCCCAGTCGTATGTCCTTTTTATTATAGGCTATAAATTTTAATTAAACAACTCGTCTTCACTTGCACTGTACGTACTGTTACTTCCAGTCATGATGTTTGCATTTGATGGAATAAGCAACCAAATAAAACGTTAATTGTTTGCAGGTACTATGACCAATTGTGCTCTATTGAAGCAAAGATTCCAATCAACGAAAGCCAGGTAAGATTTCAAGCCTTCTCTTGTTGAACATCGCAGCTCCTTTGAGGGAAGTTTAGCATCAATGAAGACCTTTGGCTGAGATTTTTTTTTCTTTGGTGCAAGGCTTGGTGTAATGATTTCCACTGCACTCCAGCAGGACCGCAAAGCACTCATGAAGTGTTCAGAGACAGGTTAATCTGTACAGTGTATGCTGCATATTGAAGGGGACGTGAGATTGCAATGATGAAACGTCAGTTGATGCTGAGTCATTGTGCGTTACCTCATGCTTTAGTCATGTGATCTATAATGTATTAATTCCAGTGATACTTTATTTCGTAGTTCTTCTTGTATCCTTGTTTCTGCATAATTCAGCATATCCATGAACTGGTTCCACCAGCACAAGGTAGTTGTGTACTTTATAATGTAGCATTGTGCCTGATGCGATTCTCCCTTGCCTTTCATGTGATTGATTTGATTGGTTGGTTGATTTTGTTTCGAGATTTTCATTTTTCACATGATGGATGCAGATTGTTCTTCAGGCATACTTTAATTGTATAACCAGTGAGGTAAAAATTATGTTACTGCACTAACTTGTGAACCAGTGATGGGATTTAAATCAAACTTAGTACAAGTATGTATTACGACGCAAAAGTGAACTGATTAGATTCAAGGGTCAGAGGTCATGTTCGGTTAAAAATGGTATCTAGGTAGGGATTTTAACTAAACTTCATACATGTACCATAATACTGTTGCGGATCTCAAACGTCGGCCTTCCCCTTATCAAGGGGGGATTAATCCCCTTGTCCTTTTACTGGCCGACGCGATCCCGAGGCTATCACGTTCCTTCCGGTCGGTGTTAAATAGCGTTGTTGGTCGAATTAGTCCTATTACCTAAGTACTAACACTGACCGTGAAGCAAGGAAATATCCCCACCTGAACCACGGTGTTGGTGGACACGCCGAGCGAAGCGAGCCGCGATTCGGGCCATTAGCAGGTACTAAACCCGATTCTAAGCGGCCCCTAATCGTGCCACACTTACCCAATTGAGGAAAAAACTAGGACGATCGGATTAAGAGGAAAACCAGGAAGAACAGGTAATTTATTTACACTTTGTACAATTAGAAGAGGAAAAGAAAGAATGTACAATGAAGAGGAAGAAGCAGATACACAGGGCAGCCTTATGCAGTCTTATACTTATTCCCTGGACACGGGCCCATTCACTCTCAGACTCACTCTCAGGGTCACTCACACGGGGTTTGAAGATGGTCTGGTTGAGGGTCCAACGATGGCGTCCACAGCTCGTCCGGTCCCTGACTCGTACCGTGCAGATGGTGGAAGACGGCAGGCAGCTCTCCCCGTGGCGTAGCCGCGATGCGGACAATTATATATCGGGGGATCGGTACGTGGCGATTATATATCGTACGTAATACTTGTACCGGCGCCTTTATACGCGCTCCCGGTATTGTTATGATCGATCCAAGCGCTTTTCACCAACATCCTTCTCACGCTGCAGTCGTCTGCAATGCGCGCCGCACGCCAGTCCTTTGTAAGGCTTGTCACCGCGTGTCTCTCTCTCTCGTAACTCTCACACGAACCAAGACTCAACTCAAACTCTGTTCAACGAGCGCTTCTCCCCTCATAACTCTGCACACGAACTTTGTGAGCGCCTCTCCCTTCTCAGAACTGAGGTGGGGGCCTCGCGCAAGGAGTTATATTGCCACGCCCTGCGAACCCTCTGGAAGGTCCAGCCACACCCTGTCAGGTGATGTCACCTCAGCCCTGATTGGCTGGTGAGGGCTTCCCAGCTACGCCTTGGTGGCTGCTTGACGTGGCCACACCTCCCCCCTTGCGCTCCGCCCCCCTTTTCGGGCCTTACCTCGTGGCTTTTGGGCTGGTTTGAGCGGAAGCCCAGCGAGTTCGGTTTGAGCGGAAGCCCAGTGAGTTCGCCCAACGAGGTCGATTTGGAGGGAAGCTGCAAAATGGACGAACGGGGCCTTCGCTTATTTGTTCTACACAACGCAGATGCAACGATTGGGAATGGCCTTATCCTAAACACATACTATGAAATAACTAACGTCCTAAGGTGATCTACGTGTTGTTTGTGGCCTATCTATGGGGTGCAACCTTTAACTTTTAATGATGTTACCTGTGTGGGTTCTCAAAACCGCAACACTGCACCCCTCCTTTCGCCAGGCTCGTCCCGAGCCGAATCACATACCAGTGAGGATGGCCGGCTTCGATACCTGGGGCAGGACTACCTTTAAAATTAGTGTGACACTTAGGTGTGGTTACCCTCTACATTTAACCTACTACTCTGCGTGCGACAGTTTTAACACGATATGTCCCACCTGCTGCGTTGTGTACTACCTAACTGACTCACGCCCACAATTAACCGAATTACGGAATTATTCGCAAACTACACATAAAGCCGGTGGGGAGCATGTTATTTACAAGACACGAACTAGTTATTTACAACACTAGAACCCAGGACCTGTCTTTTGTGGGAAAAGAAAAGAACTTTTGGAAAGAGGAAACACCGATTGCAATGCACTGCACCAATACACCATACACCCATATGCACCTGAATAATAAAAAATGCACAAAAAGCACCATCACGAAAATGCACCAAAAACATTTCAATAATTATTAATGATGATGTCTTGTGCTTGGCTGCTGTGCCGATGGATCTTCTGGCTTATGGCTTCATGGATCTTCGGTGTGCCATCGTTAAAGTTTACCATCTTTTTGTCCGGGCACACCAAAGATTAATTAATAAAAAAGGGCACAACCCGTGTCCGCTTTTTATTTGGCAAGCAGGGCCAGCTTAGGTGGTCCGACTGCTTGGCATGTGCGTCACTTAAAAACAGTGGTCCGCAAGCAAGATGCTGCTGGCAGCAATGGCCTGCTCCAGCAAAGGTGCCAGGCCACAGAACGCTGTGGTCCATATGGTGTATCGGTGCAGGCGGCAGGCAGCAGGGTGCAGCGCAGAGTACGGTCGCACGGCTCAGGGCACCTGCACACTCCCCTCGACAAAAGACCTTGGGTACATGAGTGGGGAGGAAGACAAAGCAGAGGTTAGTGGGGGAAAGGGCGCAAGGGTACACACAATGCAAGGTAATGCGATATGAGGGGCGCGGGAGAGCGAGCGGAGAAAGCTCGTCCCTACTCGTACGTAACCCCCCATGTCTCCTACACTACCCTTGCCCTTCCCCGTATGTACACAATTTACAAATTCGTCTCTACCGTCTCGTCTCCCATATCTCCCCCTAATTACAAATTCGTCCCCAATCCCTCCCAGAAGGAAGGGATGGAATAACACACAATGTCTCACCCACGTCATGATGCGTCTTACATTCCAAATCATTTCAAAACCTGGTGTGGAGTCCTGTCACCTTGGTGAGTGGATGCGGATGGTGCGAAGAGATTTCCTCCGAACTATCCTTCTAATTGACATTAACTCTTTAAACTACCTGGGGTCTTGCCCTGCCACTTGGCATCTTTAAACTATGTGGTTCTAAAACCCAATTCCCATTGACCATACTGTGGTGCCTCCCAAATTTAGGGTCTCACTCACCCATTTTTTCAATACTGTGCCCTCACACAATTTCGGGGCTGGGTCGTGTGGCTCTACTAGCAGGTCTACCGACCTGCGCACCTCTGCCACTGAAGACGCCACCCGAGCTTGCCTAGCTCCTGCGACTAACCTAACTTGGGGAAGGCCCTCCTGGCTCTCACCCCACTAATGCCCTCCCTGGCATTGGGCTACCCGGGTCCTCCTCTCGGATCCTCGGGCCCCGCTGAACTCTACACAACTCTACCTGGCTCCCAGAAGCCTACCTGTGGCCTCACCTGGCCGACAGACTACCAGTGGCGGAGTGCCCCAATAACCATACTTACCAACAGGCTCACACGCCCAGCCATCTCCACAGACTTATGCACCCCTCAAAGCAATACTTTGCTACTACACGCACCACAGATGTCAAAATCCAACAATTTACCTACTCCCTCTACCTAACTTTAAACTACCCTCCCCGGGTACTCATGAGGGGGGTCCATCTTCCCCCATCCACTCTTTTGCACCATGCTCTCCACACCACTCACTCCACACCATTTATTCCACACCACTCAGTATTCTCACTTGCACCCCATGCAAGCCAATCACTCAATACACTTACACTTTTCCACAATACTCTGCACACACACACACACACACACACACACACACACACACACACACACACACACACACACACACACACACACACACACACACACACCATTCACGACCATTGCCTCATTTTCTCACCACCACCAAGAATCTCATTCACAACTTCTCCATACTACTACACACACACAGCATCATCTAGCTAACTACCTCCCTCTAATACTAGTGCTTTCCCTGTCTTCCCTTTACACTAAGCACATCCTGCGTCATTATCATCCATCTAATCTGACTACGTCCCCACTACTTCTACAAAAGTCACTACTTACATCTCAAGTCTCTTAAAGTCATCTTTCTAGATCCCTAACAATTATCCGAGCCCGCCCTCGGCTAGTTTACACTGCCAAACCCCATAAACCTATAGCTCATGTGCCCCC
The DNA here is from genome assembly GCF_964187855.1 of Myxine glutinosa. NCBI lineage: Eukaryota > Metazoa > Chordata > Myxini > Myxiniformes > Myxinidae > Myxine > Myxine glutinosa. The sequence goes on along the minus strand of NC_136266.1, from coordinate 100,040,593 downwards.
AAAGTGTGAATGGTACAACTACCATTCGCTATCACTATCGCCATCATCACTGCTATTACTACTTGTCCACTACTCTCGAGCCTCGGTGCGGAAATACATTTCACCACCGCTCGGCTTCGCAAAGCCGGGCATTGCATGCGGATGGTCAGTCTCCTGTAGGTTGGGTCCGTCCGGCATTTTCGTTTCTGGGGAGGAGGCATACTCAGACCGAGGTTCCAGGTGCCATCCCGGCGCGGAGCCTTTCGGTCTCCGCCACGATGACCCAACCTCCCTCGGTCGGAACACCGTGCCTGCCAGGGGGCGAAGGTCCGACCTGGCTTTTCTCCCCCGGAATCGTGCCGATCGCCTTGCCCGCGAAGGCGCAGCACCGACCAAACAGGGCGGGGCCCAGCACGAATCGTGCACGGCGCTCCTTGCGAGAGCGCCGCGGCAACGATCCCCGCCGGCTCCCGCAGCACACAAAGCGCACCACGCCCCGAGAGCTCGCGTCGGCTATTCGTCGGCCTGAACGCTGCCCCGGTCTGCGTCGATGCTCGAGTCGCATTCTCACACCCACACGCGACCCGTTCCTCACTCGCACATCCAGGCGTCTCCATACACTTCGTTATTGCACTTTCGCTTGCACACCACCCAGGCACACACGCTGCTCACACTGCTCACACACTCCATTATTACACACTCTCGCGCACATCCTTGCGCACTCCTACCATTCGCACACTCTGTTACACACTTCTCTGTTGCTCCCATGGGTGTGCACTCCTGCATACACCCACTCAGCGCACACCTACCCACGGGTGTGCAATCTCCTGCTGCACACCCAATCATGCGCTCTGGTGTGCATCCCCGCACACTCGCTCCAACACGCTCTGGTGTGCATCCTCGCACACACTCCACAACCAACTCTGGTGTGCATTCTCGCACACTCTCCATCCATCTCACACTCAGTGTCGCACTCACTCTCACTTCCACACTCTGTATCACACTCGTGCTTCGGCACACACCTTTTCCTCACACGTGCGTCATTTCCTTTCACACAGCGCACCACGGACCTTCCACCAGCGCCCAGGTGACGCCGGGATCCCAAGCGCGTGAAAAATCTTTTCGCGCCAAACACTTTCGCGCCAAACCTTTTCGCGCCATATACAGCCCGACTCACCTTTGGGATTCTTCTCTCCTGCACCAACTGCAAACTTCCATTGGGGTTAACAAGTACGGCATCATGATGCGAACACGGACTTTGCACATATTCCATCTTTTCCTCCTGCGATTGCTCTTCTAAGTCCGCCGTCTCCTTAATCCCAATTTTAATTATAATTTCTTCTTCTTTATTTAGCTCGACGACCGCTGGTGCACATAAAATAAGATTTTCTAATTCAGCGGCCGTCGGCTTCTCTATACCCCGTGTTGCGATTTCTATACCAGTCCATGTAACTATGCCTTGCTCAGCCTCGCTTTCCCCGCGTTCCTCAAGCCGCGCCACCCCGTCGCATACCAATGTACCTTTCCCGCTCGACATGCGGTCTATGTTTTCCCCATATTTTTTTATGTGGCCACCCATTCTGTTTTCAAACCCCGTTAACCCGTCGTTCATTCCTTTCATTTGATTTTCTCGGGTGGCCATCCTGTTTTCCAACCCCGTTAACCCGTCCTTCATTTCTCGGGCTTGGCCACCCACGTCCTTCAATTGGCCCCCCAATTTGCTTTCTACTCCCCCAATTTGATTTCTCAATTGCTTGCTATCGGCCCTCATTTCTCCCATCTCCTTACTCAATCCCCCAATTAGGTTTTCCAATTGCTCTCCCATTTTGTTTTCCAACCCTTTTATTTCCCGGGTGGATTTGTCCCCCAATTCTCTCATTTCTGCCCTTGATTTGTCCCCCTCTATTTTCATGTCTTCACCCGTTTTGACCAAAAAGGTCCTCATCCGTGCCAAAAATAGGCTCCAGTCCGTTGGCACCGTGGGCTCGACCCTCGCCGCCATGTGCGAGGCGCCGCCATTTTGCTCACCTGCAACCCCTACTGCTGCACCCTCTTCAATTTCCTCTTCCATTCCTCCAAATTGTCCCACTTCTTCCCGGTGGTCCTGGGTTAATTCTAACTCCTCATCTACCCCCACCGGCATCCGATCGCCTTGGCTATCCATGGCACGATGTTAATTTGGATGTTACTACAATTTCAGCCGCTCGTAATTTGGAGTGCGTTAGGCGCACTTCGGGTCCAAATCCCACTCCCCGACACCAATTGTTGCGGATCTCCAAACGTCGGCCTTCCCCTTAACAAGGGGGGATTAATCCCCTTGTCCTTTTACTGGCCGACGCGATCCCGAGGCTATCGCGTTCCTTCCGGTCGGTGTTAAATAGAGTTGTTGGTCGAATTAGTCCTATTACCTAAGTACTAACACCGACCGTGAAGCAAGGAAATGACCCCACCCGAACCACGGCGTTAGTGGACACGCCGAGCGAAGTGAGCTGCGATTCGGGCCATTAGCAGGTACTAAACCTGATTCTAAGCGGTCCCTAGTCGTGCCACGCTTGCCCAATTGAGGAAAAGACTAGGACGATCGGATTAAGAGGAAAACTAGGAAGAACAGGTAATTTATTTATACTTTGTACAATTAGAAGAGGAAAAGAAAGAAAGAATGTACAATGAAGAGGAAGAAGCAGATACACAGGGCAGCCTTATGCAGTCTTATACTTATTCCCTGGACCCGGGCCCATTTACTCTCAGACTCACTCTCAGGGTCACTCACACGGGGTTTGAAGATGGTCTGGTTGAGGGTCCAACGATGGCGTCCACAGCTCGTCCGGTCCCCGACTCGTACTGTGCAGATGGTGGAAGACGGCAGGCAGCTCTCCCCGTGGCGTAGGCGCGACGCGGACAATTAATATATCGAGGGATCGGTATGTGGCGATTATATATTGTACGTAATACTTGTACCGGCGCCTTTATACGCGCTCCCGGTATTGTTATGATCGATCCAAGCGCCTTTCACCAACGTCCTTCTCACGCTGCAGTCCTCTGCAATGCGCGCCGTGCGCCAGTCCTTTGTAAGGCTTGTCACCGCGCGTCTCTCTCTCTCGTAACTCTCACACGAACCAAGCCTCAACTCAAACTCTGTTCAACGAGCGCTTCTCCCCTTATAACTATGCACACGAACTTTGTGAGCCCCTCTCCCTTCTCAGAACTGAGGTGGGGGCCTCGCGCAAGGGGTTAAATTGCCACGCCCAGCGAACCCTCTGGAATGTCCAGCCACACCCTGTCGGGCGATGTCACCTCAGCCCTGATTGGCTTGTGAGGGCTTCCCGGCTCCGCCTTGATGGCTGCTTGACGTGGCTACACCTCCCCCCTTGCGCTCCGCCCCCCTTTTCAGGCCTTACCTCGTGGCTTTTGGGCTGGTTTGAGCGGAAGCCCAGCGAGTTCGGTTTGAGCGGAAGCCCAGCGAGTTCGGTTTGAGCGGAAGCCCAGCGAGTTCGGTTTGAGCGGAAGCCCAGCGAGTTCGGTTTGAGCGGAAGCCCAGCGAGTTCGGTTTGAGCGGAAGCCCAGCGAGTTCGCCCAACGAGGTCGATTTGGAGGGAAGCTGCAAAATGGACGAACGGGGCCTACTCTTATTTGGTCTACACAATGCAGATGCAACTATTGGGAATGGCCTTATCCTAAACACATACTATGAAATAACTAACGTTCTAAGGTGACCTACGTGTTGCTTGTGGCCTATCTATGGGGTGCAACCTTTAACCTTTAATGATGTTACCTGTGTGGGTTCTCAAAACCGCAACAATACATTTGTACAGATTAGATATTGAGGTCAAATGGTCTTGAGGTTTTATGTCAAAGTTAAAAGTAAGCAAAGCATAATGTGGGCATCGGCATATCGGTCTAAATTATGTCGTTTTCTTTGGCCCCCACACCTCAGACAATGTCGGAGACGGGAGACATTCAAATTAGCTCTGACCGACTGATCATCTGTCCATGTACTCTTGTGTATATATTTCAAAAACCCTTGAACATTTATCTTTCATATTGCAGATATATATTCCTCATGACATTATTTCAACCTGATTAGATCACTGTGGTGATTGGCTGAATCCTGCTGCCATGGCAACTATCTCTGTCACTTGGCTTGTGAGGCGTGATATTTCAAAATTGACCATTTAGCTTTCTTATTACACAGACACATTCCTCATACAACCCAAAAGGTAGGGATCGTCAAGTATCTGCCTCAATCCTCAATCTGCCTCAATCTGCAATAATCGACTTGGGGGCTGGTAATGTTCCGATCATGCGTCAGCTTTACTCCCGACTTGTGACGGAATCTCCCAACCTTGCTACAACACCGGTGGAGTAGAGTGACAAATATACAGATGGGCAGATCGTGTGTGGTCTCCTATCTTCGGGTAAAAGATCGGACCTTGAGAAACAGACATTTGGGTGGGAAAGACTAGAACTTGCGAAACACTACTCAACACGGCCTCTTTAATTACAGTAATCACATCATGCTAATGCTAACATGCACTATGAAATAATTATTCTAAACTAAGCCCTATTTACCTCTTTGGTCAGATCCATTTAACTACAAATGTGTATATATGTAAAATATTATACATGGAATATTTTCACTGCTTTTTAAGTCTGTGTCCTATTTTCCAAATTTGCTTCCTAAAGGTGACATGGTTTTTGCAACTTTATGGAGCGTTTACTTTGATCCGAAAGATCCTGTGGGAAATCCTCTTCATACCCTTGTTTGCTGTTCGTTAAAAATTTTTTTTTAATTGGCTTGTGTAATATATAGTAATGTGATTTCCTATTTACCATTTACCATTTCAGCTTCCAGTTAATTTCACCTGGAAAGATGCCTTTGACAAGGGATCACTGTTTGGGAGTTCTGCCAAAATCAGTAAGTATGCAGTGTTCAAAATGCTGTCATTATAATGCATGACTTACTTGTATACATGATGCATCATGATCGGCTTTTTAAACTGTATTTTTGTTTTTAAAGCTTTTTACACGAGCAAAAATTTGGCTTTTTATTAATTCTCATCTCGATCTTAATCTTTGTCAAATGAATTGACCAATATGGTCGCATCATGGAAGAGTAAGGCAACAGTTGGATACAAGCAAGGGGATGAATGAACAAGAACGAATGGAGGAGGGGAGAAAACAACAAGCTGGAAATAAGAGGATTGGGTGAGGCATGTCAATGTGGGTTAAAGAAAAAAGGATGGGGGGAATGAAATGAGAGAGTGCACTGCCTGCTTTTAAAGCCAAAGAGGGAAGGAAGCATGGGCTTAGAATAGCCTTCGGAAGATCGTTCCACAGGTATGAGAAGTGAGAAACAAAAGAGTTTGCGGTTTGAATTCGAACTCTGAGGAGGTTGATGGAAGATCGTGTGCATTTTGGAGTTGTGTACGGTCAGAGGGCTGAGAGATTGAGCGAGTCTGGAGGAGAAGCAGTAAAAGACAGAAGTGACAGACCTGCTTGATATGTGATGAGCAACAGAACCTCTGCTTCGGTCTCATCACGGGAATTGCCACTAATTTTAAGAACTTTAGACGCCAAACAATCCAGGAGAGGCGTACATGATTCTGGGGCACCAGCCCAGTAATTCTTATTTTTCAAGAATTACTTGAAATGCCAGAGGATGTCAAGTTATTCTGCTGGCTTTTGAGGAAAGATTGTCTATATGGTCATCACACGAAGTCATGGCTGATGGTGAGGCTGAGAAATGTGGTAGACTGTGATGACAGCATCTGTGCTGTCCTTTCGTTGTTTGATTAAAAAAAAAATAAACATATGTCACCCACAGGGTGAACCGTATCTTGCCCCTGCATCTGTCTATTTTACCTTTTGGTCAAAATTGAATGACCTTCAAAATGACCTTGAAGGTCAAGGCCGATCGACACCAAAAACTAATCAGCTGAGCGCCATACCACACCCTATATACCCACCAAGTTTGGAGATCATAAGATCAAAGTTACTCAAAAAATAAGGGTTTCGTTGACCTCCATGATTGACCGGAAAGTGACCTTGACCTTTGACCTTGACCTTAATAATTTCGTATGGTGAATAGTATGTCTTCATGACCAACGCACATGAAATATTGAAAGATTTTGATGAGAACTGAGGAAATAATTTTTTCATGAAAATTCCGTTTTTTCGTCATGACGTCATCAAATGACGTCATAGCGTCAAACTGTTTACAGATCTGGGAAGCACTCATCAAGGGCATTCATATGAGGTATTACTCGATATGGTACCTACGATTTCAAAATTTGACCTTGGGGTCAATAATTTTCGACCTCCAGCGCTAACCATGAAGGTCAAGGCCGATCGCCACCAAAAACTAATCAGCTGAGCGCCGGACCATATACTAGATTCCCATGAAGTTTGGAGACGATCCGATCAAAGTTACTCAAAAAATTAGTGTTTCGTCGACCTCCATGATTGACCACAAAGTGACCTTGACCTTTGACCTTGACCTTCAAAATTTTGTGTGCTGAAGGGTATCTCTATAGGACTCTGATATGCGAAGTTACAGGAGTTTCCAATAATAACTGTGGTCTACAGAGTGATCTAAACGTGAAAAAAAAAATGATTAACCACAAACAAACATACAAGCTGACTAATACATCTTGCAAAAACTTCGTTTTGGCAAGATAAAAATCAAATAACTGATGATTTATCTAAATAAAAGATGTCTCCTTCACTCCTACCCAATTTATTATCATAAATAGGTCTTGCTGGAATTACCATGGAGTGCTTTTGTGAATGAATGGTCAATTGTCAAAGTATTTAGCTTTTTATATATTTGCACTGTATTATCATTTACTTAATATTTTTGTCCTCACATACTGTATGTACGTCAACTTGGAAATGTTCAAAATTATCTGACATCTTTGGCTAATGCCAATCTTACTTGGGATGTTTCACCAACAGCTGTTCCACGAGCCAGCTTTGAGAAGATGTGCGTGCTTTTCAACATTGGTGCCATGATGAGTCACATTGCTGGAGAGCTGACCCTGGACAGTGATGAGGGCATGAAGACTGCAGCAAAGTACTTCCAGGTCGGTATTTTGTATTCTCCTTTCACAAAGCTCGGAAGAAGTGTGTGTCTACCCTCAGGAGAGCCAGGAAACAATATCTCTCGACTCTCAAGACTGAACTCTCAAACCTGTCTCCCTCCTCCAAATCTTGGTGGCGTCTGGTCAAATCTGTTTCTGGTGTTTGTTCCCCTTCCATCCCCTCCCTTCCCTCAAACGGCTACACAGCTGACTCCGCACATGAAAAAGCTGAATGCCTCAACTCTGTGTTTGCCTCAAAATCTTGTGTCCCAAACCCGTCCCTCTCTGTACCCACCGTACCCAGCTGCTCCTGGACTCTGTGTCCTTCTCTCCTGACAAAGTGGAGAAGTTTGTCAATCCTTGACTATGATTCTGCAACTGGACCAGACGGCATCAGCCCACGGGTCCTAAAATCGTGCTCTGCCGCTCTATCTCACCCTATCTCTGTTCTCTTCACCCTCTCTTTTGCACAAGGTCATCTGCCATCAGCTTGGAAATCAGCCAACATTACCGCTTTACACAAAAAATGTGCAAAAACAGATCCTTGCAACAACAGACCAATCAGCCTTCTCCCAATTATCAGCAAAGTCATTGAATCCATCATTGTTTCGGATATCAAATCTTTCCTCTTCCCCAATGGCTTGATCTCTGATCATCAATTTGGTTTCAGACCAGGTCACTCAACTCTGGACATGCTGTTTCTGCTGTGTCAACAATGGATGGAGGTCCTCAATGCGAAACAGTAAATTAGAGCTGTCTCCCTTGACAGAGCCTGGTGTTGGCTTAGCGGTTGGGGTGCCGGCTTGGGATCCTAGGATCCTGGGTTCGAATCCCGGTCGATCGCTGAATTAACGCCAGAGGGGTTGACTCAGCCTGTCATCCTTCCGAGGTCGGCAAATTGAGTACCAGCTTGCTGGGATGAATGATCACGGTGTGTACCCCGATTTAGAATAGGTACACTGTATCCCTGTGCATTGTAAGAGCGTGACCAAGGGTTGGCGTCAGGAAGGGCATCCGGCCATAAAAACATTGCCTCAAACAGGGAACCATGATTGTCATGGGGCCCGCAAGGATAACCCCCGCTTTAGCGGAGAAAAATGGCCTTAAAACGATCATTCATTCATTTTCATTCCCTTGACATATCACGTGCCTTCGATACGGTCTGGCACCCCGCTCTGCTCACCAAACTCTCCTCCTATGGTATCCATGGAAATCTCCACGCATGTCTTGCGGACTTCCTCTCTAGTTGTAGTCAACGTGTGGCCCTGAATGGGTTTCTCTCATCTCCCCTTCCTGTTCAGGCTGGAGTTCCTCAAGGCAGTGTTCTGGGCCCTGTGCTTTTTCTGGTCTTGAATGAAATGAATGAATGAATGGTCTTCATCTTGTCTTGTCTTCATCTGGTCTTCATCAATGATATTTCTGACTCTTGAAAATCCTCTCTATCTCTTTGCTGATGACTCCACACTCTGACGCTCCATTCCTCATATCTCAGATCGGCACTCTGCAGCCTCCTCACTCTCTGCAGACCTGGACAAAATCAGACTGGTCAAACAAGTGGAACATGTCTTTCAATCCTGACAAATCTCACACTCTTACTTTGTCTCTCCGAAAAGACTGACTGGACAACCCTCCCATCTACTTTCTGAACAATCCTCTCCAGGAAATTCTGTCACTCAAGCTTTTGGGTCTCACTATCTGCTATGATCTTTCCTGGGAAAACCACATTTCCAAGCTGGTCTCCAAAGCCAGTCGCCGACTGGGCATCCTCCGTCGTGCGAGGTCCTTCCTTGGCACACCTGAGCTCCTAACTGTTATGTGCTCCTCCCCGACCCCCTGGTCACAGTGTACCTCCGAGCCCCGAGAGGAGTCACGGCAGAAAAATGTGTTCTTCTGTATGTCAAAGATCAATGGGGAAGCCACACCAATTGTTACTCACAAACAAATATTGTATTAAGATCACACAAGAATAACAGTACAACAATAATGGTAATCAAAAGTACAATCAATATATATCCTATGATGGTACCATCAGTTTCGTCATATATAACTCACTGTGCTCCAAGTGAGCGGAAAGAAGAAGATTCCCAATGTCTCTAATTCCCGGCTTCAAGCCAAAGTGGATTCGCTCCAGCGATCGCCAGATCAATGTCCAATCGAGACCAGAATCCCCTTGGGTTGGCAGTTACAGTCCTGCTGCCAAAGCTGTGCAAAGGTGCCCTCCAGGCGACTGGGAAATCCAAAGGCGCCCTCCAGGCGACTGGGAAATCACACCCTCGGGTATGGACGTTCCAAGGCTCACAGTCGGCGAACCTCAGATTTACCTTCAAAATTCCCACGTTGCACACACACACACCAGATACGTCTGAATGCGGTGAAAACGGCTAAAGTCGAGCAAAGAAACCTTGCTTGACGTGCAAAGCGCGCGAGTCACAATGGCCGACGGCCCGTTCTCGAGACTAAACGGCCCGACAATGATTCTCTCCGGAATCGATCGCAAAACCTGACACGCAGGTTAATCTGTCACAAGGATAACCACTCTGTCGCAGGAATCCCTTTCCTGGGAAACCCAAAGTTCACTCGTGACTCTTGCTCGCCAACGTTCGCTCCAGACCGCAAAGCAACTATGCTTCTTGTCCGACTCAACTCGCTCCGCCTTCTTTTTTCTCCTCTTCCTCTTTGTCGTCCGGTTCCCGATCTGGTTTCCGGTTTCTTTTAACTCTAACTTTTTCACCTTTTGAAAACAGTTCATAAGCAATAAACCTTTTGAAAACAATAATAGTACATGGAATCAAAAATGTTTACAGTGGATGAAAACCACCACAACGGAAGTGACGAATCCGTAACACTAACCACATACAAGGCTTTCATCCGCAGCTCAATGGAATACTGTTCTCCCCTCTGGGCTGGTGCTCCTGCCTCACACCTAGCTCGTCTTCACGCTGTTGAAACCAAAGCTTTCAGAATCATTGGAATCTCCCGCGATGAAGCTAACTCCGAGGGCCTTTCACTCACTCACCGCAGGCAGGTAGGTGGTCTTTCTGTCTTCGACCTACTCCTATCCGGCCTATCTCCCCCAGCTCTATCTGTGCTCTGTCCCCCAAATATTCCTACAGGTCACACAAGATCTGCTAGTAACCCTCTTCTGGTGAAATTGCCAAAATCAAGACTCTCTGCTCACCTTCACTCCTCTTTACTCCCGCCTCTGGAACAAACTCCCTCGCTCTCTTCAATCCCACTCCTCCCTCCAGGTCTTTAAAACAGCTGTTCACCACCATCTCCCCATCTTCTTCTTCACAGTCTTTCCCCATCCAAAACCTTGATTCTTGATCCCACGTTAATTCACCCCAAATCCACTTCTTTCTTTTTTTGAAATACCGACTTTTTTCTTTCCTGGAAGTTCCGGCAGTGTCCATATGTTTTATACTTTCCCACCCCCCCACATTCCCATGCCTCCTCCCCCAAAGCCCTCTCCCTCCCACAGATCTTCCGTTGTCCCTGTTCTCTGCTGTTGTACTTGTGTGCTTCCCTCTCTCTCCCCAGCTTGTCTCCTGCTCCCTTTTTTGTATGTTTTGTGTGTCTGTTTGTTGTTTTTTGTGATTGATGTTGGCTCTTACACGAGCCTCGATCTTGTATACAAAAAAATACTAATTCCCGGTTGATGTAAATTATGTTTTTCCAAGCTCATTAAATGTTGAGTTTCACGTTGCCATAAAATGCACGTTTCTTATTGGGTTTTTTTCCAGAAATTCAAAAATATCCAGAACTAATCAATCAAACTACACATAAGTTGTCATTCGTCTGTTGCATAAATTTTAGAAGTTGCCCTGAGAATCAAAGATGGCCACCATCGACTAGGGTGTTTCATTTTGTACGTGGAATATGTGGCTTTTCTTTCTCAAATGAATTGACCAATTAAGTTTGCACTATGAGGTTGTTCTTTGTATGATTCTTTTTGACAGGATGGTGCAGTGGGTATTCCATTTAGTATTGTCTAAAGTAGCAAAGCGTAAAAGGGCGCAAAGTCGCCTCACTCACCAGCGTAGGCTCGGGCCTGCTCACTGGCGGTCGGACCTCGCTCCCACTCTGAGCAGACTCACCCATCGCCCCACATGCCGCAAAGCCGAACACCTGCTTAGGAATCTCGAGATAGTTATTTCTATAGTCTTTGTAAAGATGGACCTTTGCCCATTGTTTATGGGTTTGCGACTTGGAACATGCATTGTTGTTAATATAGTCTATGTATCCCCCATGTGATGTGTCCCTCTTCCCAGTATCTCTTTCAGTCCCCAATCATTTCATTCCAATAATCCACAATCGGTCCGTTTCAACAATCTTTCATTTGCGTTGAATGCTGCCACAGGTTTCAAGCCAGTTTTGTGCTCCTTATGGAAACATTTGGTTGGTGTCATGTAAATTGCTAATGGGTAATTAAATGCTATTTATAGAATCGACTACAGCAGATGTCAATGGATGGAGTAAAACATGTATGGAAGTGAACCTTGAAGCTGAAATTCATTGTTTTTTGTTGTTGTTGTTGGTGTTGCTTTTTCTTTCTTTGTTTCTCTTAGCAAGCGGCAGGCTGTTTTGCTCACATAAAAGACCATGTAATGTCTGCATCTAGTCGAGAGCCAACTGTTGACCTTACCCCTGATACGACAGGGGCTCTCAGCCTTATTATGCTAGCACAGGCACAAGAGGTGTTCTGCTTAAAAGCCACTGCTGGTGAGTTCTTACATCTCGCCATGCAACTATTTACAATTAATCATCTGACTTCATCTTGATGACTTCAAAAAATATATATTTGTATTTGTGTACTTTTTATGGAATGCTTCTCCCTTTCCCACTGCTGAAAGGATGCTACAAGTGCATCATCACCTTCCCAGCATGAAATTTAACTTTTTTTCCCCAACCATATTGCTTTCAAATGTAAATGATGGTAATAGTGGGGAGGCCTATGTACTCTATTTCAAGTTCGTGTGCAGTTCATGTTAATTTTGGGCAACCACTATAAATATATTGTACTGGGTCCTACTAATCGGAAAAATGATGTCGCCATTTTTTCTGTTGACCTTTAGTGACCTTGACTCGAGGTCAAAGTTCAAACGTCATTACAGTGACCATACTTCATCCAAAGCATATCAACCTGGGTACCAAAATGTGGTAAATTTCACAAGGAACATTGGTTATGACATTTGTTTCGTCATTTGACCTTTCGTTTTTTTGCAATATGCAAATGAGCTAATTAGAGACAAAAATATGCATAATTAGCATACCCTATTAAACATATATCCCGGTTATACATATAATGGCTCGTACATCCCGTCTCCAGAAAATGTTAATTGTTGGTAATTGATCACAAATGTATCCTGGGTCCTATTAGCTGACTGATGTCAATATTCTTGTGACTTCTGACCTTGAACTAAGGTCAAAGTTCAAAGAGCATATTTTGGCCACAATTCTGCATTACCCTGATTGTGTTCCTATGTGCATCTAATGGTTATTGTTGACACACATTGTAAAAAATGTTGCACTGAGTAAACTGGAAACATGTTTTTGCTTTTAGATTAGCTTCTTATATTGTTCACAACAAAGGATCTTCATAATCTTCTTCTTCTTCACCATCAATCCCAAAAGCATGTCCGTGGTCATTGTTAGTACAGTTGTCATCATCTGCACCACACACACACATCTCTGTGCAGTTCATATTCTGTGATCTGCAAGAGCAGTGAGAGCTGCATTTTGTTGTCGTACATCCACACTTAACTAGGTGAGTGATGGCATATGGGGCAGGAAGTTGCTTTGTTGAGATGGCCACCAGACCATCACCTTCCACTTTCCACCCAAAGTCTGTAGCAGGTGGGAGCTGTGGGTCAGGCATGTAATCTTGGTTCCACACCATTGCTTGGTAGTGGGCACGCGCGATAGCTTCTTCCAAAGCTCCTCGAGTAGGCGGAAACTTTAGAAGGTGAGATGGTAACTAATGATTGGCATTCAATAATAATGCTAAGTGATGGGATTTACGTGTATGGTGAAGATTATATGTTAATTATGCATATTTTTTCTCTAATTAGGTCAGTTGTTTATTAATTTGCATATTGCAAACATCTGAGAGGGCAAATGACAAAACTAATGTCATAATCAATGTTCCTTGTGAAAATTGCCACATTTTGGTACCAAGGTCGAAATACTTTGAATGAAGTATGGTCACTGTAATGACGTTTGAGCTTTGACCTTGAGTCAAGGTCACTAAAGGTCAACAGAAAAAAATGGCGACATCATTTTTCCGATTAGTATGACCCAGTAGCATACATTTATAGTGGTTGCCCAAAATTAACATGAACTGCACACGAACTTGAAATCGAGTACATAGGCCCCTCCATTATAATGCATTTTGCTCCTGGCAAGATCTTGTTACAATTTTGCCAGGACGAAATTCGAATTTTGCTTGTTTACACGTTTGCATAAAAATATAATTTTGTTTCTTTTGTGTAATAACAGTTTGTTTGTTTTTCTTGGGTCCAAAAAAAAATCCTTCATCATTTTGGTAATCAAGTGCAAAATGTGCTTTGCAGACAAAATGAAAGATGCCAGTATTGCAAAACTAGCAAACCAGGCTGCAGACAATTACAATGATGCTTTCAAGCAATGCCAGTCAAGGGAAAACCTGCCGAAGGTAGAGAGTGACTTTTTATTCAATCTCAGTATGACCTGTAGTGCCCTGCTTTTGTTTTATTATTGTTTGTGGATGAGTGGTTTGATTGCTTGTAGTTAAGCAATGTTAAGTTGTCAAAGCAATTTGTTAGATTTTTGATTTGTACTTTTGAAAAGAATAATTATCTTAGGTGACCCACTTTTATTTTTGTTTTGAATCAACTTTGCAATTCCATTTTGATATATATTTATATATATTGTTATGTCGGGTGGGGTAGTGATATGTAGAGCCAGCTAGATCTGAATAGGTAACGTGCTTCGTCTGTCGCGGTAAGGAATCTGACCTGTAATAAGTTTCATGCTTAGTCCGGTTTGTCGGGTTAAGATGTATACCTGTGAACATACCAGGATGTTCGTGTGTTAAATAGAATAGGGATTAAAGAATAACGCCCCTGTGTGTCACACCTGGTAGCCAAACCTTTGTCCCTTATGGCAATGCACACCTGTACACCTGTAGACACGTAGTTAGGCCCTTATTGCAACACTAAATAATTCCCTTCCCTGACATGACTTTGGAAGACGAACAGGCAAGGGGGGGCCGGCTCGGGGCGCCGCCGCATGGACCGTGGCCAGCTGCACCTACGAGCTATGATCACGCTACACGCATGTGCTATGCCCACGCTACACGCTACGTGCTATAACCACGCCCAGAAGGACTAATTGGTCAGCGCGCTAGGCGCGGACCTCCAGCCAACGAGTGCGAGAGGCGCGAGGCTGGAAGGTTCGGTGGAAGGCGCTGGTTGGTGGCGCGCCAAGGCTGACGTCACCGGGGTGGTTATATTATGGCGCGCCGAACGACATTTTCTCTCGGGCACATCAAGTTCTCTCTTGCGCAGCACGTCCCTCTGGTGCTCTTGCACGTCCAGCTGTCTTGCTCGAGTTCTAGCTTTTGGGTTCTTCGCTGCCTCTTGCGCACGTCCCTCCCTGGCTGTCTTGTGCTCTCTGCGCTTTTCTTCTTGGTATTGAGAGGTCCTGGTGGTCGTTGGCTCGCCATCTGCATGGTGCTTGGAGTGGTGCTTTTGGTGCTTTGGGGCCTCGTGTGTGATCGGTGCTTCTGAAGCATGGAGTGGTGGACGGACCTCATGGGCGGTCGACGAGGAGCCTGGAGTGGGCGTTGGCTCGGTCCTTCACAGTGCTGTGGTGCTGGAGCGAGGGGCCTCGTGGTGTGCAGCGGAGCTTGGAGACACAAGACGACAGGACAGATATGGACGCACCACATTCACAATTATTACATAACGAACGTTTTTCTTTTGGTAATTCCTTCCTGTGTCTCGTTTCTGAAGTGAGGTGTGTGGGATCCCAATTTAGGCCCTTTTATTTGATTACCGTCACGTTTCATTGTTTCTGGTTCCGTGGAATAAATCTTTATTTTTGTACCTTCTAATCTTGTCGTTCGTGAGTTCATTAATTTCCCTGCAGCTGCCGTCGGTTCGCCTTCCACAGGTACGCGCTTTTACCACAGCTGCCACTTTCCTTCTTCCTCCCGCGTTTTATAGCCGAATCCGTGTTTGGTCGTCGCCTCAAGTAAATCCGTTCTGGCCCATCCGCGAGCCCTGGTATTAACCGAAGGGTCTGCGCGACAATATATATATATATCTGTGCGACAATATATATGTTGTATATATATCAGAATGGAATGGCAAAGCTGATTAAAAATAAAAGTGGGTCACCTAAGATCATTTTATATATATATATATTACGGGGCATCAAAATGCAATGCAAAAATTTTAATGTCAAAGTATCAATCTGTTTTTTTGGAATTTTGTTCCAATGTCTATACAAATAATCTTTGCAAAGTTTGGGGAAAATTCTTTCAGATTTAGAGGTGCAACGCAGCATGTCAAATTTTGGTAAAATTTCAATTTTCGGTGCTTTTAGAACTCCCATTTCCTATTAATATGACATCAATTTCTAAACAAATAAAACAAATACTTTTTGAGAAGATGTTATTGGAAAGAGAAAGATGTGTTTATTTAAAAATAAACATTGACATTTTCATTGAACATCACTGAAAAATGTTTGAAAATTGAGTCCTAGTCCTTCACTGTTTTCCGCTGGCGCTTGCAGCAGCGAAGATTGGGCTGCTCAGAGCGGTCATGCTCAACTGCTTGCAGCACATTCTGCAGATGTTGCTCACTCTTGGCTGCTGCCACAAAGTCTGATGTGAGTTTGACCCCATGCTCGGCACAGTCATTCACAACGTTGATGGCACGCACATTCACCACACCTGCCTGGAATGATGCAGTTGTAGCCCACTCCTCTACATTGAGTGAGAGAAATGCTGGATCGATGTGCAGCTGGTGCATACCGAACCAGCAGTCTGGGTTGGCAAGGTCGGCCAACCTGGTGGTCGGCGAGAGGACTGGGAACTTTGGCTTGCCGAAACCAGTGCCAAAGCGCTGCTGTGGGGCTCGCATAGGAAGATCTGGCTTGTGATCCAAGATGGCATCCGCAAGTGCACGCCGCTCATCAGCTGGCACCTTGGTGCTGAAGAGTGCCAGGGGAAGCATCTCACCAGTCAGGTACCAGAGGTGCCTCTCCAGTGCTTTCATGGCTGATGTTGCAATGCCCTCATCAACAGACTTGTAAGCGTATAGGTTGTGGTAGAGTTTGAGGTCATTCCATGGGGCATCTACGGCTGTGTCACAGGTCAGCCACCATGTTGCGTAAATGTGCATAATGAAGTTGGCAAACGCCCGAATCTTCGGCACCTGCTGCCGTGTGGTGATGGTGCCCTGGGGAAGCAAGGCGATATGCTGCTCCAGCAAAGCCAGCTTGAGTGTGTAGAGGAGCTTAGCCATCCAACGTGCCTTGTGCAGCGCTCCCGGCCTTTGGAAGTTTACTGGAGTCTGTGCTGCATCATCTGCACCCAGATAGACAAGACACAGCTGCACAAACTCGTGATAGTCGCCTCGCTTGTAGTCCATCACTGCTGCAGCACACACGGTGAGTTCATCACGTAACCTGCCCAGGAACGGTGGTTCGGTGTTGGCAATAATGTAGCGGGACAAAGGGCCACTGTATTTGTGCGGCAGCAAGTCCCAGTTGTCCTGCAGACGCCTAAACAAGGTAACCTCGGGTGAGCATGAGGTCTCCACCTTGAGGCCAGTGTAAATGTGGCTGAGGAGCACCTCACCAATGTGATGTCGGCACCCGGACCAGAGCAGTGGTCTACCAAGGCGGAGCTGGATGGCAATGCAGGCTGCTGTGCGATGGCCTGTGTTAGATGCAGTGGTGTCAAATGCCATGTTGACAACCTGGTCGGCACAGCACCAGTCCTGCAGTAGCTTGCATGTCAGCCGGGCGATGATATCTCCACATGCCTCGTCTTTACCCTTTGAATATGCTGGCACACCAAGCAGTTTGAGCTGCTCCGCATCACCAACTACCACAGTCAAACGCTCCTCCAATTGGTGAGCGTCGGTGTCAACTTGCTGTCCCAGTGCAGGGTGCACATAGGAGATGGTGTCCACTGCTTTTGGTGTTCTTCATTGACAGCCTCCAGCACTTGGCGGCGTGATCGGTCTGCTGTTGCATAGGATGCTGAAACATTTTCACAATTACCGCCCGACTCTGTGATCATGGCACGCGTGAAGGCAGCCTGCTGCATTGGTGTGATCTTCAACCGTGTAGCCAGTGACACGAGACTCGGCCGACTGAGGATGTCGGGTGGAACGAAGGCTGTGGTGCCAGTCTTTTTATGTTTGCAGGATGTGGATGGTGTGTCCTCAGCTGGTATAGTGGCCATTTCATTTGTATCGCTAACCTCATCACTTTCGCTCTCCATAGTCTCCAACATCGCCATGTTGGACGTCATACTCATTTCCTGCTGCTCCTTGGTAAAGCGTGCCTGCCGGGCTGCTGCCCCAGCTTCACGATTCTGCCCTAACTGGATGACTAGCAAAAAGTAGGTAGCTACCACCACAGCCAATCCGCCATCTTTCACCGACAACGTCAACATGTTACTGCTTCGTTGTATTGATAACAATATGCAGTTTTGCGCAATCACAATCAGTCAATCAGTGTGAAAAAACATCGCTGAAATAACACTAAATAGGCTGAAATGGTGAAAGTGACCCTGATTATCGCTCGCCCGACAAACCAACTGGCCGCCGATAGCTTTCCACATGACTTCCTTCCAGGACGCATCATTGTAGTTGGACAGAGATGTGTCAAACTAAATTGGCTGCCATTCTGTACCAGCGATATTAGCTTCTCGTCTATTACTTTCGACATATTTACCTGAGAAATGACTGAAGCGAAGCGTGGTTCACTGCTGATTGCTGAAATCCTCCTTGGACCTTGATGTACAGTTGTACAGTACACATTCGCTGTGATTGGATGGCGACTGAACTCTGATTCGACGAAGCGAGCGGCGGTGCGCCCACTGCGCCTGCGCCTGGGACGTCAAACCTAGCTGATGGCCGTTGCACCTCTAAATCACCATATATTGCAAAAATATTTTGCATATGTTGTAACAACATGAATTGGAACACTTTATCACCTGAACAGAACAATAGGTTACAAATGTATATTTTGATGCACTCTAATATATATATATATATATATATATATATATATATATATATATATATATATATATATATATATATAATGACTTGCGGTTGGGATTATAATCAAATGAATCCATCTTGAGTTCTCCAACCTTTAATGATCAAAATAAATAACTGCTTGAATTCGATCAGCAACATGGACAACTGTGTATCCATTGACCTTTCTCAAGAGTAAAGAAAAACAATTCTACGTGTATATATATATATATGTACGTATATATATATATATATATATATATATATATATATATATATATATATATATATATATATATATATATATATATATATACACACATTTGGAATGAAAATTGGTTTCTTAAATATATATATACATATATATCTTTTAATGAAGCATTGTTTTTGTTTTGTTTTTTTTGTAATGAAAATGAGGGGTTTTTTCTATTTTCTTTTTTCTTGTACACTAATTAATAAAGCCTGTTTGTGATGATGATTTTGTCTTTCCACTAACTATAATTTGTTTTCATCTTTCCTTGTGGGCTCTTACTCTTTTCTTCTTCCAACAAACCTGCTGTTTTGGGATTTCCCAAACCGGTGGGATTCTTCCTTTATTCTCACCATTGCTGTCACCTCCTCCACTCCCCCGACCCTTTGTCCCTGACTTCGCATGTTACCTGCTGCATCCTTGACTTTTGAAAATGGCTTGTTTTAATTGTCCTGCATGTTCAACCAAACCTGCACTTTATTATGATCCTCACTGGTTTAACCTACCTTCTGTTGTCCTTGCCATTCCATTGCATTTTTTTTCTCCCCTGCCAAAAAACTTAGTATTTCTATTTTCAGGAAGTGCTACCACTGCTTGCTGCCAAGCACTCCATTTACCAGGCAACAGCTCAAGTACATCGGGCTACCCTATCAAAGCAACAGAAGAATTTTGGAGAGGAAGTTGGTCGCCTGCAGGTATTTAAAAGTTCTAAAGGGAAAAGCAACTTAAACTAGAACAGCACTCTGAGAGCACGTAGTCTCACCTCACGCATTCATGCTGAACAAAAATACCATTGTTAACTGAACACATATGCTCATATGCATCGGTGGGCATCGTTACTCAAGAAAGTAACTTCGTTACCCGTTGCTCCGTTACTCAAAAAAGTAATTTCGTTATCCGTTACTCCATTACTCCGTTACAAAAAGTAACGGAAGTTACCGTTGCTCCGTTACTCCGCTACTTTTATTAAATAAAGTCAAAGAAACGCCGGAAAGCGTATTTTTTCATTATACAAAGGGAAGAAAAAAAAAAAAAAGCGCTTAAAAAGGTTAAAAACGGAGCTTATCGGTGACGACGTTCACTCCTTGACGTCCTGCTCCAACTGGTTTGTGAAAGACTTGGGCCAAAAGCTTTCCATGGAGGAACCCAAAAGAAGGATGGCAATACTATTGGGGTCGTTAAAGTAGATGTAGTTGTAGTAGTAGTGGTTGTAGTAGTAGTGGTTGTAGTAGTAGTAGTTGTTGTCGTAGTAGTTGTAGTTGTTGCTGTTTGTTTTGTTGGTTTTGTTGATTTTTGGTTTGGTTTTGTATTGTTTTTGTTTGTTTGTTTGTTTTATGAATGCTCACTAAAAGTAGCAGAGCACCTTGTGACTTTTACACATTCAACATTATATTCCTGTCAGAATTCATGAATTTCCTTTCTTATGCAGTGTCCCCTGTAGGTTAGATCAATAATTTGTAATTTGTTCAATGTGCCGGCGATAGCTTGCCTACTCTTTGTGAAGGACACCCATATCATCCATTGTCGCATAGTTTCTTGGCATGGGTTATGAGCGTCATAAATTTAATTCTTCAATCACATCAGGTCGGAAGTTTAAAAAAAATTTGGATAAAGATTTCAATTCAACCAATTATGGCTTTTATACTACTTCACCGATGGCGTCATCATTATCACACTATGTGTACACCATGGAAAGTTTATGACATGTGCCATATTTCAATGTTTTTCATTGAGCGGTTTTGGAGAAACTGATGTCCAATTTTTTTCCTTGAATCCATAATGACTGCCATACCATGTGACCTTATGATGTCGGTTAGCAATACAATATTCTCCATGGGGAGTCCCTCCTATGCTTAAAGTTTTGCATCAATTGGACAAGTGGTTGCAGAGAACCATTTAAAGTGAAAATAATTACACAAACACACACACACACACACACACACATATATATATATATATATATATATATATATATATATATATATATATATATATATATATATATATATATATATATATATATATATATATATATATATATACATACAGTCCCTCGCTATATCGCGGTTCACTTTTCGCGGCTTCGGTACATCGCGGGTTTTTCTCGCTAGTATATGTAAAATTATATCGCGGATTTTTCACTATATCGCGGGATTTTGCGGTATAAATGTATTTTTATATACTATTATTTTAAATATTTTTGTGGTAAAATAAGCATTTTCTAGCCTAAAAAATTAAAAAACGTAAAAAAATAAGAAAAATACAGTTATTAAAACATATTACAAAAAATAAAATACTGTACATAGTGTACAGTAGGAGAGACAAAGAGTCGTGCGTATGGAAAACGCAGATGCGGCAGCTGCCACTTGCGCTAGTTACCCACGTAATGGGTAACTGTAATGCTCTTTCTGGCTGTGCAGTACATGCATCATCGTCATCACCTTCATCGTCATCAGTACTGCACAGCTAATTCATCATCATCTTCATCACGCAAGTTGTAGTATTGAAGAGCCGGGGCTCTTGCTTGATACGGACGAAATGACGGGCAAGACACAAACTCGTCCGAGAAGATATTTATTCTGAAAACCAACTCGGGAACACTGAAAAGCCCGTTTATCGGGCTGCATTATAAAGCACAACCAGAAACCGAAACCGAAAGCCACGCCTCTCAAGCGTGGCGTGCTTCGGTGGTCACGTGATCAACAGGTGTAGCTGATTATACCCGCACGTGCGACACGCTTTGGTGGTCACGTGACCAGCCACTCTTGCGCCGCGGATCCCCGCCGGTGACGTCACCGGCTGGAGCAAGGAGATTCTGATGCTGGTCTGGCTTGGGGGACCCATGGGTCGCTACAGTATCTTCAATGGTGAGTACCCATTAGAATTTTATATGTTGTTAAAATTACGTATGTTTAAGAGTGTAAAAAGTGTTTAAGAGTCTAGGAAGTGTTTATAAGAGTATGGGAAAGGTTAATAAGAGTGTGGGAAAGGTTAATAGGAGTGTGGGGAGGGTCATAAAGCTTTAAAATATATATAAATAATAAAATAAAAATATGGTCGCTACTTCGCGGATTTTCGTCTATCGCGGGGGGTTCTGGTACGTAACCCCCGCGATAAACGAGGGATCACTGTATATGTATATATATATATATATATATATATATATATATATATATATATATATATATAATCGTTAGATTAAATAAGACGCGGACGTAGCTTCAGGACGTCGATCTTTAATTGTCGACAAGCTTTCGACCAACAAAGGTCTTCTTCTGAGTCTACAAAAACAGCAGGCATGTATATCAGTCAAGTGTGTATGGTGATGTGTGTGAGATGTGTGATGTGTAGAAAATGCATACAGAAGGAAGAGCCACGCCAAAGTTCACTCACCAGCCCCAAGTTCAACGGAAGTGACCGTTTGCGTTACGGTCACTTCCGTTAGGGTGCACGTGCATATACAAATAGAGATATACATACATAAACACACAAGCATATATTCATATCCCATTTATATTCATATAATATATTTATATATTTATATAAATGACATATAAAGGTAGAATGAATGAATGATGAATGAATGAATGAATGAATGGGTTACGGTTAACAATTTGATTGGGTTGATGTGGGAACATGCTTTAGTCATCAAAATTTATGCCATGAGGGACTTTTGTCCGAAGTTTGTGTATCCAAAAGGACTCACGTTTCAGAATCGTGGTGTGTGATCGATTTGTGATTGATTCAATGGCAGAGATCTGAATGTCATTTATAGAGTGATCCGGTTGATTAAAGTGTATCGTGTAAGGTAGAGATTTGCCCTGACTGGTGTGGAAGTTATTGATTTCTGACCGGGTGTTATTAAATCGTGTGTAGAGTGTATTTTCAGTTTTTCCAACATATTGTTTGTTGCACTTTTGGAAAGTGATTAGGTATATGACCCATGTAGATTTGCAGTTCATATAGGAGGTGATGGGGAATTTTTGTCCAGTGCTAGAACTACAGAATTTGTTTCCTTCTAGTAAATGTTTGTGAATAATGCATTTGTTTGCTGTGCATTTATAGAAGCCAGGGATCCTAGTTTCTTTGTTGTGGGGCTGTGGGTGCTTTGCTTTTACCAAGAGGTCCCTGAGTGTCCGACCACGTCAAAATGATGTTAGTGGAGGTTGAGGAAATGTGGTGCCGAGTGTTTCTGATTGATGGAGGAGAGGAAGGGCCTTATTCAGAATACTTGGCAATTGGGATGAGGTAGCAGAGTAGGTGGTTACCAGTGGGACACGGTTAGTTGCAGGTTTGGGTTTGTAAGTCAGAAGGTCTGCTCTCGGTATGCGTTTTGCTCGGGTTATTGCTTCTTGCACAGAGTGAGGGTCATAGTTTCTTGCAATGAAGTGTGTTTCTAATTGGCAGAGAGAAGTTTCTTCTGCCATTTTTGTTGAGCAAATGCGTCTTACTCTGAGTGCTTGACTGTATGGTATGCTTGCAATTGTATGTTTAGGATGAGATGAAGAAGGGAGAAGGTAAGAGTGAGTGTCTGTTGGTTTGGTATATAGTTCTGTTTCGAGTCTGTTATTTTGAAGCGTGAGTGATGTGTCTAGAAAGTGAACTTCGGACTGTGAGCTGTCGAATGTGAACTTGATGGTCGGATGAATCAAATTTAATTCATTTTGGAATTGTGTGAGACGATGGGGGGATTTTGACCAGATGAACTGGATGTCATCAATATAACGTACCCAGGATTTTTCCAAGATTCCGTGATGAGGTTGTGCATTGATCTTGGCCTCTATCATTCCCATGAAGATGTTAGCGTACGATGGTGCAACAGGGGTACCCATAGCGGTACCTTGAGTTTGAATGTAATGTCGCCGTTGAATTGGAAATTATTCAGTTTGAGTGTCAGTTCTAATAGGCGCATAAGGTCTTGAGTCGGTGGCATTGGGACTTGTCGTGTATCGAGGGCTTTGCGGCATGCAGACAGGCCTTCTGAATGTGGAATATTAGTGTAGAGGGATGTAACATCTGCTGTGACTAAAATGGTTTGGGAGTTGAAAGGTGAGTATATTCTGTTCAATCCTTGGATGTGGGTCAGAAAACTGGTTGTGTCCTTGAGGTATGAGGAGAGCTTCAACACGAGAGGACGTAAATGACAGTCAACAAATTTTGATATGAGAACAGTTGGACATGTGCAGCCAGATACGATTGGTCTACCTGGATTGTTTACCTTGTGTATTTTAGGAAGAAAATAAAGGTTAGGGCAATGAGGATCTTTCGGAACCAAGCGAGATTTGATGGTTTTATCCACCTGAATAGAATCTACTACCTTTTTAACCTCTTCAAGATGTAAAAGGGTAGGGTCGGATGGGAGCTCTTTGTAACTATACACCAAACTATACACCAAACCAACAGACACTTACTCTTACCTTCTCCCTTCTTCATCTCATCCTAAACATACAATTGCAAGCATGCCATACAGTCAAGCACTCAGAGTAAGACGCATTTGCTCAACAAAAATGGCAGAAGAAACTTCTCTCTGCCAATTAGAAACACACTTCATTGCAAGAAACTATGACCCTCACTCTGTGCAAGAAGCAATAACCCGAGCAAAACGCATACCGAGAGCAGACCTTCTGACTTACAAACCCAAACCTGCAACTAACCGTGTCCCACTGGTAACCACCTACTCTGCTACCTCATCCCAATTGCCAAGTATTCTGAATAAGGCCCTTCCTCTCCTCCATCAATCAGAAACACTCGGCACCACATTTCCTCAACCTCCACTAACATCATTTCGACGTGGTCGGACACTCAGGGACCTCTTGGTAAAAGCAAAGCACCCACAGCCCCACAACAAAGAAACTAGGATCCCTGGCTTCTATAAATGCACAGCAAACAAATGCATTATTCACAAACATTTACTAGAAGGAAACAAATTCTGTAGTTCTAGCACTGGACAAAAATTCCCCATCACCTCGTATATGAACTGCAAATCTACATGGGTCATATACCTAATCACTTGCCAAAAGTGCAACAAACAATATGTTGGAAAAACTGAAAATACACTCTACACACGATTTAATAACACCCGGTCAGAAATCAATAACTTCCACACCAGTCAGGGCAAATCTCTACCTTACACGATACACTTTAATAAACCGGATCACTCTATAAATGACATTCAGATCTCTGCCATTGAATCAATCACAAATCGATCACACACCACGATTCTGAAACGTGAGTCCTTTTGGATACACAAACTTCGGACAAAAGTCCCTCATGGCATAAATTTTGATGACTAAAGCATGTTCCCACATCAACCCAATCAAATTGTTAACCGTAACCCATTCATTCATTCATTCATTCATCATTCATTCATTCATTCATTCTACCTTTATATGTCATTTATATAAATATATAAATATATTATATGAATATAAATGGGATATGAATATATGCTTGTGTGTTTATGTATGTATATCTCTATTTGTATATGCACGTGCACCCTAACGGAAGTGACCGTAACGCAAACGGTCACTTCCGTTGAACTTGTGGCTGGTGAGTGAACTTTGGCGTGGCTCTTCCTTCTGTATGCATTTTCTACACATCACACATCTCACACACATATCACCATACACACTTGACTGATATACATGCCTGCTGTTTTTGTAGACTCAGAAGAAGACCTTTGTTGGTCGAAAGCTTGTCGACAATTAAAGATCGACGTCCTGAAGCTACGTCCGCGTCTTATTTAATCTAACGATTATATATTCAATACAAATGAGACGCCCTGCTCGTACTTTGGAGTTTCTACTATTTCTTACAGTTATATATATATATATATATATATATATATATATATATATATATATATATATATATATATATATATATATATATATATATATATATATATATATATATATAATATATTGTTACGGTACGCGGTTAAAGATGGTATGTTTGCCGAGCGGAGGCTCCGCGACCGAACAGTGCTTCCCTGACTAAAACCCGATTTACCCCAAACTTTGGCCGTATCGCGCCGCAGCTGCTCAATCTGGAAAACTCTAAAGCGACCGAATGCATAGAGGAAGAAGACGTACAGAAGAGTAACTGGGTTTATTATTGTTCACACATATAAGCAAGAAGAAAGCAGTCACGTTTATTTACAGGGACATGAGACGCAGGTGACAGTGAAATCTTGAGCTTATCTAACAGGCTTACTTACTACCCAGGGACAAGACAAAAGACAGACTACGAACACACTTACACGGGGAATGATGATAGGGATGGCAGGTGGCTGGCGGGATAGGGAGGTCCAACTGGTCCTGCAGCACGATCGGCTCGTTGGGCAGCCGCCGTTCCTTCGCGGCCCTGCTCCAAACTGCCGTCCAGGCCCCACGCTGCTGTGGCTGCAGTTTCGGTGGCTCGAGCTGCTGTAGAGGCAGTTTCGGTGGCTCGAGCTGCTGTAGAGGCAGTTTCGGTGGCTCAAGCTGCTGTAGATGCAGTTTCGGTGGCTCAAGCTCGCAGCTCAGCTCTGACGCCCCAGCTCTTGTCTCCTCCCTCCTTGTCTCAACTCTGTCAAAGCTCATCTCCTCGGGAACGCCCGCCGCGGGTTATATAGGCCCCGCCCCTCAACCTTTGCAAACCTCCCCCAAACGTTCTCTCTCCGCCCTCTCAAGCCAAACCCCTTGTGCTCGGTTGGTTGTTCGGGGCTGGCTCACTCCTCCCCTCTATGACGAGGTGGAGACACGCCTTTCTTCCCCAACCCTGCCTCGTGGCCAATGGTGGCAATTGGAGGGGATGTAATTGGCAATGGCACTCGAGGCCTGGCAATGACGAAAGGGGAAATGAAAGTTTTGGGAATGGGAATGAAGGGAATCTACTCTTATTTCACTCGGTGCAATGGAGTATTTAAATTAATGGGAGACACAGCCTTACTCTAAAACACATAATAAGATATAAGCTATCGAACAGGGGTATTCTATGATTGGCTGACGGGTATGCTTTATGGACTAATTACCGAGACGCCCTTTTTACCTTTATACAACTCTGGAGGCAAGAGGGGCCATATCCAACCAATGGTACACAGCAGTTTACCACAATCCAATACACACAATCAAAAAAAATGCCATCCTCATATCCGCAACAATATATATATATATATATATATATATATATATATATATATATATATATATATATATATATATATATATATATATATATATATATTGTTGTGGATCTGCCGCCGGCCTTCTCCCCTTACCAAGGGGGGATTAGTCCACATTAGTGAATTTTTTTTTTAATTTTTTCATTTTAGTGAAATAATTTTAGTGAAATAATTTTAGTGAAATATTTTTTTTTCGTGAAATTTTTATAGATAATTTTTATAATAATATAATAATATATATAATATAATAAATTATAATATTATTATAATATTATATAATATATTATATAATTATATAATTATATAATAATATAATATATATATATATATATATAATATATATATATAAATATATAAATATATATATATATAAATATATATATATATATAAATATATATATAATAATTATATAATATAATATATATATATATATAAATTATAATATAATAAATTATAGATAATGGATAGATTTTATAGATAATTATAATTATAGATAATGAAATAATTTAGAAAAAATAATTTTAGTGAAATAAATAATTTCATTAGTGAAAACATAATGTGTCTTGACTGACCTGGCGTGACCCGAGACCTATTACGTCCCTTCCGGACAGTGCTAAATAGGGTTTCAGGACCAAATTCGCTGTTACCTAAGTACTAGCGCTGCCCTGAAGCGAGGAAATAAGCCTCGCACGAACCACGTGTGTTGATACGCCGAGCGGTTGCGTACACGTGATCCGCACCGTTATTAATTACTAGACCCGATTGGAGAGATCTTATTTGTACCACGCTTAGCCAATGGAGAAATCACGGGAACGATTGAATCGGAAGGAAGAACAGAATTTATTTACACTATACAAGGATTGGTAGAAGGAAAGGGACACAGAGCAGCCTTATACAGTCTTACTTAATACCCCTGGACAAACGGGACCGTCTCACACACACACTCACATGGGGATTGCAGATGAGCAGGATGATGTTCACCAGCTCGTCCAGGGATGGCTCTCGTGCAGCTCTCTCCAGTTCCCGGTACGTCCCGTGGAGATGGAGGCAGGAGAAGGCAGGAGCTCGTAGCGTGTCGCCTGAACAATCGGGTTATCTGCCACTGCCGTGTGCACGCGAGTCCTGCTTGTAAGTCCTTTGCTACTGCGCACGGTCGAGGGCGGACTTTGGCGCGACTGGTGGGTTATTCACTCGCGGTTATGGCCGCGTTCACTCGCGTGGCCGAAATGCGCTATCCGCGTTACTGGCGCGTCTGGCTGCGCCTGCGTACATGTACGGTTCAAAGTTCAACAACGGCGAGTGATGCAAATTATCTGGCCCAGTCCTTTCTCCTCGCGTCCTATCGCGCCTCTGGTGCAAGTCCTCCTTTACAGCGCGCTTATCCTCTGCAAGTCCTGCTTGTAAGTCCTTTGCCACTGCCGTGTGCACGCGAGTCCTTTGCCACTGCCGTGTGCACGCGAGTCCTTTGCCACTGCCGTGTGCACGCGAGTCCTTTGCCACTGCCGTGTGCACGCGAGTCCTGCTTGTAAGTCCTTTGCCACTGCCGGTGCACGTGAGTCCTTTGCCACTGCCGTGTGCACGTGCGTCCTTTCGAGGGCTTTTCGTATGGGCTTATATAGACCCGCCCCGCGAACCTTCTGGAACTCACCAGACTCTCTTCACCACGCCCTCACGCCATTCCGCTCGAGCTCTGATTGGCTGGTGGCTCTTACCGTCCCCCCACGCCGCTGCGCCGAGCTCAACCCTCCTTCACCTTTCGAGGCCCTGCCTCGTGTTAACTTGACTAGGGGACAGCCAAATGGGGCGCGGGATGGATTGCGCCCATAGAGGTAGAATGGAGGTTGGAGCAAAATGATTGGGGGGCCTATTCTCCTGTCTTTACACAACGTAGGTACTAAGAGGGGAAATGGCCTATTCTTACACATGACTATACTACAAATGGGCCTATATGTTGCTCGTGTGACTAACTATGGGGGGCAAACCTTTAACCTTTAATGACTTCAATGTGCCAATCTCAAAACCGCAGCAATATATACCCTGCAAAAAAAGAAACGCAAAACTGCAAAAAAAGAAACGCAAAACTGCAAAAAAAGAAACGCAAAAGTGATTTTAGATGTATATTTTATATATCATATAAATTATCAACAGATGATAATCGATTGTTCAAAATTGGTGCACATCATTCTCATTGACCCAGGTTCCATATGGCACACATGGAACAGGAGATTTTCAAGGTGAAGGTCATCTGTGCTCAATATCCTGTATTGCCACCATTAGAGTCTAAAACTGACTGACATCGTCATCCCACGGAAGCAATCAGATCCCGAATTGTGGCCTGGTGAATGTTCACCCACTCTGCCTGCAGTGCTTGTGCCAACTGTCGGAGGTTCTGTGGTTGTTGCTGACGTGCTCGCAGTCGTTGATCCAGTGGATCCCATAAATGTTCGATTGGGTTTAAATCTGGAGACCTGGAGGGCCATGGCAGGACCTGGATGTTGTGATTCCTCAAAAAGGCTGTTGTCAGTCTTGCCATGTGAGGTCGGGCGTTGTCTTGTTGGAAAATGACGTTCACTTGTTGCCTAATGGGAAGGACGTTTGGCCGAAGAATCTCATCCGTGAGTCGTGGCATGTTTTCGCTGTTCACTTGCTGTAAGATTGTGACGGCATGCAAATGAAAACCCAACGTTTTTATAGCCCAACAAGTGATGTTGCACGTGCATGTCATGTTGGTGTGTTTCGGCGCCAGGCTCTCATGTGGTTGTGTTTTTGCGATTGTTCCATCTTTTCACCAAATTTCTGCAGTACCTCATTCTATCCACACAAATCAATCCCAATCCATGCAGAAATGACCAATTCATTTTTGGTATTAATTTTGGATGGATATCGGCAACACCCTGTCAGATATTTATGATTTTACTACTTTTGCGTTTCTTTTTTTGCAGGATATATATATATATATATATATATATATATATATATATATATATATATATTGTTGCGGATATGAGGACTGTGTTTTTTTTTGATTGTGTTGTATTGTGGTAAATTGGTGATGAATATTGCTTGAGTTTGCGCCTCCTGCCTCCAGAGCTGTGTAAAGGTCAAAAGGGCGTCCCATAATTAGTCCACAAGCATACACGTCAGCCAATCATAGAATACCCCTGTTCGATAGTTATATCTTATTCTGTGTTTTAGGGTAAGGCTGTGTCTCCCATTAATTGAAATACTCCATTGCACCAGTGAAAGAGATAGATTCCCTTCATTCCCATTCCCAAAACTTCATTCCCACTCCCAAAACTTCCATTCCCATTCCCAAAACCTCCATTCCCCCTTTTCGTCAATTACCAACTGCATTTTGGGCGGTTTTCCCTTCATCCGCCATTGACCACGAGGCAGGGTTGGGGAAGAAAGGCGGGTCCCCACCTCGTCATAGAGGGGAGGAGTGAACCAGCCCTTGCCGACCAACCCAGAACGAGGGGTTGGCTTTAGAGGGCGGAGAGAGAACGTTTTGGGGAGGTTCGCAAAGGGTCAAGGGTGGGGCTTATATAACCCGAGGCAGAGGCCCCCGGAGGGAGTCGAGGAGGGAGGAGATCAGAAGACAGAAAGGCCTTGAGTTGGACTAAGTAAGAGAGGAAGTTGTTGGACTGGGTGGGACTAAGAAAGAGAGAGAAAGAGTCCTGAAGCTTGTGAGGGAAGGAGAGAGAACCCGTCACACCAACCCCCCACCAGCCGCGTTGGCTCCACCAAGCGTTCACCTCCACCAAGGCTCCACCAAGCGTTCACCTCCACCAAGGCTCCACCAAGCTCTGCGTTGGCTCCACCAAGCGTTCACCTCCACCAAGCGTTCACCTCCACCAAAGCTCCACCAAGCTCCGCGTTGGCTCCACCAAGCGTTCACTTCCAGCCATCCACCTCCTGCGATTCCTGTCAGCATTCCCCGCGTGAGTCTGTCTTTTGTTTGTTCTGTCCTGGGTTAATTAAGACTGTAGGTAAGCTAGTATTTTCACTGTGTCACCTGCGTCTTATGTGCTGTAAATAAACGTGACTGCTTTCCTTTTGCTTATGTGTGTAAATAGTAAATAAATTTAGTAGTATTTCCAAACCTTTCTTTGCCTTCGTCTTCCTCTTTGCATTCGTCGTTTTAGTCTTTTCCCTCATTGAGCAGCCGCGGTGCGATCTGGCCAACGTTTGGGTGGAATCGGGTTCTAATCGGGGAATAACTGTTCGGTCGCGGTAATACCAACCGCTCGGTAAAATAACATCTTTAACCGCGTCCGCAACAATTGGTGTCGAGGAGTGGGATACGAGGCCCGAAGCGCGCTTAACGCGCTCGAAATTACAAGCTGCTGGAAATTTGTGTTGTAAAGCAAAAACCCGAATTTTGAAATCGCGCCATGGCTGGTCAAGGCGATCGGATGCCGGTGGGTGAGCTAGAGATAGACGGGGTGGAATCGACCCAGGACCTCGGGGAAATGTATATGGAGGATGTGGTTGAGGGAGTATCAGAATCACAAAATGGCGCTCTCGTGCACGAGGTTATGGGCGCGCAAAATGGCGCCTCGCACATGGCCACGGCGCCCGCGACCGTAGCAGCGCTGCTGGTGGATTCGAACCTTTTTTTCCTGCAAATGAGGGCCCTTATGGGACAAATGGGAGACCAAATTGGAGGTTTGAAAAACAGTATAGAGGCTCAGAGTGAGCAAATGGGAGCAATGAGGGGCGAAATGGGGGGCAAAATGGGGGAAATGGGGGGCAAAATGGGAGAAATGGGGGAACGGCTAGAAGCTAAATTTGAGAGGCTAGGAAGCAAAATGGAGCGAATCGGCAAAATTGCGAACAGAATGGGTGACCGCATGCAAGGATGTATGGAGACCATGGATCGCATGGTGGGCGAGAGGGTCCCAGGGGTGCACGAGGAGGTAACGCGGGTCGAGAAGCGCTGGTTGAGCGAAGCGGAGGAAAGCGCGGGTACAATGACGGGGGTAGAAATCGCGACACGGGGTTTGGAAAAGCCGGCGACCGATGAGGTAGAGGGAATTTTATTAAAACCAACGGTCGTCGAGGTGAGTAAAGAAAAAGTGGAAGTGGGCATTGAAATTGAAGAGACCGGGGACTTAGAAAACCACTCGCGGCGGGAGGAAGAAATGGATTATGTGCAAAGTCCCTGCTCACATCACGATGCTGTGCTTAACCCGAATGGAAGCTTGCAGGTTTTGGTGCAGGGAGGAAGAAGAACCCCGAAGGTGAGACGTGCTGTGTATTGGGCGGGGAGATTTTGTAAAAGGATGTTTGGCGACAAAAGAATTGTCGCGCGATTGGGATCGATATGGCACCCGGGCGTTGGTGAAGGGTCCCGTGTGAGTGGAAATGGCACGCGTGTGAAAAAAAAAGTGTGCGTCGGCGAGTGGGTGTGTTATAAAGTGTGGGAGTGAAACCGAGTGCGAGCGAGAATGCACGTCAGGGTGTACGGAGTGTACGTGCGAGGGTGAGAGTGACCCGGAGAGTGAGTTGGTGGTGGAGTGGGTGCGAGAATGCACGCTTGGAATGGTTGAGGGTGTGCGAGGAAGCACACCTGAGTTGGTGGTAGCGTGAGTGTGGGAGAGCCCATCTGAGCGCGTTAGTGGGTGGATGCCAGAGTGCACGCCCATGGTGAGTGTTACGGAGGACGTAATGGAGGAGAGGTGTGGACCGAGGTGTGCACGCGGCGAGTGTGCGCAAGAGTGTGCGCGAGAGGAGTGGTGTGTAACAGGGAGAGCGTTGGTGGAATGTACGGACGGCGTTGGAACGCCGGGTTTTGTGAGGGTGAAAGGGGTAGCGTATGCGTGTGAGCATGCCGGTGAAGCATCGACGGTAACCGGGTTAGAGGTTAGAGCGACGGATAGCCGATGCGAGCACTCGGGGCGCGGTGTGCTTTGTTGGATGCGAGGCCCGGCGCGGATCGAAGCTGCGTCGTTTCTCTTCGAAGCGTCGTTGCCGATTCGGGCTTGGCCCCGCCCCGCACGGTCGAGTCCGGGCCTTGTCGGGCCAGGCGACCGGTCCGGTTCAAGGGCGAGTGGGAGGAAGCGGAACGGTGCCCCCTCGCGGGGACGGGGTTCCGACCGAGGGAGATTGAGCCATCGGGCCCGGGACCGCAAGGTGCCGCGCCGAGATGGTGCGTGGAACCTCGGCCCAACCAAACCACCTCCCTTGAACCGAAAGCCGGACGGATTCAACCTGCAGGCGACCAAACCACCCAAATTCATTGCTCGGCTTTACGAACCGAGTTTAATGATGTCATGACGCACCGAGGCTAGGATATAGCGGACTGTGATGATGATGGTAGTGATTTGATACGAAATTTATAATAGTGGGTAGAATTGGCAGTAAATGGAAAATTTTTGATTTGTTGAATTTGGATGAGCAAAATTGATAGTGGGACCTCCCCGATGTGGTGGGATGGCAACCTTGCCATCCCTCACAGCGGGGGGGGCAAAGGAGCACTAGCTTATGGGGTTGATGGCAGTGAAAACTAGCCCGGGTGGGTTAGGATATTGTGTGTAGGGCCCTAGAAGATGACATTAGGTGACGTTAAGATTAGTTAGTGACAATGATACCTGTAGTGGGGACGCAGGTAGATTAGAGTGGATGATAATGACGTGGTATGTGCTTAGTTTAAAGGGAAGACGGGGAGCACTAAGTTAGCAGGGCAACAAGTAGTTTAGATGATGCCGTGTGTTTGAGGATTGAACAGGTGTGATTGCACAGGTGTGATTGCACAGGTGTGCAACTGAACAGGTGGCTGGAGCAGTGTTTGAGTGAGTGAAGGTGATTGTGTATTGTGATGACCAAATGGTCCAGGAAGAAAGGAGGGTGCAGGTGGCACCAGGTATGATTGCACAGGTGTGCAACGACAGGTGAATGGAGAACAGGTGTATGGAATAAATGGTATGGAGTATTGGAATGGATGGTCGTGGAGTGAGTATGGTGGAAATTGTGGAGTGGAGTGGATGGTGCGAAGGTGTGAATGGGGGAAGAGTGGACCCCCATCACGGATACCCGGGGCGGGTAGTGTAAGTGTTAGGTAGAGGGTATAGGTAAATTGTGGTTGGATATTGGCATCTGTGGTGCGGTTGGAAGAATGATGTTTGGATGGGTGCATTAGTGTTGTGGAAATGGCTGGGCGTGTAGCCTGTTAGTGTGTGTAGTTGGTTTGGGCACTCCACCACTGTGAGGATGTCGGCCAGGTGAGGCCGCAGGTGGGCTCTGGGAGCCGGTAGTTGTGGATGGGGCCCGAGGATCCGGAGGACGGACCCGGGTAGCCCAGTGCCAGAGGGCACCAAGGGGTGACAGAGCCAGGAGGGTCCTTCCCCAGTTAGTTAGGTTAGGGTGAGGAGCAGGTAAGCTTGGGTGGCAACTGCAGTGGTGGAGGTGTGCAGGTGGGTAGACCTGCTGGGAGAGCTACACGTCGCAGCCCAGAAATTGTGCGAGGGCACCGGGAGATGAATCGGGGGAGTGAGACCCCAAATTGAGAAGCACCACAGTTTGGTCAATGGGAATTGGTTTTTAGAACCCATAGAGTAAGTTGGCCAATGGATTGGCAGGGAAAGACCCCGGGTAGTGTAAAGTGTGTTAAAGTCATTTAGAGGATAGTTAGGATTGAAGTCTCCTCGCACCATCTACATCCACTCACCTGAGGTGACAGGTACTCCACACCATGCCATGTTTTGTTATTTTATTGTGCAGATGTTTGGATTGTGAGACGCATCATGACGTGGGTGTGACATTGTGCTTTGTTGTTCCATCTCTTCCTCCTTATGAGGATTGATGACGAATTGGGTGATGGCAAATTTTGAAGTAGAGGGATTGTGGAGACGAATTTGGTATAAGGGAAATATGGGGAAGACGTGACGGTAGCGACGAATTTGTAAAGGTGTAGATTTTGTACATATGGGGTAAGGGCAAGGGTAGTGTAGGTGACAGGGGGGTGACGTACGGTAGGGACGAGCTTTCTCACTTCGCTCTCCGTACGCATTTCGCCTTGCATTGCCTTATTGATGTGTACCCTTGTGACCTTACCCCTCGCTCATTTGTCTCTTTTGTCTCCCACATGACCTGTGCGCCATTGGGCGCCGAGGGGAGCGTGCGTGAGTCGGCCATTGTGCGCCCGGCACTCTCAGAACCAGCTGTCTGCATCGATGCACCACATTATGGACCACATGCCTGTGGCCGAGCACCACGTATGGACCCCATGGGTTGGGGCATGGCCCCTCTGCTGGAACCGGCCATGAGGGCCCGAAATCTTGCTGGCGGGCCTGGGGCACAGGGCACCGATTGCCCCCAGGTGAACCACACGTAGTCGGCCCTGTGGGCCATAAATAAAATAAAATAAAAAGGACACATTGGGTGCAAGTTTTAATACAAATAGGCCGCCAGTAAGAAAATGAAAGAATGACAACAACTGGAAGACAATAATAATAACCAGCAGAGGGAGCCGAAGAGCAAGAGATCACCTGCAGGGTTAGGGGTTGTTGGTTTTATTTTCTTGAACAATGGTGACTGCACCGATTGGTGCTTGGGTGTGTATTGGTGCGTTTTTGGGTGCTTTAATGGTGCATTGATGCAGAGCAGACTGTCTCCCCCCCAGAAAGAACAATTACAGGTCCTGGGTTAGTTTTGTAAATAAAAGCAGAGTCATTGTAAATAATGCTCCCCACCGTCAGTGTGTAGTTTGAAGACCATTCCGCAATTCGGTTAACTGTGGGCGTAAGTCTGTTAGGCAGGGTGCAATGGAGCAGCGGGACACATTTATTTATGTTTTAAAAACTGTCGCACTCAGGGTCAGGGTAAAAGTAGAGGGAACTACACCTACGTGTCACACTAAATAAAAAGTTGTAGGCCCGGGTCGTGCCTAAGAGGAGGAGGGTGCAGTGTTGCGGATATGAGGACTGTATTTTTTTTTGATTGTGTTGTATTGTGGTAAATTGGTGATGAATATTGCTTGAGTCTGCGCCTCCTGCCTCCGGAGCTGTGTAAAGGTCAAAAGGGCGTCCCATAATTAGTCCACAAGCATACACGTCAGCCAATCATAGAATACCCCTGTTCGATAGTTATATCTTATTCTGTGTTTTAGGGTAAGGCTGTGTCTCCCATTAATTGAAATACTCCATTGCACCAGTGAAAGAGATAGATTCCCTTCATTCCCACTCCCAAAACTTCATGCCCACTCCCAAAACTTCATTCCCACTCCCAAAACTTCCATTCCCATTCCCAAAACCTCCATTCCCCCTTTTCGTCAATTACCAACTGCATTTTGGGCGGTTTTCCCTTCATCCGCCATTGACCACGAGGCAGGGATGGGGAAGAAAGGCGGGTCCCCACCTCGTCGTAGAGGGGAGGAGTGAACCAGCCCTTGCCGACCAACCCTGAACGAGGGGTTGGCTATAGAGGGCGGAGAGAGAACGTTTTGGGGAGGTTCGCAAAGGGTCAAGGGTGGGGCTTATATATAACCCGAGGCAGAGGCCCCCGGAGAGAGTCGAGGAGGGAGGAGATCAGAAGACAGAAAGGCCTTGAGTTGGACTAAGCAAGAGAGGAAGTTGTTGGACTGGGTGGGACTAAGAAAGAGAGAGAAAGAGTCCTGAAGCTTGTGAGGGAAGGAGAGAGAACCCGTCACACCAACCCCCCACCAGCCGCGTTGGCTCCACCAAGCGTTCACCTCCACCAAGGCTCCACCAAGCTCCGCGTTGGCTCCACCAAGCGTTCACCTCCACCAAGGCTCCACCAAGCTCCGCGTTGGCTCCACCAAGCGTTCACCTCCACCAAGCGTTCACCTCCACCAAAGCTCCACCAAGCTCCGCGTTGGCTCCACCAAGCGTTCACCTCCAGCCATCCACCTCCTGCGATTCCTGTCGGCATTCCCCGCGTGAGTCTGTCTTTTGTTTGTTCTGTCCTGGGTTAATTAAGACTGTAGGTAAGCTAGTATTTTCACTGTGTCACCTGCGTCTTATGTGCTGTAAATAAACGTGACTGCTTTCCTTTTGCTTATGTGTGTAAATAGTAAATAAATTTAGTAGTATTTCCAAACCTTTCTTTGCCTTCGTCTTCCTCTTTGCATTCGTCGTTTTAGTCTTTTCCCTCATTGAGCAGCTGCGGTGCGATCCGGCCAACGTTTGGGTGGAATCGGGTTCTAATCGGGGAATAACTGTTCGGTCGCGGTAATACCAACCGCTCGGTAAAATAACATCTTTAACCGTGTCCGCAACAATATATATATATATATATATATCGGGTCTAGTTCTGTTAATGGTTCGAGCCGCGGGCTGCCATCCGCTCGGCTAATAACATCTTGTCCACGGCCTCGAACGAGGTTGCTCACCTGCCTCCCCAGGAGGGAGCTGGGCAGCTTCAGGACTCACGTCGGTCAGTCACAAACAAGGGGATTAATCCCCCCTTCTTAAGGGGAAAAGGGGCCGACGTAGAGATCCGTAACAATATATATACACAAAGAATTAAGTTAAGCACCCCCCCCGTTTTTTTACAACCTCGCACATTACAAGTTTGTTGTCGTCAAAACAGTGTAATATACCCATGATATTGCTATATTTTCTGGAGAAGTGATATTATGGTCACATAAAAACATAACAATCATGCCGTTTTCAATATTTTATTCTGAATAATTTAAGGTGAAATTTTTTGGGAATTTTAGGCATATTTTCACCTCAATTTAAGTATGGAGCTATAGGTCCATCACGGACAGTGTGGATGACGTTTATGTTTTCTAACGTACAGTCATTGTTCTGAGAAGACCTCTAGCGATCTTTGCGTCAATAACGTGTGTAGGACCCACGTGATCGGATCACTGACTCAACCAATCACTTTTTTTCACTTTGATCACTCAATTTCATCAATGGATAATTGCTAATGTCATACCAATCATTATTTGAGCTCACATACCTTAGAATATATGCCAATGTATACATATACACAAAGAATATATATTAGGGGGTGCTTACCTTAATTCGTTGTGTAGGGGTGCTTAACTTAATTCTTTGTGTATATATATATATATATATATATATATATATATATATATATATATATATATATATATATATATATATATATATATATATATATACACACACAGTGAAACCTTGACTTACGAGTTTAATTCGTTCTGTGACCGAGCTCGTAACTCAATTTGCTCGTTTCTCAAATTAAATTTCCCCATTAAAATGCATTGAAATGCTATTAATCCGTTCCAGCCCCCCAAAAACCACACCAATTTTTTTTGTTACGTGTTTTTAAATAAGAAAAATGTACTTTATAAATAACAAATAATGTATAAACAAGCACAACCTCGTATATACATAATAAGCGGCGTTACGCGCGCTGCTTGTAAACAAGGAGGAAGCGGACAACGCGGTAATTTGTAAGAGTCTTTATTCAAGAGCTCACTGTAACACTGGCGCGCTCCGGGCTGCGCGCCCGGTGTATATCCTGAGGCCACGCCTACCCCTCGGCGTGGCCCCCGCCCACTTGGTGTGCGGAATGATGTCACCACGCCAGTGAGCTTCCGTGTCCGCCACAATGTAAAGAAATAAACTGGTTTTATTAAGTGTATTTACCTTGAAGATCAGACGAAGATGCTGGCGGAGGTGGAGGAGATGACTTTTGCCTTTTTCGCCACACTTTCCTCTCTTTCACTTGCAGGGCGTTTCAATAAAAACCTGTCCAACGAGGTTTGTTTCTTCCTCCCTTTCAAAATGTTTCGATCGTACTGCTACGATCGTACTGCCTCGCCAAGTCGACAACACGCACACCTCGCTCATGTTTTTCGACGATTGCGTGTTTTATATCCAAGCACATCATCCTCTTCTTCTTCTCAGTACCGCCCTTGGCACTCAATTTCTTAGGACCCATGGTTAAAACGAAGAAATTTTCCAAAATAACCAAAATGCGAAAACAAAGCAGCAGCGATATACGGCAGAGATGCTTGCACGGCAAGATAACCACGTGACCGGAACGCTCGTTGGGCCACCTAGTGGCGGGTGGCGTAAGCTCGTAACTCAGATCTCGGCTCGCATCTCAAAGCAAAAAACCGCCCGAGCGACGGCTCGTATCTCGGAAAACTCGTAAGTTGGTGCACTCGTAAGTCAAGGTTTCACTGTATATATATATAGATATATATATATATATATTGTTACGTGGTCCTCCCGGTGACTACCTGGTCTCGGTGACCCCCGGACCGTGAGAGGAACTCCGCCAGAAAGATATATTATTTATGCGCTTTCGTAACGCAATCAATATGAATTCCAATCAATAAGACACCCCACACCAAGGATCCGGAACAATCAATAATATTTTCCCCGAGCAATCAACCATCAACAACCATCAACAACCATCAACAATCAACAATCACCAATATTATTAAGATGGCCATCTTATATATGTGTGTCCCCTTTCCCCACTCCCGACCCCTTGGGTACTCACGACCCCTTTGGTCTCTGTCCCTCACAATGTCTCTGGGCCCCTCCTGACCAAGATGAAGGTCGGCTTCTCCGCACACGGGCGGTTGAACGAACCCCTGGCTGACGTGCTCCCAAACGTGCACGTCACGTACCGGGAACAACGGTTGCAGCGCACACCTCCTTGCCAAGCAAAGCGGGCAAAGCAACGCGCGGCTTGTCCAGCGCGCGAGGCCCAAGGTGCGACCCGTACGCGTCCTTGTAGACGGTGAGGCGAACTGTGTAGGACGCTTGGTTCCGTGCACGAACCCACGGCAACTTGATGTGTCAAGGGGTAATTCCTTTCGCCAGACGGGTTTTCCAACGCAGCGTCAGACGCTGCTCAATATCGATACCCTCGCCTCGGAGCTCGGCGAGGAAGAAGATCGTCGCTTCTCCAGGACCTCGTGTCTTTCTCCTTCCGTTTCCGGTCTCCTTTTCCCCAGAAGGGCTCCTGACCCTTTAATCACAACAACCTTTAATCGACTACACATTGATAAGCAAAGACCTGAATAGTAATTCACATGAATTCGTAACTATATATATATATATATATATATATATATATATATATATATATATATATATATATATATATATATATATATATAGATAGATATAGATAGATATAGATATAGATATATAGATATACAGTGAAACCTTGACTTACGAGTTTAATTCGTTCTGTGACCGAGCTCGTAACTCAATTTGCTCGTTTCTCAAATTAAATTTCCCCATTAAAATGCATTGAAATGCTATTAATCCGTTCCAGCCCCCAAAAAACCACACCAATTTTTTTTTAAATATACAGTATATATAAAAAAATATCTCGCACTTTATATTTCACCTGTATGCAGCATACAAGTTGGCAGGATGGCCTGGACTGGAGGTACGCACACTTGACTCTAAACTGTCCAGCCTGGGTTTGAATCCCGACCCAGCTATAACCTGTCATGGGTGAATCACAGGCAGGGTGATTCATCAATGTGTGTACCGCTAAACTGGGCGCCCCGTTTGCGTCCCATTAGTTGTTGGATGTTAAGGATCTCACCGTGTTTTCCACAAAGAGAAGGCGAGCTATCGCCGGCACTCTGAACAAGTTGTGGCCTGGCATGCTCTTCTCCTCTGCCGTTATATACGTCCTCCTCGGCATCTTTTTCCAGAAGAGCCCTGTCTCGTCACAGTTGAAGATTTGCTGGGGGATGTATCGTTCGGCTTCTATCAGTTCGGCAAAAGTTATAATCCATGGTTAAAACTAAGGAATTTTCCAAAATAACCAAAATGCGAAAACAAAGCAGCAGCGATATACGGCAGAGATGCTTGCACGGCAAGATAACCACGTGACCGGAACCCACCTGGTGGCGGGTGGCGTAAGCTCGTAACTTAGATCTCGGCTCGCATCTCAAAGCAATAAACCGCCCGAGCGACGGCTTGTATCTCGGAAAACTCGTAAGTTGGTGCACTCGTAAGTCAAGGTTTCACTGTATATAGATACAGTGGTACCTCGGCTTACGAGTGCCCCAACGTACGAGTTTTTCGGGATACGAGCCGTCGCTCGGGCGGTTTGTTGCTTTGGGATACGAGCCGAGATCCGATGTACGAGCTCAAAAAATTTATTTTTTTGAATTTTCCGGTTGTGGCTTCCGGTTCCGGTCACGTGGTTATCTTGCCGTGAAAGCATCTCTGCTTGGATATAAAACACGCAATCGTCGAAATACATGAGCGAGGAATCTCCTTGCTCCAGCCGGTGACGTCATCGGCGGGGATCCCCGCCTCCAGAGTGGCTGGTCACGTGACCGCCAAAGCGTGTCGCGCGTGCGGGTATAATGAGCTACACCTGTGGATCACGTGACCACGGAAGCACGCCTCGCTTGAGAGGCATGGCTTTCGGTTTGCGTTTTGCTTTATAAGGCGCGATAAATGGGCTTTTGAGTGTTAGCGGTTCATGGCGTTGACGGTTCATGGCGGTTCATGACGGTTCATGACGGTTCATGGCGTTGACGGTCAAAAACCCATTACATCAATTTTACCAGGCACTGTACAGTAAGTACAGTGGACACCAAATGCACGGTGGAAGGCTAGAAGTAGAAGATCGTCCAAGACAAGTGAGAATAAGCCATACTTTGGAGATGACGTCATTCGCTGGTCCGATAACCAAAGATGTGGTATAAAAAACCAGGTGAGCTAACAATGCAGCAATGAAGGAATTCGGCCAAGGCACCGGCACACAACGACCTACCTACATCGAAAGACTCAATGCCAATGGTGACAGAAGCCAAGACGGCCGGCTTAAACACTGCCGAAAGACCACGGTGTACCAACTTACGATGCAGAACATCTTGCACTTAATATGATGACAACAGGTGCCATCCTCTGACGTACCATTACAGGTACAGGTACAGTACACGTGAGCACAGAGCAAAAGTTCACTGAAACCGAGATTAAGAAAAAAGAAAAAACACCTCGTGGTCCGTGCTCGATATCCGAGTTTCAATCTTTTCAAACACATGATGCTCTCGGTCACGGTATCTCCTGCGAGCTGCTTCTCCTTCAACCACACAAACAACAACTTCTCCATATCTTCATGGATAGAGGTCCGGAGCTTTGAAATAATCGTAACGCCCTTGGCTGGCGTTATAGCCTTTATGGACTCCTTCTGCTTCAAAATCGTACATATCGTAGAAGGAGTACGATCGTACTGCCTCGCCAAGTCGACAACACGCACACCTCACCTGGCATGCTCTTCTCCTCTGCTTAATAAAACCAGTTTATTTCTTTACATTCTCTTGTATTATGTACAGTATATACGAGGTCGTGCTTGTTTATACATTATTTGTTATTTATAAAGTACATTTTTGTTATTTAAAAGCACCTAACAAAAAAAATTGGTGTTTTTTTTTTGAGGCTGGAACGGATTAATAGCATTTCAATGCATTTGAATGGGAAAATTTGCTTTGACTTACGAGCGATTTGGCTTACGAGCTCCGTCACGGAACGGATTAAACTCGTAAGCCGAGGTACCACTGTATATAGATATATAGATATATAGATATATAGATATATAGATATATATATTTATACAGACTTGGCATTTAATATGGAATTTTTTTTTTTCTTGACTTGGGTTTACTTTCTTAACTCAGTATATCAATCTGGTGAGTTTCTTTCACACTTTGGTGATTTATTTGTTAAAATAACCATGTCACTGATTGTCTGTCGCAGCAAGAAGTCAACAACAGGATTATATCACAGGTGGCGTGGCAAAATGTACGGACAGGTGCATTTGATGATTGGCTTCACAATCGGGTATATAAGGGTTGTTGGTTCTGTATTAGTGGAAAACAACTGCTGCACGTCTCCAAAAGTTATTGCCGCTTCCTCTGGAGATGGTCCGTCAACTCGACAATGCTTTTTGTCATGGAGTGGTGGCTTTACGAAATTACGGCATGAAACAGCGTGCTATTGCTCGACAGTATGGCATCACTCAAGGCCAGGTGTCAAAGATCCTGAAACGAAATGCTCAGAGGGGTGTCCCGACTCCAATACCGAGGCAGGACGTCCCCGCAGAACCACAAGGAGGGATGATCGCCAGCTGCACCGGTTAGTCCGCAATGGCCGTCCCAAGTCAGCTAATCGGCTTAGGGCTGAGTGGCAGCAACTGACAAATGTGCCTGTATGCAGAAGGCTAGTCAACCAACGACTGGTTCAAGCAGGCTATCGTGCCAGGCATCCCCCGAGAAAGCCACGCCTGACCAGACAACACCGCCAGCGCCGATTGCAGTGGGCCAGAAGGCACCGTCAATGGCAGCCAGGACACTGGAATCATGTGATCTTCAGTGACGAGTCTAGTTTTCTGGTCTATCGTCAAGATGGCCGCGTCCAAGTGCGCAGACAAGTGCATGAAGCCTACAACAAAGATTGTATAGTGCCAAGAGTCCAAGCTGGAGGTGGTGGGGTGACCGTTTGGGCTGCTTTTCATGTAGGGGGCAAAACTGACCTGGTTGTTCTGAATGGAAACCTGAACCAGTTCAAGTACAGGGCCATTCTGGAAGAAACAAGGCTTTCATCCGCAGCTCAATGGAGTACTGCTCTCCCCTCTGGGCTGGTGCTCCTGCCTCACACCTAGCTCGTCTTCACGTTGTTGAAACCAAAGCGTTCAGAATCATTGGAATCTCCCACGATGACGCTATCTCCGAGGGCCTTTCACTTGATCACCGCAGGCAGGTTGGTGGTCTTTCCGTCTTCTACC
The DNA here is from genome assembly GCF_964187855.1 of Myxine glutinosa. Lineage (NCBI taxonomy): Eukaryota > Metazoa > Chordata > Myxini > Myxiniformes > Myxinidae > Myxine > Myxine glutinosa. Next base: position 99,997,128 of record NC_136266.1, on the reverse strand, counting down.
GACTCCTCTCTGGCCTTGCCCCCCCAGCTCTCTCTGGGCTCTGCCCCCCAAATATTCCTACAGGTCGCACAAGATCTGCCTGCAACCCTCTTATGGTTAAATTGCCAAAATCAAGACTCTTTGCTCACCTTCACTCCTTCATTCCTCTTTTCTCCCGCCTCTGGAACAAACTCCCTCACTCTCTTCAATCCTACTCCTCCCTCCAGGTCTTTAAAATGGCTGTTCACCACCATCTCTTATCTTCCCCAATCCAAAACCTTGAGATCTTTTCTACCCCTGCTAATTTCACCCCAAATCCACTTTTTTGAGGTGACTTTTGACTTCTTTCCTGGAAGTCCTTGGTGTCCTTGTGTTTTATACCTATCCTGCCTCCCCCCAGGCCCTCTCCCTCCAAAAACATCTCCCGATGTCCCTGCTCTCAAATGTTGTGTTTGTGTGCTTCCTCCCCTTCTCTCCCCATCTTGTCGACCGCTCCCCTTTTTATATACTTTGTTTGCTTGTTTGTTTGATTTGTTTGTTTGATAAATGTTAGCTCTTTCACGAGCCTAGACTCTATACAAAAAAAAAACATTGCTTCCATTTGCTCGTGCAGCCTTTTGAGGAAACTTTGTCTTCCAAGATGACAATGCACGGCCTCATCGTGCTCGCATGATCCAACACTTTCTTGCTGACCGTGGTGTAGAGCATATGGAGTGGCCTGCCATGTCCCCGGATATGAATCCGATAGAGAACTTGTGGGCAGAATTAACGCGTCAAATCGACCACTTGGACCAGCAGCCGACCTCTGTGTGTGAATTGCAGCAGGCTATTGTCACTGCATGGCAAGCGATTCCTGTCCAAACCTTGGTAAATCTCGTGAACAGCATGCCTCAACGTGTACGACTGTACGTGCTCTCTTGAATGCTCGTGGGGGTTACACAAAGTCCTGAACTGTAATTTTACTGTCCGTAATCCCAGTCGTAATTTAACTTTTGTTTTTGTTAAAAAAATTTTTGGCTAATGTACAAAATAGAGATACTTCTGGAAAACGCACAGAAGTTTAACACAGTACTGTCCATGAATTGAGTTCGATATCAGTTTACATCACTTTCAAGGATCAATTTATTTGTTTCGAAATGTCAAATGTGGTTTTTGTTTCTTTTAAAGGTCACATTAACAAAATCTAGAATAATTTCAACATAATTCCAATGAACTTTTGGTTCTAAGACATCTTGAAAAGTAAGTTCACCCCCACAAAAAAAACATTCCATATTAAATGCCAAGTCTGTGTATATATATATATATATGTGTGTATGTATATATATATATATATATATATATATATATATATATATATATATATATTATATATATATATATATATATATATATATATATATATATATATATATATATATATATATATATATATATGTATATATATATGTATATATATATATATATGTATATATATATATATATATATGTATATATATATATATATATATATATATGTATATATACATATATACATATATACATATATACATATATACATATATTGTTTTGCAATAAAGTACACTCCCCCCTTCCTAGTTAATTACACGACAACATGTAGCCTGCATTAGTCAGTTATTTCTTATTCAATGTAAAGATTAGCTCCCTTCCCATTGTGTTGTAATTACAGCAGATATGTGTTGAGTTTAGGGAGGATTTCAAACCTTCGTATAGATGAAGGAAGACGTTGATTCATGTGCAAGGAGGCATGGCTACAAGCACAGTCCACATGATCAACTGCAACTGTGGTAGGCGTGGCTAAAGAAACCACCCACGTCACCAGCAGGTAACCAATGAGAGGGTGTGGACACGTCGCCAGCAACCAATGAGAGATCATGGACACGTAAAACAACCAATCAGGTCTGGCCACTTCTCTAGCAAACTTCGCCGGCAAGCTACCAGTGTTACCTCGGCCAATGGGAGGCTGTGGGACATTCTAGGAAGCCTTTCCACTCGATAAAACCCATGCCCATCGCACTCTGCTCTCTCTGCTCTCTGGCTGCCCTCTTGTCGTAGTCCTTCGAGCTGGCTGTCCTCCATGCTAGTTCATCCTTCCTGCGCTCGACCTTCGTTCCTCGTGCTGATTCTTCATCCGAGCTGAGGTCGTCGCCTGCGCTGAATCGTTCCTGGAGCAGGGATTGTCGTTCGTTCTGATTTCGAAGCGGCGGTTTGTATTTCGGACCTTCCTTCATCCAAGCTGCACGGCCGGATTGAGCTGCGCACAGAAGCGGCCACCCTCGAGTCCGCGTCAGCACATCGATCGGTACGAGTTAACCTTTGTGATTCATTCCCAGTGTGAGTGTGCAAGGCGCCTGTCGGGATTTAGGCTAGGTAAGCATTGATAAGCCTGCCTCTCGTCCTTTATCTGTGCTTTTTGTAAATAAAACGTGTACATTTTGTTTCCTTTCAAACCTGTTCGAGTACGCCTTTTCCCCCATTGGCCCAGCATCGTTCGAAACCAAATCCGGTTGCTCAATCAGGTCCATATATCATGTTAATTAGCTCAGGGATTATGTAAATTAATTCCTTTTATGTTGTTCCCTCATTTATCCCTATGTCCCTTATGGCACCTCATTAGACACTAGTTAAAATCACGCATTTAATGGCACTCAATAATAAAACATACCGGAAGCCAGGACGTCGAGCCTGACTGCTGACAACCCCGACATGGGAGGCACACACAGGACGGGCAGGCCGAGGCCACACCCCGAGGAGTCGTGATTTGTCAAGGTTTTGATTGACAGGAGGACTGGTAAGAAGGGACTCGCTGATTGGCGAGGAGGATAAATGACGTGAGAGCCTGAACGATAAAGGAACGCACTAACGGACACTCTTCTTCTTCGCTTCGCTCTCCTCTTCGCTTCTCTCTGCTCTCTGCGTCTGGTCTGTATCGTGGCAGTCGGCATTTATCTCTTGTTCTGTACAATAAAGCGAACGATTGTGCTTGGGCGACGGGCTCCAGGAAGCGATTTGACCGACCGTGTTCGGAGACACTACTGATAGACGTGCAGCGGCAGAGCCGCGGACTGAGGGCTGCAGTTTCCCACCAAAGACGACGAAGATGGGCACGGCTGGACGAGCGAGCTGCACGCGGCCCGTTCGATTCACGCGGAAGGCCTGTTGCGCGCCAGCAGGTGAACGAGGGCCTAGTGAACGAGGACGTACGGAGGCCGAGCAGCGTGGGAGCGAGCGGCTCCCGCCAACGATCGGGTGGTTGCCGCCAATGCCCCGGACGATTTTGACGACCCCTGACGAGACCCCACCAGTGATCAGTTACGTGCGCACGCACACACACACACACACACACACACACACACACACACACACACACACACACACACACACACACACACACACACACACACACATTATTTTCAGTTATCTTTCCCTGTGTCCGTGTTTCAAGTCTGTTTGTGGGGACGTCCCAATTGAGGAAATTATTTGATCGTGCGTTTTGTTTGTTACTGGCATTTGTTTTTGTAAATTTTAAATCCGTTTCGTGCGAGTTATTTTCAGGCTGGTTTGAGGACTGCCGGTGGGATCCGTTCAGGTAAGCGCTCTTCAGCATCATCATCCTCCCCCTCCTCCTCCTCCTCCTCCTCCCCTTGCATTTTGTTGTGCAAGGCATCACGTTGTTTGTGTCCTGATTGTAGCAAAGCATTGTTGGTGCACAAATGCATAAATCAAATGATTGAAGTATGGAAAGGGAGGGGGTGAGTGGAATTGGGGGGTGGTCCATGTGTTCTCATTACACACAAAGCAGGGCAATGCAGACATATTATGTAAAAGGTTGTAGAATGCTTGCAAAAAAAGCTTGTTGTAGAAAGAAAGCTTGTTCAATCAGCATGAGACATCTCCCCCTTACCGAGTGACACTGATGAGACACATTATAGTTATTGTCTCGTGCACTACTTATCCTGTTGCATTACATTTCAAAAATGTTGAAATTGTGATGTTTACAGATGAATACAATTCCATAAAGCAACCTTGTCAGTTAAAAAAATTGAAACGAGGTATTTTCAAATGTGAATGTCTTCATTTATTTCAATAAACATGTAAAACTTAAAGTGACACCACTTCTTAACTACGAAGTGAGCCTTTAGAAATCGAAATTTCAAAAAAACAAAGGACACAAACTAAGTTTGGCTTATTCGACTCAGTTTTTCATGCTCTTTCCGATGGTGCAACTCTCATCGCCCACTAATTTCCATCCAATTAGCCACCCAAAGTTTGCTTCATGGAAAAAAAAAACTTTAGGTCAAACTTCAGAGAGAAAACTTTGACTCCGAACGTCAAAGCTTTCCCCCCCCTTCCTCTCTTTTCCCGTCTTTCTAATATTTATTTAAACATTTATATAAATAATGTCTTTCTAATATTTATAGAAATATTTAAATTTGAAGGATTTAGAGGCAGCTCTAGCTGCCATTACGAGGGGTTTGTCATACTCCTCTCACCTGCCCATACGTGGAGCTCTAAGTTTTTACCCTGCGCTCGCAAAGCGAAAAGCTCGGTGAAGCATTCAGGTACGTACGTACGTACGTACGTGTCTGCATTTTAAAAATTCATTTTCTCGGAAACCGTTGGTCCGATTGACATGAAATTTTCACCATAGGAGGGCCTCCTCCTGTATAATATTTTAGTGAATATTATGACGTCATAGGTCATGTGTTACAGACACCATCTTGGAAAAACCGAAAAACGTTGCACCTCTATCGCCAAAACCGCTCTATGGAAAAAATTGAAACGTGGCTCATTGTAAACAACTCCATATGGGGAATAGGTATTAACGATGTCATTGGTGCCATAATTATGACCTCATAATTCGACAAGGACAACGCTTGGTCTGATCAGTTTGAAATTTATTGAGCATGATCTTTGCAACAATTATTTAGAGAATATAAATTTATGACGTCATCACTCACGTGGTCTGGCAGCCATATTGGATCAAAAAAAAAGAAACGTTCAAAAACAGAAGAGTTGGCTCACACCAAGTTGACTGCGCAGGGTAAGTATTCTATGAATACCATCTAGTTATCACTGAATTTGAAAACCTTCAAATCGGTTTATCTTTTTCTTGGTTGAAAAAAAACCAAACATTTAAAAACAGTTGAAATTGAGAGATCTCGCAGAGATGCTCATTTTAACCTATATAAATATATACCCTACTCAACGCAAACCCAGTCAACGAGAGAGTTCCCCAGTGGGGCTCGATACACATTTAGTTAACAGTCCCACAGGAGTGCTATGAACTTGTTTCTTATCTCTTTTTTTTTTTTCCACCATCCATTATGCTTCAAAACCCTGAAACCTGCAGCAAAACTTTCTTCAGTGGTACGTAGAGCCCGGACTGATAAATCATTGATGCCAACCCTGAGCTGGAAGAGAAGTTTCGATCACAGATTTTCTTTCATTTTTTGAAATACCAAAAAGTCACTGGGCGCAGCCTCTGATGAATATGGTGGATGTGGGATCGGTTTGATGTTCTGCTCTGAAGAATTCCTGCATCTGAGCAGCCCAAAGTGGTGAGGCGTTATCATGGTGGAAGTCAAACCCCAACTGCATTTATTTTGCAGCGGGGTTTGAAGACATTCCAGACATTTATTTTGTATGGATGACGAACTTTATTTCAAGATCTAAATTTAACAACCAGTAACAGTTGTCCCTTTTGGAATGCATTGGGTGAGAATGATGTCACAAGCATCCCAAAAGATGACCACCATCAGCTTCTCGGCTGGCGTGTCCACGCATTTCTTTGACGAAGGCGACTTTGAATGCTTCCAATGTGTCGACTGCTTTTTGGCTTTCTTGATTACAATAGGACATCCAGTTTTCGTTCATAGTCACAGTTGTGTTCACAAACTGTCCCCCATTTGCTGCAGTCCTGGTCACCATGTTCTGAGACATGGAAATTGGTGTAGCTTTTTTGTTGACTGGATTTGTTGCGTTTGGCATGCAGAAGCTTTTGCCATTTTGAGATGGGTGTGCAAAATCGTATATGCAGAATCACTTTATGCCTGTGGCCATGGTGATTTCGTGCACCATTCTTTTGAAAATATTTGTCACAAATTGTTGTATAGCCCCGGACAGTTCTCTCGTACAAGCCCGCGCGCGGCACAGAGACAGCCGATCGATCTTGCAGGAGTGATCCAGAGATCTCCCACAACCAGGACGGTGTACCCTGCCTTCATGAAGTCAGGGCTACCACAGTGTTAGAAAGAGAAAGGGAGAGAGACGAGAGGGAAAGGGCTGGTCCATGGGTACCGATTGGCACTCTGGCTGTGACAGCGCTGCCCTGACGAATCCGGGCAGCAGGGAAGAATGGGGAAGATTTGGACCCTGACTTGCATTGGGGAGCGGAAGGGAGGGGGGTGTGTGGGGGGGGGGGGGGTTGGTACAACCACCACGAAGAGACATCCATGATGGTTGTCGTCTCAAGTTCTTCCACATGCTGAATGTTCTTTCATTGAAAAGCTTGATCAATGCAGTCTGCAACGAGGCTCGGGCTCACTACTTTTGCCTGCCTCTTCAAACTTGTAATCCCAACACCGAACATTATTTGCATCTATAATTAACTCTCCATACACTGCAACTTGGTGGTGAAGATTGTTCACACGGGCATGCTCAATCTAATGCAGAAATTTCATGACAACACATTGCTCTTGCAAGCTTAAACGGGCCATTTTCAGGTGTACAAGTAAACTCTACATTGAGCAATGATGCATAACTTGACATGCGCTGCTGCTACATGTCGAATGGCATGGGAAACTTTGCATTAACATGTGCGATTTGTTTTTCTGTTCACATTCATGCATTCAGGGGGCCTTCATATTTTAACTCACCTCGTTCTGTTTGAATTCACCCAAGACTCGATTGATATTCCACATAAATCACACTCAGGATAAAGGCAGCATATGAGATTTAAACTTTGCTTCCGACAATCATGAGCCATGTGATCAAATGAGAGTCCCAAACAGCCCAACCCAAAAACTAAAATGCAAGTTGACTCCGAAGTCGGATGCAAAGAGCAAACAGGAAGTAAATGTTCACCCAGATTGACAAACATTTAAAATATGCTTATTTTAACTACTCTCTGAAAGCAAATTAATAATCCCAAGGTAAAGCAGTTTGTATGTTGGCTGTGTCTGTGGTGTTGGCAATGTTTGTTCAGTATTTACTTTTTACAATATTTTCCCCAATTTTTTTTACTTGATGAAAGTGTAAATAAAATAAAAACTTTGCTAAGTTGTTACATTTCTGCTCCATAAACAGTGTGCAGCAGAACTGGTGAAGACTGTCACGTCACGCTACGATGAGTACATCAGTGTCAAAGAGTTGTCAGACAAGATTGGACGCTCATTGACAGCTGCCAAGAAGGATAATGATTTCATCTATCATGACCGTGTGCCAGATGTAAAGGACTTGGAGCCAATTGGAAAGGTCACCCTTGTGAAGATCATATTACCAGAAGGTCGACTCAGCTCAAAATTTTCAGGTTTGCACCATGGATAGAGGTTTTAGGCACCTTTCTGACCATCAAAGTTAAATGGTACTGTTGTGGAAAACCATTCAGGTCCGCACAACTTTAGTCCAACGGTTTGGTTTAATTGCATTTAGATCATCAGATCATTCCTGTAAGTAGAAATACACAATAAGCATACGATGCGACATCTCATAAAGCCATTCATATCAGTCAATGCAAGCAAGCCAGATATTCTATAAAGGCGTACCATTAACGAGGCTACCGATGTAACATGTCACAAGGGAGAAGTCTCGGAGCACTGACACAGCAACGGGTCTTATAGTCACGCCCCTAGTGGGGACAACAATGACAGCGAGCAGCGAGCATCCCCACCCGGGTTCAGTACGGATACGATTTCACTACATTCACCCCCCCCGTCAGAATTATACGGCCGCGTGGCTAAAAGCGAGTGAGCGTCAGCATGGGCGCGGAGTATCAGTCGGCCCAACCGTAGCGGGCCGGGCGGCGAATTTCTCTGCCAGCACGCGTTCGAAATTCCCCGGGTACGGCGTCTCGTAACCCTGTATCCCCGGTGTCAGAGGCGTCAACAGGGTCGGGTGATGAAGGGGGTAACGCCAAGTCGTCGGACCCGGGCAGTCTCGACGGGGGGAGTGTCGGTGGACTATCGGCGATGGGAGCGTCGGGAGAGGTCATAGTCTCATAGATGGGTTCGACCGGTTCGTCCGATTCCCTACTAAGGTCGTCGACCCCGCAAGGGGCAAGATGACGAACGGAGACAGTAGTCTCACGACCATCAGACGTCATCACACGAGCATGCTCAGGATTAGCCTGGAGAATCTGCACTTTGTCCACAAGGGGGTCGTACTTGCTCGCGCGAACTGCCCGTTTAAGGTAGGCCGGCCCGGGCCCAGCGAGCCAACTGGGCAAAGACCGTATACACCCCGAGCTCCTGGGGTGGTGGAAAAGACGCTCGTGGGGAGTTTGGTTAGTTGCCGTACTCAGGAGTGCCCGGATTGAGTTCAACGCCGCAGGTAGCGACCAAGCCCATTTATCGAGGCCCCGGCCGTGGGTCCGGAGATGGAGCATGACGGCCCTCCAGATAATCCCGTTGAAGCGTTCGATCTGCCCATTAGCCTGGGGTCTATACGGCGTGGTGTAACTAGACGCAACGTTGTTTTGGAGCAGATAGCCGCGCACCTCCTGAGACAAGAAGACTGCACCCCGGTCGGTATGGACATAGGCCGGGTAACCGAACATTGAGAACAAGTTCTGTAAGCAACGCATCACCGTGGCAGCAGTCATGTCCGCGCACATATAAGCAAAGGGGAATCGTGAGTACTCATCAACGATAGTGAGCAGATAGCGAGAGCCGCTCGACACCGGCAAAGGGCCCTTGAAATCCATCGCCAAGCGTTCCCACGGGCGTGTAGCCTTCACCAGAGTCCCCATAGGGGGGTTATAGAAACGCGGTTTGATTTCCGCGCAGATAGCGCAGTCGCGACAGATACGGCGGATATCGTCAATCGAGTAAGGGAGATTCCCACTCCGCACGAAATGAGCGAAACGCGTTACGCCGGGATGGCCCGCAGTAGCATGCAGCACCCGTAGGCCCTCCAACGAGGTGATACCAGCACATGTAGTGGGGCGCGATAAGGCATCGGCGGCCTGGTTATCCTTCCCTGGGCGATATTTGATGGTGTAACAGAAGTCGGCGAGTTCGATACGCCAGCGAGTGATTTTCTCGTTCTTAATGCGCTGGGCGTGTAAGGTGTCGTACATGAACGCAACGCTTTGCTGGTCCGTGATGATTTGGAAGCTCCGCCCGAGTAGGTACGGGCGCCATCGCCGAATAGACTCGACGATCGCATACGCTTCCTTTTCAACGGACGAGTGCCGCCGCTCAGCGGAGGTAAGAGTCCGTGAAAAGAAGCCACGGGACGTCCCCCTTGGGAGAGGGTCGCCGCGATGGCCTGATCCGAGGCGTCACTTTCGAGGACGAACGAGCCGCTCTCGTCGATGGTTGCTACGGCGGCTCGGGCGATGTCGGTCTTAAGACCTTCAAAGGCCGTCAATGCGGCCGAACTCAGGGGAAAAGTGTCGCAGGCCACAAGGGGGCGAAGTTTCACGGAGAAATTTTGCACCCATTTGGAGTAATGGGCGAACAGCCCAAGGGCGCGTTTCAGGGACGCCCGATCGCAGGGAGGGGCCATGTCGAGCAAAGGTCGCAGACGTTCCTTATCCGGAGAGACAGAGCCATGGGTCACGGTGTACCCCAGAAGATCTATGGTGCGTAGGGAGTATCGGCACTTATCCTCGTTCATAGTTAAGTGATACCGTTGCGCGACCTCAAGGAAGCGCTTCAGATTAGCGTCATGGTGCCCTTGGTCATATCCACAAACCGTAAGGTTATCGAGGTAGACGAAAACATCGGTTAAGTGCTCCCGCGCAACGAGGTCATCCATGGCCCTCTGGAAACAAGCGACCCCGTTCGTCACCCCAAAGGGCAATCGTGTAAATTGGTACAACCGCTGCCCCGACTCGAAAGCGGTATAGATACGATCCGCCCTAGAGATAGGGATCTGGTGGTACGCACTACGGAGATCGAGAGTACTATAGACCGAATACTGGGACACCTGTTGCACTAGCGCGTCCATCCCCGGAAGGGGGTAGGCATCCAGCTGTGTAAAGCGGTTAATCGTTTGGGAATAGTCGATTACCATGCGTTTGCGATGGGCCTCACTGCGCACCACTAAGACCTGGGCACGCCACGGCGACCTACTAGGTTCTATGATGCCGTCTTTCAAGAGCTGAGTCGTTTCGTCCGCAATGAATTGCATGTCCGCGCGAGAGTAGCGTCTCGATTTTACCGCGACAGGGGTACAGTCGGAGGTTAGATTGGGGAACAGCGAAAGCGGACGGACGTCCATTTGCGCAAGGGCGCACACCGTTAGCGCGTCGTCCGCCCCCACAACAAGAGTGTCAGGCCCACCGAACTCCATTACCAGACGTCCATGCAGCTTAAGAAAATCGTGTCCTAGCAGAATATCAGCACATAATGCGGGTAAAACCATAAGGTGTACATCAGGGAAAACCCGTCCCTTTAGCACTAGTTTCAATCGGCATTCCCCTTTTGTGCTAAGCCGGAGTCCCTGGGAAGCCATGAAGATCCGTCTCGTAGACCGCCCGATCCGCCATCCATGCCTGAGCACAAGTCGCTGGTCGATAAAACTATCCGTAGATCCGGTGTCCACCAAGGCCTGAACACAATGGCCCTCAACCATAAGGGGAATAAGGGCTTGAGCCAGGCCAGACGAGGCAGCTGGGAGCGGGACTGAGCCCCCCGAATGGGTCGGACCAGCCTCGCGGGTGGATCCTACACCAGCAGCAGTTTTGCGATCGTGGCCGGAGTCTGCGTTGACCATGGGGGATCCATTATCGTCATCAGAGGGCTTTCCCCAGCATTCCGGTGTTTCGCGATTCAAAATCCGACGAGAAAAGGCCTCCGTAGTATTTGGCATCGCCTTTTGACACTCCTGGCAGATAAAGGCTTCCGTTGTAGCCGAAATCGCCTTTTTCGTTTGGTCGCTTTGACAAAAGGCTTCCGTAGTATTCGAAATCGCCTTTTTCGTTTGGTCGCTTTGACAAAAGGCTTCCGTAGTAGTATTCGAAATCGCCTTTTTCGTTTGGTCGCTTTGACAAAAGGCTTCCGTAGTATTCGAAAGCTGTTTCTTCCCTTGCGTGGCTCGAGGTTTGGCCAAGGACGCGGCCTTTGTCCCCGATGGAGAATGAGACGGTGGTGGCTGTCCGGTGGCGCCAGTCAAGGTTGTCTGCGCGCCCAGCGGGCCGCAGAGAGGGGCCCTCCCCTTCGAAGTCGGGTAAGGCGCTGGGCTCGTGGGTTCTGTTACAAGCCCGTTCAAGGTTGCCGCGCCTGCGCGACCGCGGCTGCGCGAGTCGAAGGGCCGCGAGCCGCGTGCCGATTTCTTGCACACTTTCGCGTAATGTCCCTTTAGCGAGCACAAATGGCAAATAGCGTCACGTGCCGGACACACGACTCGGGCATGACGAGGCCCTCCACAAAAAAAACATGCGGCCCCGCGCAAGGCCTTGGGTCTGCTGGTCGTAACGGCAGCTGTCAGGGTAGGGTCATCCTCCGGAGCATCCCGGAGTTCAGCAGGCGGATCCACGTCCTCGTCAGTGGTACTCTCCGGCCGGGCGTGTAGTGAGGTGCCCGCCAAAAGGCGCGTGCGATCATAGGCGTTCGATTGCATCCGCGCTTCGGTATACACCGTCGCTTGCTCAACCGCTGTAGCGAAGGTCAGGTCGGTCTTCTCCAAGAGTTTGAGACGTAGTTCCTGGGAGGAGACCCCTGCTATGAAGGCATCTAAAAGTCGATCATCTTTAGCCTGCTCGGGAGTCCGTGGCTCCTTGGCGCTGTCCAGCATGAGCTGCCGGAGCTCCTGGGCGTAATGATCCATAGGCTCGTTGGGCTGCTGCCGCCGCGTCTGCAGCAAATAACGCGCATACACAGGGCTTTTTTCTTTTATATAAAGCCGCTTGAGCTCCGCGATGGTAAGATCATACGTCGTGCATTGAGCGACCGCGTGGTAGACCCGGTAGTCGATTTTTGAGTGTAATATTGCCAGCTTCGCGGCAGGCGTCGGAGCGGTCTCAGGCTCATCAAAGAGATGCTCCAGTTGTCGGAGCCAGTGCTTGAGTTGCAAGCCTCCGTCCGTGGCTTGTGGGTCGGCGCTGAAAATGGACACCGTCAACGTCTTGTTGCCAGCCATGTCAGCAGATCTTAAATGCAATTAAGTGTTGTGGAAAACCATTCAGGTCCGCACAACTTTAGTCCAACGGTTTGGTTTAATTGCATTTAGATCATCAGATCATTCCTGTAAGTAGAAATACACAATAAGCATACGATGCGACATCTCATAAAGCCATTCATATCAGTCAATGCAAGCAAGCCAGATATTCTATAAAGGCGTACCATTAACGAGGCTACCGATGTAACATGTCACAAGGGAGAAGTCTCGGAGCACTGACACAGCAACGGGTCTTATAGTCACGCCCCTAGTGGGGACAACAATGACAGCGAGCAGCGAGCATCCCCACCCGGGTTCAGTACGGATACGATTTCACTACAGGTACCAACTTTATTAAATTGTATTGGCAAATTGAAGAGGCTTTATTTCTTGTTGTACAATCGGACAAATTTGAGTATTTGATTCCCCTTGGTTGGTGAAATTAATTGGTACACACATACACTCTTTAACAAGAAAGGGTTTATTAAAATAACAAGACTGATAGTCTAACAATGGCATAGCTGTGCTTGACCATGAATAATATTCTCCATGGGGAGTTCCTCCCCTGTTTAAAGTTTCTCATTGATCGGACAAGTCGTTGCAGAAGGAAACATTTTATAAAGCGAAAATACATAGACGCAAACACACACACGGACGTTGCAATAGTCTTGCATCATTTTTTTGCGGCGAGACAGACTATTGGAATTAAATGATCACAGCATTGGTTCATTACTTAGTAGTAAAATGTAGAAGAAAATCTATAAACAAATCTCGAACTTTCAAGTGTGCCACCTTGAACCCCCAAAGCCCACCCAGTCCAAGCAGAAAGTTCTCTATCACATTTGATTAACGCGTGGAGAGTTAGTGTTTTATCCTGGGAATTAATTGCAGCTTTTTGTTTGCATAACTCTGCAGATTTGTTTGAGAAACTGGTACCACTGGCTGTGAACAATGCAGTCACTGCTTTTAACCAGCGCCGTGCTGATGTTGTGAACAGTTCTGTAAGCCAGCTTCGAGATGCGAGTGCCCTGCTTAATGGGTGAGATCATAACTCGTTATTGCACGTGTGGATAAACTAATAGAAAACAGTCATTTCATATAGAAACATAAATGACCTTTTACTCGAACAGCCTTTGATGTTAAATTTGCAATGAAAATGGTTAAATTTCCAATTTAAGAGGTAAAAGTTCTCTTTCTTGGCAGAATTAATTTGCAGATGCATTGCTCCTGTGGTGTGCATGCATTTCTACACTTTATTTATTTGGGAAATGAGCGGGGAGGGGAAGGGGTGGGTAAAGGTAGGCGGGTTGTACTGTTGAGACTATTTGACTGCCATACTCAACTATATTGATTTATTGTCTAGAACGTTGGCGTCACTGAACCTGCCAGCAGCCCTGGAAGACATTTCAGGAGATTCTGTCCCAACTTCGATTATGGAAAAATCTCAGGCTGTGATTGCAAATGGTGGACTGGTGAAGATAAATTCCTTAATGAACAACTTGCCGGAGTCGTTCAAACGGAACAGAGAGATTCTGGATGAGGTGATGTAAATTTTTGTGTTCGTGTTGGAAGGTTTCATTTGTTGTAGATTTGATGAAATGGTTTACAAGTGAGCAATTAAGTGGTGAATGATTGCATGACAGCTAATTTTATTAGATTTTATTTTTGTGCTCTGGAGAAATTGTTCAAGATCTCTCTGGTGTTCCACATGAAAGCAATTTCAGTACTGCGAATGCACTCTGGGTAAGGTTATTGCAGATGGTTTCCCTTTGTCTGTCCAGTGGCAGTCAGGGCAGTGTTGTCAACCAGGTTACCAGTGAAAACTCATCTAATCTTCAAAATATGGTGGAATCTTATCAGATCTACCAACTCTGAGCAGAATGCTCCCCAACTTCATGTCCATAAAGTTGATGAAGATTGTCCTAATGAATTAAAATGTTGATATCTGTGCTATAAAACTACTGTGCATTCCAAAGGCTGTTTAGGCTTTTGGTTTTGACCCGTCTTCTGAGTGATTACTGAAAAATTCCAATGAAGACCTCTTATCCAATGATGTAAAATAAATGCACTCAATTTTTGCGAATGTAAGGTTTGGAGAGGAAATGTGCTGATGTGTATCCATGATGGCCATGCTGGATAGATTTTTTTCGTTTGTTTGTTTTAAATATTTTTTTATAATTATTATTTATTTATTTATTATTATTATTATTTTATTTTGTCACTCGACCATCACAAAAATATACCCTTTGCTCATTTGGAACCTCGGGTCTCATTTGGAACTTCGAATAAAAACATATTAGAAGGGAGATGTTATATTTCGTATTTAAGAGAAAACATGCAAGATCTCCGGTCTCCTCCATACTTTCATTAAAGTGAAATACCCCTCCACACCCCTTCCATGCACCCGACCCACCCTTACTAATTAACCTTTATTATCATTTCTCTCGATGCTTGCCATGATTTGAAAACCAATTTCGTAACTACATTTCCATTTGTATTTTAATGTGATGCATATCCTCAAGAAAGGTGTTAGCATTTTTATGTCCTGTATGTCCACTTATGTGCATCTTCTATATAGTTTTAGCATTTCAGCCATTTTCCATTGTTTTTTGTACCATGTCCCATGCTTTTGTCTGACAGGCCTTAAAGGTGCTTGCAGATGAGCAACTGAGTGATGATGAACTACGAAAAAAGTTTCAGCAAAAATGGCAACGCACTCCATCATCGGAGCTGTACAAGTGTTTGCGCACAGGTTTGTTTATTTTGACCTTTGTAATTGCATCATTGTTTGTAATTGCACACTAAAAAAATATGGATTGCTTCTTCACATGCATTTTACTCCACCAGAAAATTGTCAGAAATTTGATGAAAATATACATATATGGATAGGAAGCTATTTGTTGCAGTGTCATGTTCATGATCGATTTTGCCTGTACATACATTTTCACTTGCTCTTACAGAGGGAGACAAATATGGCACGTTAATCAGCAATGCTGTGAATGCTGACAAGGTGGTACAAGAAAAGTATGATCAACTGCAACAACCTATTGGTTTGTTGTGTCAGCCTGAGTCAGACCTGCAGGCCGCAATCCCTTCAGCAAACCCAACTGCTGCCCTTGCTGGTAGTGAGGTAAGTGAGGAAATCGCTTCTTCTTTCATATGCAGTATATGGCTGCGGTAGCATAGTTTGCTGAGCAACATGGCTGTGCCGCTGATACAATGCCATCTGTAGGTTATGGCAGGAATGAGGAACTTGGCCAATGTGTCCAGCGATAGCTCGCCTATTCTTCGTGAAAGACACCGTGGGATCTTGTATCCACCAACTGATGCTGGCAGACAAGCCGCCCAGTTTAACGTTCAACCGATTGACAGCACACACATTGATTCCAAACCTTGAATGAAAACACCACGATGACAGTTTATAGCCGGGTCGAGATTCGAGCCTAGACAAGTTAGCTCAGAGATGAGTGTGTGTACCTCTAGGCTATTCTGTCAGAGGAAATCACTGACCCTTTGGATAGAGAATGCCACGATTGATTTAATGTCTGTTTGTTCTGTGACTGGTGTTTGTTATAACTATTTACAAAGCGTAGTTTGAGGTAATTTTCTTGGAGAGACAATTCCACTGAATTGTTGCTTCATTCATGCTGATTTAGTTCAATGAATTTTATTGTTGTTTTTTTTTTCCCCTGGTTTTGGTTTAACATGAAGGCTCTTGCAATGAATAGTGCAGTGTCTTGAAGTTGATTTCTCATCCAATCAATGTTGCTGAACACAGGACACCTGTGTCCATTTACACAGCTGATCACCATCACCTCAATTCACACATTCTCATCAGCATTGCACCTCAGCTTATTTGAGATGTCAATACTCCAATGTTACATTATTCACATCATTTTTAAAAACTAATATCATAGGATATGTTTATGAACTTGGGGGCAGTGTGAGCAAACTGATAGTGGCCTGCAAAAGTATTCACCCCCTTCCAAAGTTTTTGCATTTTGTTGCCACCTGAGCTTATCTTGTGATGCTTTCAAATCAAACTTAATGTATAAAGTCTTCACAAATTACTCCAAAGTGATAAAGCTAAAAGATGCAGATAAAATGTGAATACGTTAGATTAACAGAAAATCAGATGATTTGCAGTTGCATAAGTATTCAAACCCTTTGCCTCTTTAACACTTAATCACTTCAGGAGCAAATTATTTGTTTGAAAGGTACAACATAAATGTAATAGGTTTCACTTGTATGTAATGAGTGGGGTTTAACTGAACAAGACTGACAGTCTAACAACGGCGTAGCCGGGCTTGTTTGATACTTTAGTTGAAGAGGATAGCATGACCTGGGGGGTTTGGATTCCATTTAGCAAATAATGTTTTTTTAACTTCAGGCATGGCCAACCGGTTCGTGAATGACTTTGGTAAAAATAGGCGAATGGCAAACGATGAACCAATAAATTCCACATTTCTGTGCCACCTTCAGTTGAATTTCAGGCATTGATTGACAGCACGTTCTCTATATTTTAATTCCAAACAGCATCATTCATCATTCCAATCACAAATTAATAATCTAGTATTAATATATCAAAATACAATGTTAAATCATAGTTGTATTGAGATATCAAACCAGCGAACCATCATCATCTTTTCACTTCAGTATTTGGGGGCAGTGTTCACGTCGATAACATTTCAAAATCACGATTGTATTGAGGAATTTGTGACACCTCCTACCTACTTTACGACACCCACTGGGACCCGAAAACGTTCCACAGAAGGTTATTATATTTCCTTTTAGTAAAATATGCAACTGTAATGGTTACTAAACATGTTACCCTGTCATGTGACCAGATCCTCAGCACTGATTGGTGTATGTTTGTGAGGACATATGGACAGCCCTATGGGCTACGCCGTAACAATTAAGCTCCGCACTTGTCTAAGGAGTTTTAAAGTGCAACTCACTTGGTCAACCAACAAGGCAAACATGAAGACCAAGGAGCTGAGGACATAAAGTGGTGGAGAAGCACTGTTCAGGAGAGGGTTATAAGAAAATATGAAAGTCACTCATTATCCCTTTGAGTATGGTGAAATCCATCATTATGAAATTGAAACATGCATCATACCACCCAAACTCTACCCAGATGAGGTCAACCATCCAAACTCAGCAGCCAGGCAAGCAGGAAACTGGTTTGGGATGACACGGTAAATCCAACAACGACTTTGAAAGATCTGCAATGCTCCATGTCAGAGATGGGTATCGGTGTTCATCAATCAACATTATCCTGTTCCCCTCACAGAGGAGACTGTTCAGGAGAGGTGACACTAAACTTGCTTTAACACTAAACTTTAACACTTGGTGTTTAACACTAAACTTGCTTTATTGTGGTGTTTTTCAAAGCCACTTCTCATAACAAAAGTAATAAAACTATTGATAATAACATAATATTAATGTTATTACAAATATATATTTATCGTGGCCTCTATGGACAGGTGGAAAGAAAAGCCACCACTGCAAAAGACGCATCTAAAATCTCGTATCAAGTTTGTGAAAAATCATCTTAATAATACTGCAGGCATGTGGAGAAAGGTTTTGTGATCAGATGAGACAAAAATTCAACTTTTTGGTCTAAATTCAAAGCATTACGTCTGGCCAAGCCTAACGCTGCACATCACGCAGTAAATACCATCCCTACTATCAAGCATTGTGGTGGCAGCATCATGTTGTGTGGCTGCTTTTCATCAGCAGGGACTGGCAAGCTTGTCAGCATAGAAGGGACAATGGACAGTGCAAAGTACAGGAGAATCCTTGATGAAAACCTGATTGTCAGCCATGAATCTGAAACTGGGTATGAGATTCACATTTCAGCAGGACAATGACCGAAGCATAAAGCTAAAGCCACATGGGAGTGGCTGAATAAGATGAAAATAAGTGTTCTTAAGGGGCCTAGTCAAAGTCCTGACTTGAACCCAATTGAACATTTATGCCGAGACTTGAATATTGCAGTCTATTGATAATCCCCATCAAACTTGGCAGAACAAGAGCAGTTTTCATGTGAAGAATGGGATTTAAAAAATCACCAAATTTTGGAAAAAAAAATTGGTAACCAAAAAGATTCATAGTCATTGCTGCAAAAGGTACTTTCACCAAGTACTGGCCGAAGGGGATGAATACTTTTGTAACCAGTGAATTTTGATTTAGACATGTTTTTTGCAGGTATTCCTGATATGTAACATCCTTCAATGATAATTATGTTTTGTTTAATCTCTTCAGTTATGAATGAAAAAGTTTATTGGAAAAATAGTTTCTACATAATTCGTAATCGTACTGAATGAAATTTCACTGAATGAAATTTCACTGAATGAAATGAATGAATGATCGTTTTTAAGGCCATTTTCCCCGCAAGAGCGGGGGTTAGCTTTGCGGGCCCCATGACAATCATGGTTCCCTGTTTGAGGCAATGTTTTTATGGCCGGATGCGCTTCCTGACGCCAACCCTTCGTCACCTCTTATGATGCGCAGGGATACGGTGTACCTATTCTAAATCGGGGTACATACCGGGATCATTCATACCAGCAAGCTGGTACTCAATTTGCCGACCTCGGAAGGATGACGGGCTGAGTCAACCCCCCTGGCGTTAATTCAGCGATCGACCGGGATTCCAACTCAGGATCCTAGGATCCCAAGCCTGCGCCCTAACTGCTAAGCCAACACCAGGCTATATCACCAATCATACTAAAATATGCAATTTGGTGTCTGTCTGATAATTTTCACTGTGATGCATTCGGTCGTTTCTTATCCAAGCACAACCAAATTTGACAAGGAGATTAATAGTCACATGGAGGGTCTCGCGCTTTAACTTTCCCTCCACCGCAAGGGGTTTTCCCCACCAAGGGGTTGCATGGTGACGTGTATATCCGTGTTAAGATAGCTTTATCGTGGCGTTTTTCAAAGCTACTTCGCATAACAAAAGTAATAAAACTATTGATGAAGAAGAAGAAGAAGAAGAACCTCCTTTAGAGGCCATTTTTTCCCCACAGAGCAGGGGTTGGCCTTTTTCGGGCACCGTGGTCCCCTTTTTGAAGCAATGTTTTATGGCCGGATGCCCTTCCTGCCACCCAACCCTGTTAGTCGCCTCTTGCGACACAGGGAATTACCAGTGAACTGGTACTCAATTTGCCGACCTCGGAAGGATGACAGGCTGAGTCAACCCCTCTGGCGTTAATTCAGCGATGACCAGGATTCAAACCCAGGATCCTCGTATTCCAAGCTGGCACCCTGACCGCAAAGCCAACACCAGGCAACACCAATAAAACTATTGATGATAACATAATAATGTTATTACAAATAAATATTTACATTAATAACACCCTCCCCCCCCCCCCCCCCCCCCCAAGAGATGTTTCCTCCTTGAACAAATGCCATGTTAACATATATAAACAGCTTAGCGTGCCGTTTCATGGGGGCAACGGCCTCGACCAGAAGTAAAAAATATTATAAACCACAAACGCGTTTACCTTTTGAAACAGTCGCAACTGCTGTTTAACACTAAACTGAAAGGGACAAAACCTGGGTGGGTTCAGTTGCCAAGCCAGCCATTCCTTATCAACAGTTTTGAATTGAGTGTGTGCTCGAATGCTTAAACCACTTGGCGAGTGCTCTACAAGAAACTTGGTAACTGAACACACCCCCGATGTTCCTGAGGCCCGACCTAAGATCTACATGTGTTGCCATGAATCTAAGATCTACATCTACCTAATATCTACATCTATATACCCCAGAGAAGAATGACCCTTCCTGCTGCTCCCGTAGGGAACAGGTGTACTAGTTAATCTAAATGTGCCATTATTGGTAGGGGGTGGATGCTTTTGCAGGCTACTGTATGTTTTCCATTCATTCGGATTTAAAAAAGAAATATTCAAAATTTAGGTTCATTCAGCGTGGAAAAATACTGTTCCAGGTCATCTTGGTTGCATGGTACAAATCCCGGCGAGCCGTGGTGGCCAACTGATTCAGTGACCCTGGGCCAGATCACGTGTCTATGACCACGATACCGAGATGCTAGATACACCACGCTGATTCAGTGCCCTGCACCTGATCTCAATTAATGAACGATCAGTCACTAGGAACACAGCCGGGTTATGGGCGCTAGACTAGACACCCATACCCAATTTGTCTTTTAACTGACGTGCACAATTGTAACCGTAATCAGAACCACACAAATTAACTCAAGTGAATTTGTTACAAAATGAAGAACATAGGGTGGGAATACCAATTAAGCAAATACAATTCGCAATGATAAAAGCACACCACTTAACCCATAACGCAAACATACCCACAGAACAACAAACAAACAGCAGGTCCTTATTTATCTAATCCTTAATAAGCCCAATCACTCCACGAGAAATAGTCAGTAGGACAAGACAGAAAATGCCAGGCAGGATACCGCAGGATACCGCAGGATACCGCAGGATGTTTGAGCTAATGGCCTTGCAGCAGTTTGTGCCGGTCTTGGAGGAGTGGGCGTGGCTTGTAAGGTGGGGCGTGTCAGAGCGCAGCACTCGTATGACGTTGTTCGAGGGTGGAAGATCCCGCATACTTCCACGCAGCTTTCCTTAGCGAGGTTCCAAGCTTGTTCCTCCATCTATGCTGTTGCACCCGCATTTATAAAGTTTGCCCCACCCTCAGCCGTGACATAATTAGCCCTTCCCCTCTCAGCCGTTATTTGCTCATTGCCCAGTCCTCCGCGCAATCGTTTCCGTGACCTCACCTGCAAGATTGGTTGTCTTGGGTTTCCTGCCCAAGCTTGCACCTGATGACCTAACAGGATGCTTTTAAAGAACATAAAAGACAAGTTAAAATGGGGTGATTTAGGAATGATTGTTTCAGACACAAACATTGGGGAGGGTGGATGACATATTTTGTAAAGCAATGCATATCTAATATCACAATTAAATTACCTCGCACTTACTATAATACATTTAATATCGGAAATAACTAATCTATCCTATGTAGCGTTGGCCCATAAAAGTCATTTCCACAATACTTTGGTAACTGAATTGTTTCATGTTTTGATTTCTCTGA
The DNA here is from genome assembly GCF_964187855.1 of Myxine glutinosa. Classification (NCBI taxonomy): domain Eukaryota; kingdom Metazoa; phylum Chordata; class Myxini; order Myxiniformes; family Myxinidae; genus Myxine; species Myxine glutinosa. Next base: position 99,975,729 of record NC_136266.1, on the reverse strand, counting down.
ACTGCTACAGTTCAGAAAGTTCAGAAATACTTCAGCAGTTCAGAAAATAGCTTCCTCAAATGTTTTCTTTTTGTAACAGGTTGTGCAAGAACTGCGCTCACTTTTAGATCAGCTAGAGACCATTAAGAATGAGCGAGAAAGCATCGAGAGCGAGTTACGCAGTGTGGAGGCTGATATGACGAGTAGCTTCTTGGAAGCACTAGCACAAGATGGTGCATTGGATGAGGAACAGCTGTCACAACAGGAGATTGAACGGCTTTACGGAACAGTGCGGCAGCGTGTTGGGCACAACATACAGCAACAGGAGGGATTGCTTCGACAGCTTCAGGTTTGTGATGCCGGGTGCATGTGATGCAAGGTAAGGTGGATATGATGCAACCCTGACCTTTAAGCTTGTTCTGCCTTAATGTTAATTTTCCCTGCTCTTAATTTATGTTCTTGCTGTATCAATTTAAAATATTTTTAATGAGGAATTTTTGAAGGAAAGAATGCCATTCCTTCAGAATGGCATCACCCAGCTTTCTGACTCACCACTTGAGGAATGCTTTTTATGTGTATGTTCTTCTGAAGATGTTTCTGCAGTACCAATATATACATGCTTTTCCTCTGCTCCTGCTATCATCATGCCTTGCAGGACCTGAAAAATGAAATCTCAAATAAATCTTTATTTAACCAAAGAGTGGTAGGGAATGAGGGACACGGTAATTGTACAACAATTGCAGGAAAAACTCTGTTAATCGTGATCGTTGAAACTTTTGTGTTCACAATATATATATATACTGTTGGACCCCGCTATTCACTGGGGATACGTTCCTGGAAAGTGCCACGAATTGCAAAACTGCTAATGGCGGGGCATTGTGTCGATGGAAAAAGGTGGGATTGGTTCCCGAATCGCGAAAATCCACGAATGTATGCCGTGCCTTTGTTTCAATGGGGAAAAGGGGGATAGGTTATAGGTTTCTGGCAGTTCCTGATTCATAATGGAATTTTTTTTTAGAGTTTCAAATGTTTTCGTCTGCAAATGCACATGATTGCATTTTCATTAAAAATGGTTACAAAAAAAAAAAGATAACAGACACTCGGTACCGTTTCCGATTTATTGAAGGAATACACTTGCACTTTATCTCACACACACACACACACACACACACACACACACACACACACACACACACACACACACACACACACACACACACACACACACACACACACACACACACACACACCACACACACACACACCTCTATCACTGTGATACACTTCACTGGTGATTATAAAAGTATACGTTCACATGTTAAATGAAATGCATCAGCATAAACATAAGCCGAATCGGCGACTCTGATCAGGCAAATACTCTAGAGTTGAAACTTCACTGCCGAGAAACAAACAATAATAAAATAATAACATCGTTAAACTTTTCAGAATCTTGTTTAATATAAAGTAAAGTTCCCTTGTGAAAAGTGATGCTTTTTTGTCACTTTCAATTTGTGGGAATGCCTGTGATTGTGGCCTAAAGCACAACAGAACACAATCTTTTAAACTGAAACTAGTCACAGTACAGCTGAACAGACTTAATTATTTTTGTTAATATGACTATTTATATTATTCTTTTGCAATATGGTACTGTAATATCTATATAATAATAGCGTAAGGACTCGACTTTGTTATCCCTTTTACGCCGCACCCAGTGACCCGATGCCCATGGCACTAATGGATTTGCGATCTACGAACTCTTTGTTTATCACGTACAGCCATACTCGAAAAATCTGAATTAGCCGACGTTGGGGCCCAAAAGCATCAGATTAACTGCCGATACGACGCCATCTTACGACGCCATCGTATTGGCGTCTGCTGGGCGAAGGCGAAGCAAGCCGTCCGCTGATTGGACAGGCGAAGGCGAAAGCAAGCCGTCCACTGAGTGGACTATCCAGAGCATGCATTTGTGCCGGTGTCGGCGATCGTTGTTCATATACGCACTCTTCATTCTCATCTTTCTTCCTAACTCTTACTCGGACAAGCAAATCCCCTATGCCATCCATAATGGTACACTCTATCCATACACCACATCCTCCCTTCCGTGGATATTCCACGGGTTTCGGCTAGTTATTATTTTTATGCTATTATCATTATTGTTGTTATTACTTTTGCCATTTGAAATGACCTTAGAAAAATGCCATGATAAGGTGGAACGATGCTCGCTCAAGTTGCTTCATATTGTACAACTTCCCATGGTGGAAACGGGCAAAAAAACATGGGAATTCCTTTGGATTTTTTGCAGTCAATGCAGTCTAAAGCAACGCAGGCTAAGCGAGTGTAAAAATAACAGAGTCCTTGTACTCATGATACAGTTGAGGATTTGGAAGTGGCATTCACAATACTCTCGTCCACCGCAAGTGGCGCTACACAGTACATGTTTACGAAGATAATTTGCATCGCCCGACCTTTGGAACTCCTGGTGAGGGGAGCAAATGAAGTCACTACAACCGTTTCCATATGAACCCCACGGCAAGTTTAGTTGGTTGAGATTGCGTAATTACCGAATACATCAACGAAGATATAACAATGACTTTGACAAGTGGCCACACGGGCCACCAATGACCAGGTTTTGATGGCCAGAGTTTTTGATGGCATTTGGCACCCGGGCCACCGCTTATTTCAAACCCTGATTTATAGTATTGCCTGCTAGATATTTCATGAATTAATTGGAATTGTCCATCAGTACCCAGCTCTATTTTTCTAAACCCAAAATTCCTTCTGCACAAGGTACAGGTGCCTCTGCTTGTTGGTGATAAAGTACAATTTTTCTGCTTCATAAGTGGGTGTTTGTATGTTGTAATTTGATTTGAGCATGCTGTATATGCCATTTATGCAGTTATGTTATATAACCTCACTAGGTGACAACTTGCTTTCAAGTTGGAAGTTGCAAGATATAAGTGATAAACAAATTAGGATGTTGTGTATTCCATTTGTTTGGCTGTGCGTGTGCACAAGTTGGAAAATTCATGTTCGCTATGGACTGCTGAAAATGGTTGTTGTTACTTTGTCTCGTCTTTTCACTATTCTTTCTGGCCCTTTTTTTCATTTTTTTTTTATAAATCCAGCTCAAACACCAAGAGTTCTCTCAACATAAGCAGGCAAGTGCTGAGTCAAACCTCCGTGAGGATACTCTAAAACAGCTTGCTACTGCATATGATGGATTCATGGGCCTCCACTCAAACTTGGTGGAAGGAACCAAGGTAGGTTGAAGGTTGGAAAGCTCCTATCTTTCTTTGAGGCATGAGCCTGAACTCAAACCATAATCTCCTTTTTCCTGACAATTATTTAAACTGTTTATATTGAATTGATCATGCCATTTACACCTGTTAGGTTTTTTTGGTTTTTTTCTGTGTGTAGGCTGTCCTGGCCTTGGTTGGTCCTAACCACACTATCGTTCCGTTGTCAGAATCAAATATACAAAAATATAACTCCAGCGAAGGAGATTTATATTTTGTTGTGTAATTTTTATTTTTATTTTGTGGTATCATTTATATTTTGGTGCATCATTCTCGCATCAGTTGACACCCTCCCGGAAGTGATATTATGCACAGAGGGAAAAGCAAACTCCAAGCAAACTCCGATTCTTACAAAGGTTTAGCAAATTGAGTACACAGTTTAAAGAATGACCATGCATTATTTAACTTATTTCTGTCACATTTCATGGCTCCACGAAGCATTTAAAATGAAAATTGACCCTTGCATACCTTACAATGAGAATCTATCGTCATTCGTGATATTTTCTCCTCTCCATCAAGCTGAGAACTTTTTTCCCAACTCTTCACATCAAACTTTTTAATTTCTCCAGGATTCTTCAATCCAACATGTAATAAACAGCGCATCTTTTACAATTCTTACCCTCTCACAACAAAAACACAGATTCTTGTGTATCGAAAAAGTAGCACGATTGGAGTGAATACACTTCATACGTGGTTTCTGAATGGCTACCGCAGACGTTGACTTGTCAGACCCCTCATGAGGATTCACCGCAAAAAAAAAAAGATAAAAAGTCCACAAGTCTTAATTAAAATTCAGCGTCCCAAAGACTGCGTCTTACTGCATCATAATCGATGACAAAAATGTAATTCACATCTGGGTGCTACAAAACTGAATGATGGAGCTGCTCACCTCAGACTAGGGCTGGCTCCCTTGCCTCACACCTTGCTCAGCTTTGCCATGGAAACCAACACCAAAAACCTTCAAGAAACCAACACCAAAAAGTAATATGCCTTCAAGATCATTGGAATCTCCTGCGATGAAACTGTGTCTCTGTCATCACAAACAGGTCGCTGGTCTCTGTCTTCTACTGCCTACTTTCTGGTTTTGAACCCTCTGCTCTGTCTGTGCTTTGCCCCGCCCCCTCCTCCTCACCCCAAGGTTTCTACAGGGCACACACAGTCCACCATCAACCCTCTTCTGATTAAACTACCCAAATCCAGGATTACTGCTTACCTGCACTCATTTGTTTCTCTTTCTACCCCACCTGTGCAATCAACTTCCAGACTCTTTAAACTCATTCTTCCCTCCTAGTCTTTAAGACAGTTCTCTTCCACCATCTCAAATCATCCCCCATTCAAAACAATGATATTTTTACACTCGTCAAACCAACTCTTCCCCCCCCCTCCCCCCCCCACCCCCACACACTTTCTCAAAATTATGCTTCTGTATCTATCTTTCCCACCCGTTGCGTTCTCCCATACCCCTCATTGTTACCTGCATCCCTTGTTTTTCTGTCTGTCTATTGTTCTGTTTTCTCCCTCCACCCTGCTGTTGTCATTTACCCTTCTCCTCCAGCTGACCCTTTTGTGATGTTGCATCCTGTTTGTTTGTGATATTCCTTGTTTTTCTGGTATAGTGAAAGAGTGGGATTCAAACCAGGCTGTAGGTGTTGGGAGCAACAAACATTAAAACAAAATTTGACAGGTACATTTGACCCTTATCTGTAAATGCTGGTTTTTCCTTGTTTATACTTTTAAGCTGACCCTTGTGTCCATGCAACATGCCAAAAGAAAGTAAGTAGTGGACAATGTTGTTGAGAACAAATTTGTTGTGCAATTACAAAAGCAGACACAGTGCAATGCTTTGTTTTTATGTCTTGCTTTTCTCTTACTCTTTGCACTGCAGTTTTACAACGATCTCACAGAAATTTTGTTGAAGTTCCAAAGCAAGTGCAATGACATTGTATTTGCCCGCAAGACAGAACGTGATGAGCTTCTTAAGTGAGCATGGGCAGTGGGCACCCTCCCCATCCCACACACTACTATACTTTAACTTTGTATTCAATTGCTGCTGTTGCCGTTTGCTGTTTGATCGATTTGTATCTGCTGATATTAACATAGTGTCGGTGCCTCACCTTTTATACTCCCTTCTGTAACACTCAGTTCTAATTTACTTTTCTGTTGTGTAGAGACATTCAGGGAAACCTTGCAAATGCTGGCAGTGCTCCATCAATGCCCTCAATACCCAGTTATCAGTCTCCTGAAAACCAAACCAAGATTGTACCACAACCCCTGCCACGTTCCTCTTTGGTATGTCAAAAAAGAAGCTTTTGATCCTGATTTCTTTGCATTTTGCTTCTCATATACATTTTTAGCTCACCTGGAACGTAGTTCCGGGGAGCTTATGCGATGGCGTGTCGTCAGTCCATAAACACTTGTAACTTCTCCGAAACCACTGATGGGATTGTGACCAAACTTGGCACAAATGATATTTGGTATGTTGTGACTACAGTTTGTTCACGGCATTAAAAAAAGGTCGGGGTTTAAGGGGGTCAAAGTGGATCCAGGTTTGACCCCTCAAAATAGGAATTTGGTTGTATTTATGGGCCGTGTAAGGGAATGATACTCGAGATAAAGAAAATGTGCGATGTTTATATTAGCGTGTGTACAGTGCATCAATGAAGCACGTATGGACTGTACTTATCTCATAACGAGTCTCCTTGTCCCAATGCTGCTCGTACGGGCCTTTACCATCACGCTTCTTTGTCCCCTATGGGACATAAGGCTGCATTCATTTCTCGGATTCTAGCGTGACATGCAAATGGTGCGATAGGTCCAGTAGAGCACCCACTGGTATGACAAGCGGTCGAGCCTGTATGCACTGTATGGCGAATCATCCTGTATGAGTGGATGGCCTCTCTACCCATTCTCCAACGCATAAATGACATACTAACCCGGATAAGGGGAAGGTACTATACTATGATCTTCTGCTTTGAAATAACTATTCTAAGGGACCTGTATGGTGGTTTCCATTACGTCTTGGCGGTTTCGTGTGTGTGTGTGTGTGTGTGTGTGTGTGTGTGTGTGTGTGTGTGTGTGTGTGTGTGTGTGTGTGTGTGTGTGTGTGTGTGTGATTTTTTTCTTACATTAGTGAGGCTATGGAAGACCAAGGTTAAATGGACAGTGGGATAGCAGGGCAGCAATCGGGCACAACCAGCAAGGGGGATACAAAGGAAAAAACAAAACAAATAGCTCCCAAGTTACTTTGTTTGACATCCCTTTTAAACATTCCAAAATTCCTGTAACATTCCAAAATTCCTGTAACATTGTTGTATTAATATATGGCATACAAATAATTATATGAAATATTCTGGTCAGAATGAAAATGTCATGCAAATATGTTGTATTTTGTGGATAGTGTTTTGTTATGCCATTCCCCTTAATTACCTCCGTCACCGAAGGTGGATGGAGGCGATGTTTTCCTGTCTGTCCGTCCGTCTGTCTGTGAACAGGATATCTCAAAGTTGTGGACAGATTCAGACAAAACTTAGTGGACAGATTGGGAGTGTGACGAGGACAAATTGATTTGTTTTTGGTTAAGATCTGAATGCAGATCCGGATTCAATCATTTTTAAAGTGATTCTTCACCATTGAGAGATGGGGCGAAAAACGTTATATAGCTCGATATTTAAAAATGTGGATGGATTGTGACAAAACTTGGGGGACGAGTCTGTTAGGTAACAACACACCGAATAGATTTTGGGTCAGGTCCGAATCCAAATCCGACCTATCAGTGGGATACAAAACGTAAACTGTTCAGCCTGGTGGAGGTATGCGCTCTACCGAGTGCCGTTCTAGTTCCATCTGTGTTGATGTGGTTTTTTAGGTACAGTCGGACCCCGACATTCACGGGGTATATGTTCGTGGAAAATGCCACGAATGTGGGGGCATTGGTTGAATGGGTGTTTTATATATATATATATAAAATAATAATTACGTGATGGTAATATATATATATATATATATATATATATTGTGAGAAACAACCTTGTTCTCACCAAATTAGTGCCCCGCCCACCACGTCACATGACCTCCTTTCAGCCTCACGCGATTGGGTGGCGATTCGGCACGCGATTGGTGGACGGTGAGAGAGCCGGCCGCCATCTTGTGCGACGGACGTGGCTCGAAGGCGTCGAGTGGAAAATATAAAAACGGGGATTTTTTAAGCCTCACGACAGCCGAGTTGTGCTGATCGTTTATAGTTCTGTATTTTAAGAGTGAGTAACTCCGGAAGAGAACGAGTGATTCCCGGATATCGTAGATTGGAACTGTGAGTCATATTGCCTGTGTCGTGTTTGGAGCTTCTGGTGCCGACAGTTCCTGCAGGCTTTGTGCTGTGTATTCCACTCTGTTACCATCCATTGTTTGTGAGATCGAGCCAATAAATCATCGTGCCTACCCCTAGAGGCCGGTTAAAACACAGTTGTGTTTATTGAGTTCTCTTTGTCCACCCTGTGGACTACTTGAAGGCCGGACATTAACGTCCGTATTCCGGGCTGGAAGCATTTAACAGCCGGGATCGCGACAAAAAAATAAATAAATATATATATACATATATATATATATATATATATATATATATATATATATATATATATATATATATATGTACATATATATACATATATATATATATATATTTTTTTTGGCGGATCTCGGGTTACGGCGCTCCCCTTACCGAGGGGCGGTTAAATGCCCTCGTCTATTAAGCTGGCCGTCCGAGTCCTTCGAAGATATCGCGCTCCTTCCGTTCGGAAGCAGGGCGATACTCCTGCCCGAGCCACGGACAAGATGGAATATTGCCGGGCGGTTTAGCAATCCGAAGCCCGAGCCGTTAGCGGCAGTCTAAACCCGATTCTAAGCGGTTCCTATATCGTGCCACCGGTATTCAATTGGGAAAAGACTAAAGCGACCGGATGAGAGGAAAACCCAAAGAATAAGAAGGAACACAGAATTTATTATACAATACTCAAGAGGAAACAAAAGGCAGCAAGAATATACAAAAGAAGGAAATAAAAGGACATAGGGCAAGCTTAGACAGTCTTATATATCACTCCCAGGACAGAACAAACGGACTTACACGAAAGGATGGAATGGCAGGGCTGGTGGGAAGGAAGAGAAGGGTCCGGGCAGGTGGTAGGTAGGCGTCGATGGTAGGCGGTGAGGTCCGGCTCCGACCTCGCGTTCCGGTCCACGCTCCGGGTGTTCTCGTACCGCGGCGACGAGCGCCCGGCAGCTTCACGTGGCGTTTAACGTGAGCGGACAATTATATCGCCGGGGGGGGGGGGGGGGGGGGGGGGGAGAGAGACTGGGATGCGGCGTATGTAATAAATTGACCCTTAGCCTTCGGCCAGTTGTGCGCCTTCAATGGTCCGTGACAACGGCAAGCAGGGACTCCTTCACCACTCTCGGGTCTTCCGCGTCTGCCGTCCTCTCCCGTATCACTCATCTCCTTAAGTAGTCCCACGCGGCCGCTTATATTGGCCGATCGCGTATTAAGCCGCTTGCCTTTTTGGATACGCCCATCGGTGAGCTGCCTCGGCCCTGATTGGTCGTGACGCCTCACCGGTCCGCCCCTTTATGGTGCGTTGGTGGGCCACGCCTCATTCCTGGCGCTCCTCCCTTCTTCTCCAACTCTGCCACGTGGCTTATGGCGGCTTGCGGGATAGAAGACCACTCGCACTGATGTTGAAAGGACCTTTGGGGCCTACTCTTATTTAATTAATACAACGCAGATTCAACTATTGGAAACAGATCCTTACCTGAAACACATACTAATGAAATAACTAAAGAGGAGCCTATGGTGTCCTACGTGTTGCAATATGACCTGACTAGGGTGCGACCTTTGATCTTTACACAAAAGTGGGAATATTTATAAGGGATTATTACAATATTTACAAAGTGGAGGGTTCTAAAAACCGCAACACAGCACCCTCATTTCCTCCAGGGCCGTCCCGGCCCGAAAGAACTTTAACTTAGTGTGACCCTCAGGTGTGGTAACCCTCTACTATTAACTTCACCCTGAGTGCGACATTTTAAAAACAATTAAGTATGTTCCGCCTGCTACGTTGCATTCTATCTATCAGACTCACGCCCACAGAATAACCGAATTACGGAATTAATTTTCAAGCTAAGCATTGACGGTGGGGAGCATTATTTACAAAGACACTACTTGGTATTTACACGCGAACCCAAGACCTGTCTTTTTGGGAAACAAAAAGAAGATGTTTTGATAAGAGGAAAGGCATGCACTGCACTGCACCAATACCACCAGCACCAATACGCAAAAAGCACCAAAGCACCAACATGCACAAAAAGCACCATCCGGTGCACAGTCATACATTTAAAGAATAATCAGCAGATGACTTGCGACGTCTTCTCTGCTGGGCCGATGTTCTTGGCTGCTGGGCCGATGTTCCTGATGACTTCTTAGCTTGCGGCCTATTTAATCATAAAACAAAAAGGGCACCAAACGCGTCCACTTTTTAAATTATGCCCAGCAGGGGCCAACTAAGGGTGGTCCACCTGCATGGCTTAGGTACCACCTTTACCGTCGTCTGCAAGCCAGATCTCCCTGGCCACAATGGCCAGTCCCCAGCAGAGGTGCCAGGCCCCAAAACGTGGGGTCCATAAATGTGGTGCTCGGCCACAGACCTGTGGTCCATACAGTGGTGCTCGGCCACAACAACGTGCGGTCCATAAGTGTGGTACCGGTCCAGGCAGGCAGCAGCGAGGGCGCGGGCACACAACTGCGACACCTGCACACTTTCCCCTCGGCACACAAAGACCACGGTCCATGAGTGGGGAAGGAAGACAAAGCAGGGTTAGCGGGGTGCAAGGGCGCAAGAGTACACATCAACACCAGGTAATGCAGAGGTGAGGTGCGCAGGAGAGCGAGCCAAGAAAGCTCGTCCCTACCGTACGTTCCCCCCCTGTCACCTAATCTACCCTTGCCCCTACCCCGTATTTACACAATTTACAAATCCGTCGCTACGTCCTGTCTTCCCCATATCTCCCCTAATACCAAATTCGTCAACAATCCCTCCAAACCAAATTTGCCACCAATCAATTCCTCATCAATCCCTCCTAAGGAGGAAGAGATGGAATCACAAGCACAATGTCACCCCCCACGTCATGATGCGTCTTACATACCAGACATTTGCACAACCGGTGGTGTGGAGTCCTGTTACCTTGGTGAGTGGATGCAGATGGTGCGAAGACACTTACAATCCTAACTACCTTCTAAATGACTTTAACACACTTTACACTACCCGGGGTCTTTCCCTGCCAAACCATTGGCCATTTTACACTATGTGGTTCTAAAAACCAATTCCCATTGACCAATACTGTGGTGCTCACCAATTTGGGGTCTCACTCCCCCGATTCTACTCCCTGTGCCCTCGCACAATTTCCGCGCTGGGTCGTGTGGCGCTCCCAGCAGGTCCGCTCACCTGCACACCTCCGCCACTGCAGTTGTCTCCCGAGCTTACCTGCTCCTTACCCTAACCTACCTGGGGAAGGCCCTCTGGCGCTCTCACCCCCTACCGCCCTCTCTGGCGTCGGGCTACCCGGGTCCGTCCTCCGGATCCTCGGACCCCATTGAACACTACTGGCTCCCAGAGCCTACCTGCGGCCTCACCTGGCCGACAGACTAACAGTGGCAGAGTGCCCATTTAACCATACGTACTAACAGGCCACACGCCCAGCCGATTTCATTTCACTAATGCACCCAACACAACACTCCCGTGCAACTACTCGCACCACAGATGCCAATATCCAACCACAATTTACCTACTCCCTCTACCTACTTTTAAACTACCCTCCCCGGGTACTCGTGAAGGGGTCCATATTCCCCCATCCACTCTTCCGCACCATGCACTCCACTCCACATATTCCACACTACTCACTCCACACCATCCAATCCGTACTCCATTCATTCCAGACCATCTATTCCATACAACCATTCTCCATACACCTCTGTACTCCACTTGCGCACCTGGTGCCCACACACCTGGTGGCACTTGCACCTTCCCTTCCTCCAGGACCATTCACTCAATATCATGCCAATCATCATGCTCACCACAAATACTCGCGTTCAATTTCCCATTTCATCACTCTCACTCCAAACACATAGCATCATCTAACTAACTACTCCCTTCTGAAACTCGTGCTCCCCGTCTTCCCTTGTACTACGCACTCCCTCGTCGTTATTATCCAACTAATCTCTCTACGTCCCCTCTGCAGTTATGATGTCGCTACTTAAATCTTGTCCCTCTGGTCATCTTTCTAGATCCCTAACATTATCCAAGCCCTCCCTGGCTAGGTTTTCACCGCCATAACCCCATAAACTATAGCTCCTGTGCCCCCATAAGTGATGTGAGGTGAATGGTAAAGCTGCCATTCGCCATCACTATTCACTACTGCTACCATCAATCGTCCATTAAACTACGAGCCTCGGTGTGGGAAATACATTTCCATAGCTCGGCTTCGAAAAGCCGGCTATGTGTGCGGATGGTCAGTCTCCTGCTGGTTGGGCCCGTCCGGCATTCGGTTCAGGGGAGGAGGTTTTGTCGGGCCAAGGTTCAAGGCACCATCCCTATGGCAAGGCCTTGCGCTGCTAAGCGCGATGGCCCAGCCTTGCCCGGGTGGAGCGCCGCCACCACAAGGGGGCGCTGCACCGACCCCTCCTCCTTCCTCTCGAACCGGGCTGCCCGCTTTGCTTGGCAAAGCGTGGATTCGACCGTGCAGGGCGGGGCCCGGCCCGAATCGTGCACGTCTCCCCGAGCAGGAGCGACGCGACACCGATCCCCGCCGGCTCCCGTAGCACATAACGAACACCATGCACCGAGGGCTCGCGTCGGCTATACGTCGGCCTAAACGCTGCCCCGGTCAACGTCGATGCTTTCCTTACATGCTCGCACGCGTACGCGACCCCTTTTACACTCACCAAACCCGGCGCTCCAACGCCGCTCGTACATCCCACACATTCTACCACTGTACTCGCTCGTGCATTCTCTTTTGCTCCATACTCAGGTCTACTCATAACGCTCACCACACACTCTCGCGCACCCATTCTCCTCGCACACTCTATCACACACTCCGTTCCACACCTCTCCTCCGTTACGTCCTCAGTAACACTCATGGGTGTGCACTCTTGCACATACCCACTCACGCGCTCCGATGTGCCCTCCTGCACACGTGCCACAACCAACTCGGGTGTGCTTTCTCGCACACTCTCTCCATCCATCTCACTCTCCGTGTCACAATCGCACTCTGTCGTGCATTCATTTTCACTCGCTGTAACACACTCGCGCTCCGGCGCCATCCGCACACGCGCGCCGTTCACCTTCACACACCTTTTCCTCACACGCGCGCCATTCGTACCGCAGCACACCAAGGACCTTCCACCAACGCCCGGGTGCTTTCGCGATCCCAAGCGCGCGAAAATTCTTTTCGCGACAAACACTTTGCCGAAAAATCTCTTCGCCCCATATACCAACCAACTCACCTTGGCGCTTCTTCTTCCTCCTCACTCCAACACCTGCAAATATTTATAAGGATTAAGCACGGCATCATGATGCGAGCATGGACTTTGCACATTTTCCATTTCTTCCTGCCGCGAGTGCTTTACCTCTAAGTCCGGCGTCTCTTCCAACGCAATTTCCACTATTGCTTCGATTGATTCGATTTCTTTTTCCTTTCCCTTGACGACCGCTGGTTCAAATAAAATTTCCTTTTCTACCTCGGCGGTCACCGGCTTCCCCATACCCCGGGTCGCGATTTCTATCCCGGTCCACCCGGCTGTGCCTTGCTCCAACTCGCTTCTCCCACGCTCCTCGAGTCGCGCTACCTCGTCGTGCACAAATGCGACCCCCTCGCCCAACCCGCGGTTAACCTCCTTCCCACACTTTCTTACTTCATACCGGGCTTGCCCCCCTCGCCAACCCCTCATTGATTTCTCGGGCTCGGCCATTTACGTCCTCCAATTTGCTTCCTAGCCCCCCAAATTTACTGTCTAATCGCTCCCCCATTCTATCTTCCAAATTACTCACCCCGTCTCTCAATCCCCCGATTTGGTTTCCCATTTGCTCAATTTGGTTTCCCAACCCCATTTGTACGGCTGCCTGCAACTGCGCAATGAGGTCCTGCATATTCATCCCTCCCATTTGCGCAGCGAGCGCAGCCCCTGCCGCCATGTGCGAGGCGCCGCCAGTTTACGCTGCCGTGGCCACGTGCGAGGTGCCACCATTTTGCGCTGCCGTGGCCATGTGCGAGGTGCCGCCATTTTGCGTGCCTGCAACCCCACTACCACACCTTCTTCAACCCCGTCTTCCATTACCCCCAATTGTTCCCTGGGGTCCTGGGTCGACTCTAACTCTTCCTCTTCTATCTCCCCCACCGGCATCCGATCGACTTGACCATCCATGGCACGACTCAATTTGGATGTTAAAAATAATTTTGGCCGCTCCTAATTTTTGACCAAATTTTTTTTGATGGATTAAAAAATTTGGTTCGGGTCAAATCCCACTCCCCGACACTAATTGTTGCGGATCTCGGGTTACGGCGCTCCCCTTACCGAGGGGGGGTTAATCCCCTCATCTATTAAGCTGGCCGTCCGAGTCCTTAGAAGATATCGCGCTCCTTCCGTTCGAAAGCAGGGCGATACTCCTGCCTGAGCCACGGACAAGATGGAGTATTGTCGAGCGGTTTAGCAATCCGAAGCCCGAGCCGTTAGCGGCAGTCTAAACCCGATTCTAAGCGGTTCCTATATCGTGCCACCGGTATTCAATTGGGAAAAGACTAAAGCGACCGGATGAGAGGAAAACCCAAAGAATAAGAAGGAACACAGAATTTATTATACAATACTCAAGAGGAAACGAAAGGCAGCAAGAATATACAAAAGAAGGAAATAAAAGGACAATGGGCAAGCTTAGACAGTCTTATATATCACTCCCAGGACAGAACAAACGGACTTGCACGAAAGGATGGAATGGCAGGGCTGGTGGGAAGGAAGAGAAGGGTCCGGGCAGGTGGTATGAAGGCGTCGATGGTAGGCGGTGAGGTCCGGCTCCGACCTTGCGCTCCGGTCCACGCTCCGGGTGTTCTCATACCGCGGCAACGAGCGGCCGCGAGCTTCGCTAGCCTACCCCTTATTAGGTTGTCAAAATAAGTTGAAACGATTCAACTTATTTTTCAAGCTATTCCACTCACAAGGTTCAGACATACATGTCGTCAGACATACATGGCGGTGGCCATCTTGGATTTTGACGTGGGTTGCACCCACACCAAATTAGAATTCGGTCCTTCGCTTATGGACGCACGCACACACGGATGGAGGGGAAAACCATAGTCCCCCTTTCGCTCCGCGGTGCGACGGGGGACAAAAATTAACGAACTATCAACTTCTAATCTGGTGTGTGGGTGTATCTACGCATAAGGGAGAACGCTATTGAAAATTGGGTCGCCACGTCAAAATCCAAGATGGCCGCCTTGCGTCTTCCACTTTGTCAACTTGCATCACTTCAACGACGGGGGACCGAGGCGTAACGCTTGTTTATTTTTATTTAGACACATAAAAATCCCTCTCGGATCTGGAATGAAACAATCTTAACCTCTCACATTGGCCTTGAATACATATATCTGAGCAACATCGACAAAATAATATTTTGATTTGAACATATTGCACTACGAATTCTGTTGCGTCCAGATCCGTTCTATGTTCTCGCTCTTCCTCGAGCCTCAATTCTATTATGCCTCTGCCGACAAAGTCGCCGGAGGCATTGTGTTTTTGGGTTGTCCGTCCATATGTCCGTCCGAAACCTCGTTTTTCTCCGCAACCATATGTCCTATTGAGACGAAACTTTCAGTGTAGGAGTGACACCCATGCAGAATGTTTTTATGATAATTGTGATGTCATCGGTCAAGTGGTATGGCAGCCATCTTGGATTAAAAGCAAATAATTAAAAGTTGCATACTTTTTTATGCCTCCGCCGACAAAGTCGCCGGAGGAATTATGTTTTCGGCATGTCCGTCCGTCCGTCCGTCCATATGGGCTAAACCTCGTTTTTCTCAGCAACCATATGTATAATTGAGACGAAACTTTCAGGGTATAGTCCGGCAGCTAAGCTAAATATAGCATAACAATTGTGCATTTTGCGAGGAAAGCACCAAATTTGGCACACTAGTAGACTATCATATTATGAAAAGATCTGGATATTGGGCCATCTCAGATTCAGAGATTTGATTTTTGCAAGATTTGCAGATTTTGCAGATTTGCAAGCTGAGATTGCAACGCCAGGGAAGGCCGACTCCTTCCTGCGAGCTGCCCACGTCACCCGCACAAGAAGAGCTCATCAAATCACTGCAGCGGCACTGCACATCCTGCAACACCGTGCGTATGAACGCCACTGTATGACATATGCTGATGATGCAGAAGACCTGCCTGAGTTCGAAGACGGGTGTCACCAGAGAGGAGAAGACATTCCCAACTTTCAGTACTGGGCAACTGTGCTGGAACTAGAGATGTTGGTACTGGTCTACGTGCGTTCTCTGCGGCAGGCTTCATTCACGATGTACCTTGATGCCCTGACGGAACTGGTCCCATGGTTCCATGCCTTAGACCACACACACTATGCCAGGTCGGTCCCTGTTCACCTGAGGGACATGGTTGCACTCCCAATGAAGCACCCAGATGTAGCCAGAGAATTCAGGGCTGGCAACTTCACTGTACAGAAGACGAAGAAGGTGTTATCTTCGATCCCAATCGAATCGAAATCTTGCAAAAATCAAATCTCTGAATTTGAGATGGCCCAATATCCAGATCTTTTCATAATATGATAGTCTACTAGTGTGCCAAATTTGGTGCTTTCCTCACAAAATGCACAATTGTTATGCTAAGTTGCCCCACTAGTAGGAGTGACACCCATGCAGAATGTTTTTATGACAATTGATGTCATAGGTCAAGTGGTGTGGCAGCCATCTTTGATTAAAAGCAAATAATTAAAAAATTATTTCTCGGAAACCACTCGGAAACTTCGGAAACCACTGAATGGAAAAAATTTAAACTTGGCACATTGTCAAGTACTCCCAATGGGGAACAAAAGAATCATGATGATGACGTCGTAGGTGAAGTGGTATACCAGTCAAAAATGTTTTAATCGAATGCCTTATCCTAAAAATCTGAAATTGCATGCACATGATTTATGACCCATTTGTATTGAAATATTAAATTTATGACATCATAGGTCACATGGTTTGGTAGCCATATTGGATTGAAGGAAAGTATTAAATAATTTTATCTCTGAAACCGCTCACCCATCGACGCGCAATTTTACAAATATCTAACAGCACTGTTGCATATAGTTTGAAAATGATGTCATAGGTCACGTGGTTTGGTAGCCATCTTGGATAGAAAAACGAACCTTATCCGATCAATACGAAACTTCACAAAAGTGATCTCCTACCCATAACATATGCAGAGTGTACATTTCTTAAGGTCATATGTCACATGGTGTGGTAGCCATATTAGCTTGAAAGCCGATATTTAAAAAAAATCCCTTCTCTGGAACTGCTTCACCGATCGATGTGAAACCTGTCATGTCAGGTAAAAATGTGATACTTAACAGATGAAGGGATTTAAATCAAACTTGTTTATTTTTAGGACAGTGAACGATGGCATCTACCCATTGTGGGACTATGCGGAGACATATTGGCAACAGTCGCATTGTTCTAGTTTTTTTGCAGTAGATCTTGTATTTGTGAAATTCAATCTTGACTATTTCAAATCTAATTTAGGTCTACGTAATACTGTGCTACAGTTAGCACAGACTGAGTCATTTGCAGAAAGTATTATCATTTGAATCTAGAAGACCAATTATAGCTCAAATGCAAACTGGATGTATGTAATTGAAAGACTATATTCATTTGAATCAAGAAGACCAATTATAGCCTAAATGCAAGCTGGATGTACGTAATTGAAAGACTACAAGTTACTTGAACATGAGCTGCAAAGATCATTCCTGCTTATAGATGTGTTGTGTGCTCCCCCTCCTCCCCAATGGTAGAACAAACCTCAGGCTCCACCACGGCCACCGCCCCCCACAACCGGGGTCACAGTTTCTACTGCTGCTCCTATGGATGCACCTTCTCCTCCAAATGTTTCCGCCACACCATTTTCTGGTGCTGCTCCTTCTCTTCCTCCCTCGTACATGCCTGCCACTTCTCATATGCCACAGAATCCACCTTTTTCCTCCCCTTTTCCAACTTACCCCAGGTAAGGAATCATCCCTGCTTTCATTGAGGGTTTAAACGGTCATCAGATGGGTTGTTGTTGTTGTCCTGACAACTCAAATTGGTATGAGAGGAACTTGCGAGTCCCAAAACTGGTAAGGCACTTGATTTATAACTTGGTACAATCCAACCCTCTGAGAAGTGATTGTTGACAACCTACAAGCCATAAATCCAGATGAAAAGGCTATTTATGTGGTATACCCAACAATGTGTGGAAGTACTTTGACCGAAAGTGACTGTTAAACCACAAAATGCATTTCCAAATTGCCAACATGGAGTTGGACGATTCAACATTTTATATCCGTGGCTCAAAAACTTAAAATGTGATTTGATGAAGTGAAGGTTGTGCATTTTCGCTTTTTGCCATTAACATCTGGATTTGTGGTTGTGAGTCAGTCAGGCAATATTTCTCGAGATTAGTGTTGCACCTTGGCTTAACAGCCAAGTGTGCTGCCAGTTTTTTGGCTAGCAGTTTTGGATGGACAGAGACTAGCAGCTTTCTGACTCGCATGCTCCTCTGATACTATTATGATTTGCTGTCAGCACAATATGCATCGTTGGGATGAAACAAACATCATTTGGATAAAACACACACACGTATAAACACACGTACACACCAGAGCTGGGGACTCAAGTTGAAAAATTTTGTGAGTTGCGATTTGACTTGGACTTGAGAAAATTGACTTGTGACTTACTTGCAACTTACTTGCAACTTACTTACAACTTACATGTGACTCGAGGTTATAATGACGTGTTCACAATGTTCGAACAATAATCGTTGAATTAACGGTGAATTAAAATAGTTTAAAATAAATGGTAAATTATTTTCAGTCGTTGGCGGGTTGGTTCGATCAATGACGACATACCTTGCCTTGTACTGTACATATATACTGTACATGTGCAGCATGCCAGCACTTGTGACCGCCGGGTCGCATACCGTTCTCCACTAAAGTTAGTGTCCACTCTCTCGACAGCACAAAGCACACCATGTCCAAGTTTTAAGTACCAGTCTTACCAATGCAAGGAAAACTTTATTCAAACCATGTTGTCAACATTTGTGTCAAAACAGGGAAACTTGGCCCCATGCACGTCCCAACCCAATAAAATGATTTTGCGATGATATAAATGTCGTTTGACTTGAATTATTTAAACATCGTCAATGATTCAAAATTGTATTACGACTTCATCAATAATTGTAAATTATATCACGACAACAATTGAAGTTAATAAGTTATACATTTCATTTTCCCCAGTGTCCTGCCCTCTTTCTGCTTCCACAGCATCCCACCGCCTTCCTGATCCCCCAGCGTCTCGCCCCCTTCTTGATGCCCCAACGTCTCACCCCCTTCCTGATTCCCCAGCATCTCACCCCCTTTGTGATTCCCCAGCGTCTCACCCCCTTTGTGATTCCCCAGCGTCTCACCCCCTTTGTGATTCCCCAGCATCTCACCCCCTTCGTGATTCCCCAGCATCTCACCCCCTTCGTGATTCCCCAGCGTCTCACCCCCTTTGTGATTTCCCAGCATCTCACTCCCTTCGTGATTCCCCAGCGTCGCACCCCCTTCGTGATTCCCCAGCGTCTCACCCCCTTCGTGATTCCCCAGCGTCTCACCCCCTTCGTGATTCCCCAGCGTCTCACCCACTTCGTGATTCCCCAGCGTCCCACCCCCTTCCTGATACCCCAGCATCCCACCCCCTTCCTGAGGACAGTTTGGACAGTTTCTCCATCGACCACATACTTTATATTTAGAATTCCCATTCAGTTATACACAGCTATATAAGAATGGACACAAGATGGCGCTATAGTTTTTGCTAATTAGCATAACTAATTAATGTGCAATTTTTTGCACTGATGAGTTGTGAATTCTTTATAAGTGATTTTTAAGCTAAATATATGCAAAATTTCAGCACGATACCAGAGGTCGGTCACGAAACTTAAAAAAAAAAAAAGAAGACAATTTACTTGTTCGGCCCAGTCGATTCACTGGAGGGGACTATAGCTTTTCTCTCCGCCTGTCTGTCTGTCTGTCTCCGTCCCACCTGTGGTTTTTCAGACTTTTCCCCATACCCTTTAACATATTCAACTGAAACTTGGTACATGGCTTTATTATTATTATTATTATTATTATTATTATTATAAGTTACAGAACAAGTTAGACAAGTTAGAGAACAACAAGTTAGAGTTTCATGGCATTTCATCAGTTTTTCAGTTGTGCCCTATTTGGATTTCAAAAATATCCCATCGGTAGGGGACATGTATTGCAAACCTCTTCTTTCTCCTCTATTGGTTTGTCTGGCTCCGTCTTTTTTTATGCCTCCGCCGACAAAGTTGCCAGAGGTATGTTTTTGGGTTGTCAGTCCAGCTGTCTGCCATCCGTCCATCCGTGATCGGCTTTCATTACAGCAATAACCTAAAAACGGCTGAAGGGAACCAAGTAAAACTTGGTACAATATGTATTATGATGTAAAGATAAATGGATTGCATAATGGGGTCAAGAGGTCAAAGGACAGAGGTCCCGTGAGGTAAAAATTCTGTTACTGTGCTAACTTGTGAACCAGTGATGGAATTTAACCAAACTTGGTATCAGTATATA
Source organism: Myxine glutinosa (assembly GCF_964187855.1). NCBI lineage: Eukaryota > Metazoa > Chordata > Myxini > Myxiniformes > Myxinidae > Myxine > Myxine glutinosa. The sequence continues at coordinate 99,955,532 of NC_136266.1, read as the reverse complement.
TTATGATGAAAAGATTAACTGATTAGATTTTGGCATCAAAGGACAGAGGTCATGTCAGGTAAAAAATGTGATACTGAAGAGCTGAAAGGATTTAAATAAAACTTGGTTCAAGTATGTATAATGATGCATTAATGTTGATCAAGGCATATGGGTGACGTCGAAGTGTCGTTGCAGTTTTTTTTCGTTTTTTTCTCTCTCTCGCTTTCTCTCCATTGAAAAAAAAAAATCACTTCGTTAAAAATTCATGTTTTTGTTTTCGAAAATGCCAAGTAAATTCAGCAAGATTGAGAAATATAATTGTTTTCAAGTTTAAATGGTTATACATTGCTCTAGTTTCACTAAAGTGAAGCATTTTCTAACTCTATGTCCTGTCAGCCCCTGCGGTTGACGAATAGCCGAAATGGTCCTTAATTTCCGAGGCGCGTAACCAAAACTGGCGGTTGGTCCGTCGTGCGCGGGGGAAGGAACCAAAGTGCTTACCTGCACGAAGCACACGGGTTAATTCCTGAAACCCACGAACAAAAACACGACACAACAAAAAAAAAAAGCCACAATAATGATTTGATGAAAGTCAAGCACAGAATGAAACAAATGCTGAGATAAAGCTATAATTCTAATCGAGGTACTTCCACACGCAGACACAAAAACATACGGGGGAAAAGATAAAATAAAAGAAAATCCCCCCTTTATGCCGGCACTCAGCTTTGGTCTCGACGAGGACTGTTCGGAGCTTAGTGGTCGTAAGAACTTGGAGCCACTGCGCGGGAAGCGCACAGGATGGCGCAGAGTCGCTCTCCACTGCGCCACAAACGTGAGGTAATTCGTGCGGGCGGTCCTCTTTTGCTCTCCACTCCGTCTGAAGCGCCAAGAGCCCCACAAACCGCCGCCAACACGCCCTCCTCCTCTTCATGATCGTTATTGCCCACACCGCTATCTCTAAGCACGAGGTCCACACGGACCAAATGGTGCCACCTTACAACAAAATGCGAGCTTCTTGTTTGGCCAGCACCAAACCAAGAGAGAGACGCAGCGATTCTTCTTCTTCTTCTTCCTCTCCTGCTCGAACCTTCCCGCTCTGACGTCACCCCGACCAATCGCCGAGTTCCACTGAAGGTCGGGCTCGACCAATGACGAACTTCGGGGCATGGCCTTTTTCCTTACTCAGTTGGTGGGCAGGGTCAATTGTCTATCGAGAACATTCGGCTTCTGTCGGCATGGTGTCGATTATTGTTGTTTAAAGGCAGGTTGTTGTTGTAACAAGCATGAGTTTTATTAGATGGCCTTGTTGCAATTTGTAAAAACGTAGGAAAAGGTCACAGGAGGCAATCGCATAATGGGAGAAACTAGCCTTAGACCCTACTAGCAAAACACCCCCCCCCCCCCGTGTGGTAACATGTAAACAACCTTAAGCTACAGTTTCCCTGCTTAAATACATCGAGATTCCTCCTACACATCCACGGTCCATGCTAATACTACACAATCCTATCTGTACCAGGGTATTTCTTCCTCTACCCCCACAAACGTAACATCTATTTTCTGCAACAAACTGTGAAGACAAAATTTGCGATTAACATGTTTTCTCAACGTTTACGTTTTACTTTGCTCGAACCCCTCACCCTCTCCCCTCTTTTCTCCCTAATGTAGCTCGATGCCCATGCCAGCCATGCAGATGGCGTTCAATCCATACATGACATATCCGTATGCTACGCCCCAATACGGCTACCCACAACCAGGACAGCCTCCAAACTACCCTGTTGGTCCCATGCCAAGGTTTCCTCAACCTCAACCCGGATATCCTCAGGGCCAGGTTCCTCCACAGCAGCCTGGTACTTACAATCCTTATGCTGGATTCCAGCAGCAATAGGAATCTATTGAGTGAGAATGATTTATAATATTTTTCCCTCATTGAGCCATCCACCTCCCTCACCTTATTTTTGTCTGCATTGCACGTGGCACGGAGTAGTCGCCATGTGTGATAGATCTGTACAAATAGGGTGGAACAAGTAACTTTGCATCGTTTTTTGTTTTTCTTCGATCCATGCATCTGACTTTTGATGCCTATTATATATTCCAAGGAAATGTGTGCTTGGGGGGGAATGGCTTTTATTTTAATTTGGTCTTGATCTTAATCAGTTTCTCGTAGGCCTTGCTGATGTGCTCAAACAGCCCGTGCAATGTATGATGAAGGCTTCTGGTGCAGGATAAACTTTTTCTTCCATCCATTTGTAATTTGATTTGTTTCTTTTCATATACTCAATTTAGCACACCCTACTCCCTTCGCCCTCCCCCCCCCCCCCCCCCCCGTTCATACCTAATAAATAGAAATTGGTGGGTGGGTATTTTGACTATTATAACTGTGCTGTTACTGTACAGTCAGTCCAAGCATGTTGTCAGATTTGAAAGGGCTCTTTTGTAGCTTTAACTCATTTTGCATACATCTTTTGAAGTTGGGTGTGTTTGCACATGAGTAGGAGTGCGAGTTGTCGGGATTTTGGTCGAACTACACCCTTCTACCACCTTTTTTCACTTCTGCCTTTTTGAATTCTGTATAAAAGCAAATGCACGTTTTAGTGATGAAATCATTGTGTATTATAACTTTTTTGTGCCTTAATTTTACCCATCGGTCATCTACAAGATACTATTGGTGCATGTGGAAATTATTGATTTGTACCGTCGTAGTCTGTTCCCATTCCAATAGCTCTCGAGGAGGAAAGGCCAAATTTGGCGATGCTTTCGTCCTCAGCTTTTTGCTTTATTTTGTGCAAATCTCTTGTGCAAAACATACTGTATGGAGTTTTTGTTGGGTTTTTTGTATCGTGTAACCATTTCCAAAATGTATACCGTTTCCCCTTCCCTTTGGTGATGAGCATTTGCTTCATTAATGTAATGTCTTGAACTGACTTTAAGCTAACACTTAAACAGGGGGAACACCCACATTCATTGGGATTTATTGCAATGTCCTAGTGTTTTTGATCATTATTATTTTATTTGTTTTGGGTGGTAAAGATTGATAGCAAGCACTGCTGCTGGTTATATATTTCTGCTCCTTTTTTTCTTCATGCATTATTGATTAACATTCAACCCTTCTTCAATATCTCCCCATTAAAAAAAAAAATGCTTCTTCAATATCTCCCCTCCAGTGATTGAAATGATGACATGTATCAATTAGGGAATAATTAAGAGTTAAAGTTTGGGGATTATATGGCCAATGCCTTAATGTGCTGGAAGATTTCTGCAGTAGGAATTGATTACAGCTTTAGTTGAGAGTTGCGTACGTACCATGGTATTTATATTTTGCTGCTGTTTTGTGGTAACAACGATCTCCGTAGCGAAATAATTATCTGGTGAAAGAATAAATAAGCATGTATATTTGATATTAAACATTTTGAATTAACTAAATGCTAAGATTGGTATCTGTGACAAACGTATCGAAGTTGTAAATTGAATTTTTTCATCGACTGAAATGGCTTTGAAAGTGCTTGAATAAAAATAATCCCTTGGCTACCATTTTGAATCATTCGATTATTTTCATTTTTGTTGTGTGTCATCTTTCATTATGTAACATTACTCTGATGCAAGTTTGCATGTGAAAAGACCTTATCCTCTTCTGAAAATCTCTTCCTTATCCTCTTTCCTCTATGAAAAGGCCAGTCTGCTGCTCTTCTTCTGCTCCAATCGGTTCATCTGACCATATGCTTGTTAAAGTTGACATCTCTCTGGCCATTCTCAGAGAGCCTCCTCAGCGTCGCCGAGTCTGGCATTTCACTCAGGCCAACTGGCACGGTCTGCAAGCAGCCATCAATCATCTGGACTGGTCTCCCATCTCCACTGCCTCTGACATGAACTCATCCTGGGAATTCTTCCAAAGTAAATTGCTCTCTCTCATGCACAGATTTATCCCATCTCGTCTTCAGTTGCCATACCCTTCGTCTCATCCATGGTACACGGAATCTTGTGGTGAGGCAGTTGCCCTGAAACAACTTGCCGTTGTCTCCTGGAAGGCAAATCCAACGGATGGAAATCTCATTTCCTTTCACAAAGCCTGGAACAAGTGTGTCCACCCTCAGGAGAGCCAGGAAACAATATCTCTCTACTCTCAAGACTGAACTCTCAAACCTGTCTCCCTCTTCCAAATCCTGGTGGCATCTGGTCAAATCTTTCTGGTGTTTGTTCCCCCTCCATCCTCTCCCTCACCTCAAACAGCTACACAGTTGACTCCGCACATGAAAAAGCTGAATGCCTCAACTCTGTGTTTGCCTCAAAATCTTGTGTCCCAAACCCGTCCCTCTGTGTACACACCGTACCCAGTCGTACCCAGCTGCTCCTGGACTCTGTGTCCTTCTCTCCTGACAAGGTGGAGAAGTTTCTGTCAATCCTCGACTCCGATTCTGCAACTGGACCAGACCGCATCAGCCTACTGGTCCTAAAATCCTGCTCTGCCGCTCTTTCACACCCTCTCTCTGTTCTCTTCCTTGGTCCTTCCTTTCAAAGTCCTTCCTTGGCACACCTGAGCTCCTCGCCACATATAAGGCTTTCATCCGCAGCTCAATGGAATACTGTTCTCCCCTCTGGGCTGGTGCTCCTGCCTCACACCTAGCTCGTCTTCACGCTGTTGAAACCAAAGCTTTCAGAATCATTGGAATCTTCCGCGATGAAGCTAACTCCGAGGGCCTTTCACTCACCGCAGGCAGGTACGTGGTCCTTCTGTCTTCTACCAAATCCTATCCGGACTAGCTTCCCCAGCTCTATCTGTGCTCTGTCCCCCAAATATTCCTACAGGTCGCACAAGATCTGCCAGCAACCCACTTCTGGTGAAATTGCCAAAATCAACTCTCTGCTCACCTTCACTCCTTCATTCCTCTTTACTCCCGCCTCTAGAACAAACTCCCTCACTCTCTTCAATCCCACTCCAGGTCTTTAAAACAGCTGTTCACCATCATCTCTTATCTTCCCCCATCCAAAACCTTGATCTCTTCTACCCCCGTTAATTCAAATCCTGTAAGTTCTTGCAGCATCCATGTCTTTTACACCTCTCCCACCCCTCCTCCCCCCAAGCCCTCTCCCTCCCACAGATCTTCCGATGTCCCTGTTCTCTGCTGTTGTACTTGTGTGCTTCCCTCTCTCTCTCCCCATCTCATCTTCCGCTCCTTTTATTGTGTTTTGTGTGTCCGTTTTTTTTTGTTTTGTGATTGATGTTAGCTCCAACACAAGCCTCGATCTTGTATACAAAAAAAAAATCACTTTAGAAAGAAAAGAAAAACAATTTAAAACAAATCTCGGCCCGGCTCTAAACTCTCATCCTTGTGTTTCACAGGCAGGGTAATTCTCCAATGTGTGCCATCTTTGAGATGGATGTTAGACTGAGTGTCTCGTCTGCTCTTTTTGTTGGTGGACATTATAGATGCCACAATATTATTTGTGAAGGTTAAGCAAGCTATCACCAGCACCGTCAACAAATTCCTGCCCTAACCTGCTGGGGGCACTGCATCAGTGGTACAGCTGTGCCCTCAGCCAATGTTTCCTCACAGCCTTGTGCTGTATTCAAAATAAGCTCATAGGGAGCCAACCAATCTTGAATATAAGGTCTAACCTATCTGATTCAATGTGATTAAAAACAGTCAAAAAAAATTACAACTATAGACCAATCAGCCTGCTCCCAATCATCAGCAAGGTCATGGAATCCATCATTGCTTCCGATATTAAATCCTTCCTCTTCTCCAATGGCTTGATCTCTGATCATCAATTTGGATTCAGACCAGGTCACTCTACTCTGGACTTGCTGCTTCTGCTGTCTCAACAATGGATGGAGGTCCTCAATGCCAAACAGGAAATTAGAGCCGTCTCCCTTGACATATCTCGTGCCTTCGATACGGTCTGGCAGCCAGCTCTGCTCACCAAATCCTCTTATGGTATCCATGGAAATTTCCTCGCATGGCTCCCGGACTTCCTCTCCGGTCGCAGTCGACATGTGGCCCTGAATGGAATTCTCATTTTCCCATCCAGGCTGAGATTCCTCATTGCATTCAGTTTTCTGGGCCCTGTGCGAGTTTTCGAGGGCCTTTCATTTACTCACCGCAGGCAGATTGGTGGTCTTTCTGTCTTCTACCAACTCCTCTCCAGCCTTGCTCCCCCAGCTCTGTCTGTGCTCTGTCCCCCAAATATTCCTACAGGTCACAAAAGATCTTCCAACAACCCTCTTCTGGTTAAACTGCCAAAATCAAGACCCTCTGCCCACCTTCACTCCTTCATTCCTCTTTTCTCCTGCCTCTGGAACAAACTCCCTCACTCTCTTCAATCCCACTCCTCCCTCCAGGTCTTTAAAACAGCTGTTCATCACCATCTCTTATCTTCCCCCGTCCAAAACTTTTTTTTTTTTCTACCCCCGTTAAAACACCCCAAATCCGCCTCTTTAAATCCCCAACTTCTTTCCTGAAATTCCTCGAAGTGTTCATTTGCTTTATACCGTGTACCCCTTCCTCCTCCCCCAGCCCTCTCCCTTCCACAGATCTCCCGATGTCCCTGTTCTCTACTGTTTTTTTTTTTTTTTTTTTTTTTTTTTGTATACAAGATCGAGGCTCGTGAAAGAGCAAACATTAATCACACAAAAAGACAAACCGACACACAAAACATAAAAAAACAAGGGGAGCGGCAGACAAGATGGGGAGAGAGGGGGGAGGACACAAAAGAGAGGGGGAAGAAGGGGAAGGACACAACTGTTGTTATATCTCAACATACTGTTGTTATATCTCTCTCGTCTCCCCCTCGTCTCCCACTCCCTTTATTGTATGTTATATGTGTTAGCTCTTACATGAGCCTGGACTTCATATGCAAATAAAATAACACCTCGGCCTAAGCCATTGCTGTGGCTGTCTCTCTCTGAAGATTTAATGCATCTACTCCCGCCTCTGATTCAGCACTTTCCACCTTCATTATCACCTCTCTCTCTCAGCAAATAATGTGTGGACACGTGCTGCCTCTGCTTTGGCATGGGCTGCAGCTGCTGCTGCGCCAGCCAGTGATCTGGATGACCATGAGCCTTTTGACATGGTCTCAGATGCTCTGTCCCCTTTAGTCTGCTTATCTTCCATTATACAGGTTCAAATGCACTTTACTGAGGTCCACTTCTGCAGTTGTTGCACCAGCTGGTCACTTGCCTTTTTACTATGCTGTCCTCCCTACGTTTGACAGCCAGCCAAACTCCATTCATGAACGACATGGGAGTCAGGAAGTAGCCTCCAAGTGTTTTGAAGCCACACATGCTTGTAGTCTATAAACAAGGAGTAAAACTGAAAATGGTATAAAATACAGGACAATTACTAACGAGGCTCCAAGCAATGCAATTACAAAATTGCAACAAAATGCTAATTCAGCACTCTGCCGATTTGAAAGAGAATTTTTTTTGGGTATAAAAATATTTCAAAGGCCTTGAATATCCTGAGAAGCACTGTCACAACAATCATTAAGAAGTGGAAGGCTTATGGTATGATACCACACCATGCCCAAATCAGGCCATCCCTCCAAACTGGATGACCAAGCAAGGAGGAGACTGATCAGATGGGACACCAAGAAGCCAATGGCAACTTTGAAAGGGCAACAGGCCTTTATGGAAAAGACTGGTCACTGTGTGCATGTGACAACAATATCCCAAGCACTCCACAAGTCTGGCCTGTACGTTAGGGTGGCAAGAAGGAAGCCTTTACCAAAAAACATCCCACCTTGAGTCCCGTTTGAGGTATGCAAAAAAACCAGTCCGGAGATTCTGAAGCCATGTGGCAAAATGTTTTGTTGGATGACGAAACATAGATGGAACTTTTGGCCTAAATGCAAAAGTTACGTTTGGCGCAAACTCAACAGCGCACATCACCCAAAGAACACCATCCCTACTGTGAAGCATGGTGGTGGCAGCATCATGTTATGGGGATGTTTCTCAGCAGCACAGGCTGGGGCACTTGCCAGGATATAATGCAAAATGGATGGAGCAAAATACAGAAAAATCCTAGAGGAAAACCTGCTGCCCTCTGCAAGAAAGCTGAAATTGGGACAGAAGTTCACCTTTCAACATGACGACCTGAAGTACACAGCCAAACCTACACTGGAGTGGCCAAGGAACAAAAAGATAAATGTCCTTGAGTGGCCCAGTCAGAGCCCCAGCCTAAATTCAATCGAAAATCTGTGTCATGACTTGAAGATTGCCGTCGATCAATGCTCCCCACGCAACTTGATTGAACTTGAACAGTTTTGTATGGAAGAATGGGCAATCCCTGGTGTTGGTGTAGCGGCTAGGGTGCCAGCTTAGGATCCTAGGATCCTGGGTTCGAATCCCGGTCGATCGCTGAATTAACGCCAGGGGGGTTGACTCAGCCTGTCATCCTTCCGAGGTCGGCAAATTGAGTACCAGTTCACTGGTAATTCCCTGTGTCGTAAAAAGGCGACAAACAGGGTTGGCGGCAGGAAGGGTATCCGGCCGTAAAACATTGCTTCAAAAAGGGGACCAACAAAAACAACAACAACCACGGTGCCCGAAAAAGGCCAACCCCTGCTTTGCGGGGAAAAATGGCCTCTAAAGGTTTGGTTTTTTTTGGTTTTTTTTAATGGGAAAATGCCCAAACAAGGTGTGCAAAGTTGGTAGAGACCTTTAGAAACAGACTCACAGCTGTAATTGCTGTTGAAGGTGCCAACCAAGTATTAACTGAAGGGGGTGGACACTTATCCAACCAATGAAAACTGAGAAGGCCTATTTGGCCGAAAGCTTATGTTTAGGCATGTTTTGGGCCTCTCACCTGACGGTAGATCACCAAAGTTCTTTCCATACCAACCGACCACCTCCAGGCACCTGTCCCTCTCCACATTACGTATTTATTCAGCTCTGGACCCTCCCCCTCTCTTTAAACTCCCCATGGCTTTGATTTTAGCAATTTCCCACCGCATTTCATTCTGGTTTCCCATTCGATGATCCATGTATCAGTAGTTTGTTTCACATTTCAACATCAGTTTCATTTTGAAATGTCAGTTTAGATTTGTCATTGCAATTTGTGATGCGACGCGAATAGTGCGCAGAAAAGGTCGGCAAACCCGATTTTGGGGGGGAAATTTTATCGAATTTTCTAAGAGGTCTAAAGTGTTTTTAGGGTCATAAAGAGGACTAAAGTGTTTAAAGAATCAAGGCTCATAAAAGGGCCAAATGGGGTCTAAAGCTGTCTAAGGACGAAAGAGCAAAAGGGGTCAAAAGTGTCCAAATGGTCTTAAAAAGTCATTAGGTCTGAAAAGTGTCAAAAGGTGTATATGTCTCAAAAGGGTCGAAATGGTATGAAAAGGTCTAAGGGTATAAGGGGTATAAAGGGGTATAAGTGGTGTAAAGGGTCTGAGGAGTGTAAGAGGTTTAAAGGGGTGTAAATGGTCAAAGGGGTCTTGGGGCTGCAAAGCTGTCTAAGACTCTAAGGTGTGCAGAGGGTCGAACGAAGTCTAAGGGGTGTAAAGGGTCGAACAGAGCCTAAGGGGTTTAAAGTGTCTAAGGCATGGGTTCCCAATCAGTGGGCCATGGCCCACTGGTGGGCCACAGCACGTTTTCCAGGTGGGCCACAGAGACTGCCCAATATTTGCCCAAATAATATCTTTTCACGGACAAGGCTTATAAAACAAGAGTTCAATTCTGTGTGTGTTGGTGGTGGCCAGTGGTAGCCACCCACTATTCCCTGCATATTGTTTTAGTGTTGTTTAAAAAAAAAAAAAAAGCCTTTTTTTTTTCTTTTTCTTTTTTTCCAGAAACCCTTCTGACATGACAAAACGAGGATATGATGTGCAATACATAAAGTTTGGATTCACATCCTTACATGATCGTGGAGAATTAAAGGGACAATGCGTCCTGTGCCAGAAAGTTCTCAGAAATCAATTTTTGCGGCCATCGAAGTTGAAGCTCCATTTGGAGAAGATTCATCCACATCATCAACATAAGGATGTGGACTTCTTCAAGCGAATGGAAGAGAACGTGAAGCGCCAGCGCTTGGATCAAAGTGGAACATTATTTCAGCAAAACAAGTGTCTTATGGGGGCTTCTTATGCCGTCAGCCTCCTCATTGCGCAACAGAAGAAACCTCACACAGTCGGAGAGACTGATCACGCCATGTGCTCTGAAGATGGCTAGGATTCTGCTTGGAGAAGAAGCTGAAAAAAAGTTCAACCAAATTTCTCTGTCAAATAATACGGTTCAAAGGAGGATTGCTGAAATCAAAGACGCTGCATTTGGATTGTTCTCAATTCAGTTGGATGAATCCACAGATGTTTCATCCTGTTCCCAGCTTCTTGCCTTTGTTCGGTATGTGAAGGGTGATTCCATCAAGGGAGAATTCTTATTCTGCCGTTCTCTCGAAAGAAATACCAGAGCTGTGTATGTGATGGAAAAAGTAAGAGTTCTTTGACCATGAGGAACTGAACTGGCACAATCTCTGTGGAGTGTGCACCGATGGCGCCCCAGCTATGCTCGGAGCAAAAAGTGGCTTCCAAGCGCTTGTTTGAAATCTATCTCCAGGCATCATTTCTGTTCATTGTCTGATTCATCGGCAAGCTCTTGCTTCAAAAACCCTTCCAGCTCATCTTCAGGATGTTCTTGAACAAGTCATCAAAATTGTGAACTACGTGAAAAGCAGTGCTTTGAATTGCCGACTGTTCAAGCAATTGTGCACAGAAATGAATTCAGAGCATAAGAACCTGCTTTACTACACCAAGGTGCGTTGGCTATCAAAAGGAAATGTTGTGGCACGAGTGTTTGGACTCCGAGATGAGATGCAGAGTTTCCTGCAGATGCAAGAAAAGCACAAACTTGAAGCTTCCTTCCATGAAAAGCTGTGGGTCTTTCGCCTCGCATACCTTGTGGATATTTTTTATCAACTGAACAGACTGAATCTAAAGCTGCAAGGAAAGGGAACAACTATCATTCAGTTCATTGATACTCTCAGTGCATTTATACAGAAGCTTGAAAACTGGAAACGAAAGGCTGAGGAAGGGAGCTTTACCATGTTCGAATCTCTTTCAGAAGTCACTATTAATGAGCCGTTGGATCCTGGCGTTGCAAAGGACTAGGGCATGCCCGTACTATATCTATATCTAAAATTATATCCCCCCCTCTATTTACATGAAATGGTTTGGTTCATGAAATGTTTTGGTCCATTCGCAACGCCAAAGCGAACGGCGAACGCTTTACATGAAATGGTTTGGTCCATGAAATGTTTTGGTCCATTCGCAACGCCAAAGCGAACGGCGAACGGCTTGCGAGTACAGTGACAATCCCCCCGGGGTTTTAATTAGTTTTAAAACATCGTTTAACGCCAACATAGCGCCAACATAGTTTGCCGACGGGAAATAAATGAATACGCTCTCAAATGTGCCATCCGAGGCAGAGTGTGTTCGCCACGTTCGGCACACGCGATAGCTCGCTGCTCTCTGATTGGTTGAATCGTTTTTTGGACATAGCTCGGTAAGTAATTGTCCGATTAATATGAAACCTTGAAAAGGCACATCCTCGGGTCCCCAGCAATATACCTGGCAAGTTTAAAGTATATCGGACCCGTGGTTGTCGAGAAACAGCGGTCACAGACAAACAAACAAACACAGAGATTACTGGAATTATAGATAGATGTTGTGACACACCTCAGCTGTCTCCGAGAAGAATTTCTGCAGTACTTTCCAGAAATTGGGAGAGAAGGACTGGCGCGCATGAGAAATCCTTTGCTTGTTATAGTCAGTGACGTCCAGGATGACCTGCAAGATGAACTGATTGAATTTCAAAATGATTCTGGATGCAGAGATGTCTTTGCAGCTTCCTCTATCTCTGAGTTTTGGCCAAAAATGATGGGAAGCTACCCCAACATTGCAAAGGAATGCCTTCGGAAACTCCTGCCCTTTGCATCAACTTATCTTTGTGAATCAGGCTTCTCAACGTTGGTGCAGCTGAAGACAAAGGCTCGGAACTGCCTTGAATGTGAGGCAGATCTTAGATGTGTGTTCTCTACAACAGAACCTAGGATTTCGAAACTGGTGCAGAAAATTCAGGAGAACATCTCTCATTAAAGTAGCTTTAGGTTAAACTGGTTTGAGTTTTCTTTCAATTGGCAGATACTGCAATGTTTTGTGTTACAGCCCACAAGCAAAGCACCCTGGAGATGAGTTTTCAAATATTTTTTATTTTCCTGGTTATTATTGCAATGTGTTAATGGAGTTTCATTTCTTAATTTAAAATAAATATTTATTTTTTATGGAAAAGCCTTGAAGTCTGAAGTGTTCATTTGCCTTTTCAATTGATTTTCTTGATGTTCTGTTCTAAAAATTTCTCGCAAGACCCTTTGTCACAAATAAATTAGCTTTACTTCACTCGCATTAATTCATTTCACAAAGAAATTGTTCAAATGAGAAATATTGTTCCATTAAATACTCTAAAAGTCTAAATTGAATTAAGTTGTGGTTGTTATTGACATTTCTTTGGTTTAAAAAAATTGCGATGATCCCCACTGCGCCATGACATGGCAGGTCAAAAGCCAGTTGGGCCACATAGTGAAAAAAAAAAGGGAACCACTGGCTAAGGGGTGTAACAGGTGTAAAGAGGCCGAAGGGGTGTGTTGTTAGATACTGCAATGTTTGTATATGTATGTATAATTGTATGTATATATATATGTATGTATAATTGTATGTATATATATATTATGTATGTATAATTGTATATATATATATATATATATATATATATATACAGGTTCATTCAGCATATCACGCGAAGGCAGCCCAGTGAGCATGTCACGCGCCTCCATGCACCTCACATCGCACTCAGCGGGATGATTCGCGTATGTATGTGAGTATGTAACGTGGGACCGTAGAATCAAATAGCAAGTCAAAGGCAATAAACTAGGCAATGTAAGAGTTCCACTAAGCACACCACGCGAATGCAGCCCAGTGAGCATGTCCCGTGCCCAAAGCACCACACATTACTCAGCAGGATGATCCGCGCAGCATGTGAGTGTGTGATTATGTAATGTGAGTGTGTGAGACTGTGAGTATGTAGTGTGAGTCCGTCGGGGCATGAAGATCGAATAGCGTGTCAAATCCACAACAAAGGCGTCTGAGTCGACCGGGGTCCACACCCAGGAGGATCTCCCGACCCACCCTTTGCCCACAGAGGTGCGGCCGGGACTCCCCCCCCCCCCCCCCCCCCCGACTGGAGCTCGCCCAAGCTGTACCAGGCGCAATCCTTGTAGATCTTCGGTGCTCAATCGATATTCATGGCCATTAGGCCTTGAATGTGCATTTGTTCTGCAGGGGAATACATAACATCAGTATCAGGTGGCTTAACCCTATGGCCAAACAACAAAGCATAACGGTCCAAAGGGGGGAGAGAAACTTCCTTTGAATCAAAGTCGAAGTAGTCCGAGGCGATGCTGCTTCCATCGTCGTTATCCATGAATGAATCGTCAAAGCAATCAGGTTCGGAGCTCAGAGCATCCTCATTGTCGAGTTCCTTGCCACCCAAGCCCGGGTTTGCAGTCGGGTCCAGTGTTGGGTCGGCATCCAAAAGTGGGTCAGTGACGATTGAACCACCGCGAGACTTTAAGGAACAGAGGTGAGCTTGTGAAGCAGAAAGAGGCAAAGCCGTCATCGAGACATAAACATCAGTATCAGACTCACGCGAGTAGTCCACATCATCATCAGATTCATCATTTGTAACATCATTCTCGGGTGGCTTAGGGCTGCGGCACAGACGGCCAGCAGCAGTCATAGCCCTACCCTTCGAGATAAAGAGAGAGACCGCCCTTAAGTAGGTCATGGTGTCTGCATGTGACGCGTTGGGGCCTAGAGTATTCGGCCAGGCAGCCCGCAATGCTCTGAAGTCCCGCCATGCCTCTTCGGTCGGAGTTAAGTCCAAAGCCGGAGCCGGGTCAACAATGGTTGATTTACTGTGAGCTCGTGAGACAGTAATAGCACAAAAATCATTAGGCGACGCCCGCGAGGGCCAGAGCCTATTCACATCCGAATCCAAATCCAGTTTGTCAATGCAGTTAAAATAGTCATTAGCACTATAATCTTTCTCAGGCAAATCAATCAAGGAAGAACAATCTTCGGAAGCGGAGATCTCATCATCGCTGCCCAGTGACCCGTTCGGGTCATCGTTCCAGGATCCGTGGTCTGCAGCCACGTCGGCAGCCGGAGTTGCATCTGGATCCGTGGTCAGCTTGGCGGTCATCACCATGGCCTTTTCCGGGGTCGTCTTCAGGGTCCATCCTGTGGTAAACGTTCTCACACACGCAAGGACTAAAGCCTTGATTAGTACACTACAAATCACAATTCCAAGGACTATCGCCAAGGCTGTCAATATCCACTTTACTATCGTGCCTGTCCATCCTTGAAACCAGTCAATAAGCCACTGGTGGGAGGCTTCTCGATCCATTCGATCCTTTGTCAATATATGTGCGCTTTCTCTCAACCTTACAATAGCGGCACTAACTCCCTGTGAAGGATCAGGAATGTACGTACAACATTTACCTTTAATTATTCCGCACACCCCTCCTCGTTCTGCCAATAACATATCTAACGCGACCCTGTTTTGCATAACCATCGTACGCAGGTGGACGACCGTGTTCAACATTTCATCATGAGCTGTAGCGGAGTCGTTGGCCACCCTCTCCAGGATTAGCGCAATTTTGTCAATACGGTAACTATTCATGACCTTTCCTGCCCATGGGAAGAAGAAGCCAACGGCTTTTTCCCAATCGGCGCCGTGTAAGGTGGTAGCGTCATCGTCATGCCAATAGGTGCTCCTTCGTGTCCTTATGGGTGCCGTGGTGTCATGCAAGTTTTGTCGCAGTTCCATCCCTGGAAAAACCGATCCCAAATAGCAAGTTCCTCCCCAATGGTCGGGCAAATACGGATGGGCCTTATTTCCGCATATGAACATAGTCCCGTGTGGTGCCACTAAATGAGTGGACATGCAGGTGCGAAGGGATTGAGAGTGGAGGGCCCCTACCCATGCCAATTGAAGGTGTGTGACGTTGTGTAAGGGCGAGCTTGGCATGGTAACATTCATCCGCAATCCCCTTTTTCCTTGCCCCGGGTCTGCGGGGAGAGTATTCTTGCACCGGGACCTGCCCATTTGTATGTGGCCCTTTCCTTCTAAACAGAGGGCCCCCTGTGCCGGTGTAACCCAAGCCGGCGCAGGACGTTCCTTAAAGTGCTGGGATTGGATCGGGGGATGGGACTGAAAGACACGTTTGCACGCGGTCCCGCCAGTGCCTCGGCTTGTGAGGGTTGTACTAATGCATTTGGTGTGTAGTGGTTGCGAACACAAATCATTGAGTGACAGAGGTAAAACCACCATGGGTATCCCAGTAGTGCTGGTGCGGGGAAAATGCATACACATCCAACAATCTGTCCTATTTTGTGCTATGGCCATGTGTCTCGCTACCTTCCAATATGTGTTTTCCTCTGGCTCTATCCTTACTTCTTTAGCAGGTGGGGGTTTGATTTGGGTTGCGGCGCAAGCGGGTCGTATTTTGTTCACGGTTGTCCCTCCGTCGGTGAATGGTGATGTTGCCACCTTCTGACGAGCGGGCCACACTTCACATTCAAACACCATCGTTGAATTGCGGTCGACCAGAGCATATGTCTGTAGGGTAGTATTTTCAAGGCCCGTGCCCCATCGGAACCCTGCGGCGGCGTAACCCTGCATCGCCCCAGTGATTAAAATGGCTTAATCGGGCTAAAATGGCTTAATCGGGCTAAAATGGCTTAATCGGGCTAAAATGGCTTAATTGGGCTAAAATGGCTTAATCGGGCTAAAATGGCTTTATCGGGCTTAAATGGCTTAATCGGGCTTAAATGGCTTTATCGGGCTAAAATGGCTTAATCGGGCTAAAATGGCTTAATCGGGCTAAAATGGCTTAATCGGGCTAAAATGGCTTAATCGGGCTAAAATGGCTTAATCGGGCTTAAATGGCTTTATCGGGCTAAAATGGCTTAAATGGCTTAATCGGGCTAAAATGGCTTAATTGGCCTAAAATGGCTTAATCGGGCTAAAATGGCTTAATCGGGCTAAAATGGCTTAATCGGGCTAAAATGGCTTTATTGGGCTAAAATGGCTAAAATGGCTTAATCGGGCTAAAATGGCTTAATCGGGCTAAAATGGCTTAATCGGGCTAAAATGGCTTAATGGGGCTAAAATGGCTTAATCGGGCTAAAATGGCTAAAATGGCTTAATCGGGCTAAAATGGCTTAATCGGGCTAAAATGGCTTAATCGGCCTAAAATGGCTTAATTGGGCTAAAATGGCTTAATCGGGTTAAAATGGCTTAATCGGGCTAAAATGGCTTAATCGGGCTAAAATGGCTTAATCGGGCTAAAATGGCTTAATCGGGCTAAAATGGCTTAATCGGGCTAAAATGGCTTAAATGGCTTATTCGGGCTAAAATGGCTTAATCGGGCTAAAATGGCTGAATCGGTCTAAAATGGCTTAATCGGGCTAAAATGGCTTAATCGGGCTAAAATGGCTTAATCGGGCTAAAATGGCTTAATCGGGCTAAAATGGCTTAATCGGGCAAAAATGGCTTAATCGGGCTAAAATGGCTAAATCGGGCAAAAATGGCTTAATCGGGCTTAAATGGCTTTATCGGGCTAAAATGGCTTCATCGGGCTAAAATGGCTAAATCGGGCTAAAATGGCTTCATCGGGCTAAAATGGCTTAATCGGGCTAAAATGGCTTTATCGGGCTAAAATGGCTAAAATGGCTTAATCGGGCTAAAATGGCTTAATCGGGCTAAAATGGCTTAATCGGGCTAAAATGGCTTAATCGGGCTAAAATGGCTTAATCGGGCTAAAATGGCTTAATCGGCCTAAAATGTCTTAATCGGGCTAAAATGGCTTAATGGCTTAATCGGGCTAAAATGGCTTTATCGGGCTAAAATGGCTTAAATGGCTTAATCGGGCTAAAATGGCTTAATCGGGCTAAAATGGCTTATCGGGCTAAAATGGCTTAATCGGGCTAAAATGGCTTAATCGGGCTAAAATGGCTTAATCGGGCTAAAATGGCTTAATCGGGCGAAAATGGCTTAATCGGGCTAAAATGGCTTAATCGGGCTAAAATGGCTTAATCGGGCTAAAATGGCTTTATCGGGCTAAAATGGCTAAAATGGCTTAATCGGGCTAAAATGGCTTAATCGGGCTAAAATGGCTTAATCGGGCTAAAATGGCTTAATCGGGCTAAAATGGCTTAATCGGGCTAAAATGGCTTAATCGGCCTAAAATGTCTTAATTGGGCTAAAATGGCTTAAATGGCTTAATTGGGCTAAAATGGCTTTATCGGGCTAAAATGGCTAAAATGGCTTAATCGGGCTAAAATGGCTTAATCGGGCTAAAATGGCTTAATCGGGCTAAAATGGCTTAATCGGGCTAAAATGGCTTAATCGGCCTAAAATGTCTTAATCGGGCTAAAATGGCTTAAATGGCTTAATTGGGCTAAAATGGCTTTATCAGGCTAAAATGGCTTAAATGGCTTAATCGGGCTAAAATGGCTTAATCGGGCTAAAATGGCTTAATCGGGCTAAAATGGCTTAATCGGGCTAAAATGGCTTAATCGGGCTAAAATGGCTTAATAGGGCTAAAATGGCTTAATCGGGCGAAAAATGGCTTAATCGGGCTAAAATGGCTTAATCGGGCTAAAATGGCTTAATCGGGCTAAAATGGCTTAATCGGGCTAAAATGGCTTAATTGGGCTAAAATGGCTTAATTGGGCTAAAATGGCTTAATCAGGCTAAAATGGCTAAAATGGCTTAATCGGGCTAAAATGGCTTAATTGGGCTAAAATGGCTTAATCGGGCTAAAATGGCTTAATCGGGCTAAAATGGCTTAATTGGGCTAAAATGGCTTAATCAGGCTAAAATGGCTGAATTGGGCTAAAATGGCTTAATCGGGCTTAAATGGCTAAAATGGCTTAATCGGGCTAAAATGGCTTAATTGGGCTAAAATGGCTTAATCGGGCTTAAAATGGCTTAATCGGGCTAAAATGGCTGAATTGGGCTAAAATGGCTTAATCGGGCTTAAATGGCTTAATCGGGCTAAAATGGCTTAATCGGGCTAAAATGGCTTAATCGGGCTAAAATGGCTTAATCGGGCTAAAATGGCTTAATCGGGCTAAAATGGCTCAATCGGGCTAAAATGGCTTAATGGGGCTAAAATGGCTTAATCGGGCTAAAATGGCTTAATCGGGCTAAAATGGCTTAATCGGGCTAAAATGGCTTAATCGGGCTAAAATGGCTTAATTGGGCTAAAATGGCTTAATCAGGCTAAAATGGCTGAATTGGGCTAAAATGGCTTAATCAGGCTAAAATGGCTAAAATGGCTTAATCGGGCTAAAATGGCTTAATTGGGCTAAAATGGCTTAATCGGGCTAAAATGGCTTAATCGGGCTAAAATGGCTTAATCGGGCTAAAATGGCTTAATTGGGCTAAAATGGCTTAATCAGGCTAAAATGGCTTAATCAGGCTAAAATGGCTGAATCGGGCTAAAATGGCTTAATCGGGCTTAAATGGCTTAATCGGGCTAAAATGGCTTAATCGGGCTAAAATGGCTTAATCGGGCTAAAATGGCTTAATCGGGCTAAAATGGCTTAATCGGGCTAAAATGGCTTAATCGGGCTAAAATGGCTTAATCGGGCTAAAATGGCTCAATCGGGCTAAAATGGCTTAATGGGCTAAAATGGCTTTATCGGGCTAAAATGGCTTAAATGGCTTAATCGGCCTAAAATGGCTTCATCGGGCTAAAATGGCTTAATCGGGCTAAAATGGCTTAATCGGGCTAAAATGGCTTAATCGGGATAAAATGGCTTAATCGGGCTAAAATGGCTTAATCGGGCTAAAATGGCTAAAATGGCTTAATCGGGCTAAAATGGCTAAAATGGCTTAATCGGGCTAAAATGGCTTAATCGGGCTAAAATGGCTTAATCGGGCTAAAATGGCTTAATCGGGCTAAAATGGCTTAATCGGGCTAAAATGGCTTAATCGGGCTAAAATGGCTTAATCGGGCTAAAATGGCTTAATCGGGCTAAATGGCTTAATCGGGCTAAAATGGCTTAATCGGGCTAAAATGGCTTAATCGGGCTAAAATGGCTGAATCGGGCTAAAATGGCTTAATCGGGCTAAAATGGCTTAATCGGGCTAAAATGGCTTAATCGGGCTAAAATGGCTAAAATGGATTAATCGGGCTAAAATGGCTTAATCGGGCTAAAATGGCTTAATCGGGCTAAAATGGCTTAATCGGGCTAAAATGGCTTAATCGGGCTAAAATGGCTTAATCGGGCTAAAATAGCTAAAATGGCTTAATCGGGCTAAAATGGCTAAAATGGCTTAATCGGGCTAAAATGGCTTAATCGGGCTAAAATGGCTTAATCGGGCTAAAATGGCTTAATCGGGCTAAAATGGCTTAATCGGGCTAAAATGGCTTAATCGGGCTAAAATGGCTTAATCGGGCTAAAATGGCTTAATCGGGCTAAAATGGCTTAATCGAGGCTTAAATGGCTTTATCGGGCTAAAATGGCTTCATCGGGGTAAAATGGCTTAATCGGGCTAAAATGGCTTAATCGGCCTAAAATGGCTTAATCGGGCTAAAATGGCTTTATCGGGCTAAAATGGCTAAAATGGCTTAATCGGGCTAAAATGGCTTAATCGGGCTAAAATGGCTTAATCGGGCTAAAATGGCTAAAATGGCTTAATCGGGCTAAAATGGCTTCATCGGGCTAAAATGGCTTAATCGGGCTAAAATGGCTTAATCGGGCTAAAATGCTTAATCGGGCTAAAATGGCTTAATCGGGCTAAAATGGCTTAATCGGGCTAAAATGGCTTAATCGGGCTAAAATGGCTTAATCGGGCTAAAATGGCTTAATCGGGCTAAAATGGCTTAATCGGGCTAAAATGGCTTAATCGGGCTAAAATGGCTTAATCGGGCTAAAATGGCTTAATCGGGCTAAAATGGCTTAATCGGGCTAAAATGGCTTAATCGGGCTAAAATGGCTTTATCGGGCTAAAATGGCTTAATCGGGCTAAAATGGCTTAATCGGGCTAAAATGGCTTAATCGGGCTAAAATGGCTAAAATGGCTTAATCGTGCTAAAATGGCTTAATCGGGCTTAAAATGGCTTAATCGTGCTAAAATGGCTTAATCGTGCTAAAATGGCTTAATCGGGCTAAAATGGCTTAATCGGGCTAAAATGGCTTAATCGGGCTAAAATGGCTTAATCGGGCTAAAATGGCTTAATCGGGCTAAAATGGCTTAATCGGGCTAAAATGGCTTAATCGGGCTAAAATGGCTTAATCAGGCTAAAATGGCTTAATCGGGCTAAAATGGCTTAATCGGCTAAAATGGCTTAATCGGGCTAAAATGGCTTAATCGGGCTAAATGGCTTAATCGGGCTAAAATGGCTTAATCGGGCTAAAATGGCTTAATCGGCTAAAATGGCTTAATCGGGCTAAAATGGATTAATCGGGCTAAAATGGCTTAATCGGGCTAAAATGGCTTAATCGGGCTAAAATGGCTAAAATGGCTTAATCGGGCTAAAATGGCAAAAATGGCAAAAATGGCTTAATCGGGCTAAAATGGCTAAAATGGCTTAATCGGGCTAAAATGGCTTAATCGGGCTAAAATGGCTTAATCGGACTAAAATGGCTTAATCGGGCTAAAATGGCTTAATCGGGCTAAATGGCTTAATCGGGCTAAAATGGCTTAATCGGGCTAAAATGGCTTAATCGGGCTAAAATGGCTTAATCGGGCTTAAATGGCTTTATCGGGCTAAAATGGCTTCATCGGGCTAAAATGGCTAAATCGGGCTAAAATGGCTTAATCGGGCTAAAATGGCTTTATCGGGCTAAAATGGCTAAAATGGCTTAATCGGGCTAAAATGGCTTAATCGGGCTAAAATGGCTTAATCGGGCTAAAATGGCTTAATCGGGCTAAAATGCTTAATCAGGCTAAAATGACTTAATCGGGCTAAAATGGCTTAATCGGGCGAAAATGGCTTAATCGGGCGAAAATGGCTTAATCAGGCTAAAATGTCTTAATCGGGCTAAAATGGCTTAATTGGGCTAAAATGGCTTTATCAGGCTAAAATGGCTTAAATGGCTTAATCGGGCTAAAATGGCTTAATCGGGCTAAAATGGCTTAATCGGGCTAAAATGGCTTAATCGGGCTAAAATGGCTTAATCGGGCTAAAATGGCTAAATCGGGCTAAAATGGCTTAATCGGGCTAAAATGGCTTAATCGGGCTAAAATGGCTTAATCGGGCCTAAATGGCTTTATCGGGCTAAAATGGCTTAATCGGGCTTAAATGGCTTTATCGGGCTAAAATGGCTTCATCGGGCTAAAATGGCTCAATCGGCCTAAAATGGCTTAATCGGGCTAAAATGGCTTTATCAGGCTAAAATGGCTTAAATGGCTTAATCGGGCTAAAATGGCTTAATCGGGCTAAAATGGCTTAATCGGGCTAAAATGGCTTAATCGGGCTAAAATGGCTTAATCGGGCTAAAATGGCTTTATCGGGCTAAAATGGCTTAATCGGGCTAAAATGGCTTAATTGGGCTAAAATGGCTTAATCGGGCTTAAAATGGCTTAATCGTGCTAAAATGGCTTAATCGGGCTAAAATGGCTTAATCGTGCTAAAATGGCTTAATCGGGCTAAAATGGCTTTATCAGGCTAAAATGGCTTAAATGGCTTAATCGGGCTAAAATGGCTTAATCGGGCTAAAATGGCTTAATCGGGCTAAAATGGCTTTATCGGGCTAAAATGGCTTTATCGGGCTAAAATGGCTTAATCGGGCTTAAATGGCTTTATCGGGCTAAAATGGCTTCATCGGGCTAAAATGGCTCAATCGGCCTAAATGGCTTAATCGGGCTAAAATGGCTTTATCAGGCTAAAATGGCTTAAATGGCTTAATCGGGCTAAAATGGCTTAATCGGGCTAAAATGGCTTAATCGGGCTAAAATGGCTTAATCGGGCTAAAATGGCTTTATCGGGCTAAAATGGCTTAATCGGGCTAAAATGGCTTAATTGGGCTAAAATGGCTTAATCGGGCTAAAATGGCTTAATCGTGCTAAAATGGCTTAATCGGGCTAAAATGGCTTAATCGGGCTAAAATGGCTTAATCGGGCTAAAATGGCTTTATCAGGCTAAAATGGCTTAAATGGCTTAATCGGGCTAAAATGGCTTAATCGGGCTAAAATGGCTTAATCGGGCTAAAATGGCTAAATCGGGCTAAAATGGCTTAATCGGGCTAAAATGGCTTAATCGGGCTAAAATGGCTTAATCGGGCTTAAATGGCTTTATCGGGCTAAAATGGTTTAATCGTGCTAAAATGGCTTAATCGGGCTAAAATGGCTTAATCGGGCTAAAATGGCTTAATCGGGCTAAAATGGCTTTATCGGGCTAAAATGGCTAAAATGGCTTAATCAGGCTAAAATGGCTTAATCGGGCTAAAATGGCTTAATCGGGCTAAAATGGCTTAATCGGGCTAAAATGGCTTAATCGGGCTAAAATGGCTTAATCGGGCTAAAATGGCTTAATCGGGCTAAAATGGCTTAATCGGGCTAAAATGGCTTAATCGGGCTAAAATGGCTTAATCGGGCTAAAATGGCTTAATCGGGCTAAAATGGCTTAATCGGGCTAAAATGGCTTAATCGGGCTAAAATGGCTTAATTGGGCTAAAATGGCTTAATCAGGCTAAAATGGCTTAATCAGGCTAAAATGGCTGAATCGGGCTAAAATGGCTTAATCGGGCTTAAATGGCTTAATCGGGCTAAAATGGCTTAATCGGGCTAAAATGGCTTAATCGGGCTAAAATGGCTTAATCGGGCTAAAATGGCTTAATCGGGCTAAAATGGCTTAATCGGGCTAAAATGGCTTAATCGGGCTAAAATGGCTCAATCGGGCTAAAATGGCTTAATGGGGCTAAAATGGCTTAATCGGGCTAAAATGGCTTAAATGGCTTAATCGGCCTAAAATGGCTTCATCGGGCTAAAATGGCTTAATCGGGCTAAAATGGCTTAATCGGGCTAAAATGGCTTAATCGGGATAAAATGGCTTAATCGGGCTAAAATGGCTTAATCGGGCTAAAATGGCTAAAATGGCTTAATCGGGCTAAAATGGCTTAATCGGGCTAAAATGGCTTAATCGGGCTAAAATGGCTTAATCGGGCTAAAATGGCTTAATCGGGCTAAAATGGCTTAATCGGGCTAAAATGGCTTAATCGGGCTAAAATGGCTTAATCGGGCTAAAAATGGCTTAATCGGGCTAAAATGGCTTAATCGGGCTAAAATGGCTTAATCGGGCTAAAATGGCTGAATCGGGCTAAAATGGCTTAATCGGGCTAAAATGGCTTAATCGGGCTAAAATGGCTTAATCGGGCTAAAATGCTTAATCGGCTAAAATGGCTGAATCGGGCTAAAATGGCTTAATCGGGCTAAAATGGCTTAATCGGGCTAAAATGGCTTAATCGGGCTAAAATGGCTTAATCGGGCTAAAATGGCTAAATCGGGCTAAAATGGCTTAATCGGGCTTAAATGGCTTAATCGGGCTAAAATGGCTTAATCGGGCTAAAATGGCTTAATCGGGCTAAAATGGCTTTATCGGGCTAAAATGGCTTAATCGGGCTAAAATGGCTTAATCGGGCTAAAATGGCTTAATCGGGCTAAAATGGCTTAATCGGCTAAAATGGCTTAATCGGCTAAAATGGCTTAATCGGGCTAAAATGGCTTAATCGGGCTAAAATGGCTTAATCGGGCTAAAATGGCTAAATCGGGCTAAAATGGCTAATCGAGCTTAATGGATTAATCGGGCTAAAATGGCTTAATCGGGCT